>NC_053024.1:136468193-136787911 GCF_003073215.2 Triticum urartu | reverse complement strand
CCTTCCGCTGTTATCGTTATTAGATGGCCTTAAGCCATATTTATTGTAATAAGTTCTCTTTTGAGACACTCGATGTAATAAGTGTGTGATTGCTACTCTGCTATAAATCCTCCGAGTACTGTGTGGTGTCAGCATTACTGATCCAGGGATGACACCGGAGCACAGAGATCAGACTGTTTGAGGTCTGGTCACTACAGAGATGGTATCAGAGCACACGCTGACTGTAGGACACGACCACTAAGCTAAAGACCTAGATCACTACTCACTCTCTTCTCTTCTGACCTCTCATCTTTTCTACTCTTTAGGATGGCGGATGCAAGGAACAAGTTCACACAACCAGATGAAGACACACCCTTTGGACGCCACTTGAAGGAAGTCACTAGATACCTGAACATAGGAATACCAAGCTTCACGGGAACCTACAACGCCACTTTACCTGAAGAAGAGCGCTGGATGATTCAAGTTCAAGTTCCAGGAAGGACGTTCATGCCAGTCACTGAGCCCATAGAGTTTTCTTTTGATGCCCCAACTTGGAGTCTAGGAAAGAGCATGGCAGCTCACATCGCCATGGGACGCATTGGGGAAGTCTACCGCAAGGATCTTAAGGATACTATCTACCAGATTTGTGGGCACCGAGATGAACACTGTGAGATGATCAGCACCAGGAAAGATAGATCAATTGCAGCTTTTATTCAGGAGTTAAATCAGCACATTCGACGCCAGGAGAATCAGATGTGCGCTGACATGATAGATCTGAAGAAGGCTAGGACTAGAATTAAGGAACTAGAGGAAGAACGCAAGGCTACACGCGAAGGTTATGAAGAAGAAATTGAAGTACTGGTGGACAAGAATGACGATCTGATCAAGAAGATTGGAATATTTATGGGAGGCCCGACACCAGTAGATGAAGACGAGGAACCCAAGGAGATTAGCTCGGAGGACTACATCATCATTGACACCACCGACTCGGAACAAGATAGTAGCGATGATGACTATGTTGATGAAGCAGGAGCAGATATCATGGAGTCTCCAACCATAGAATATTTCTAGTAGACCACCTCATCAGTAGTAGTAGTCCACCATGTAAATATAGTAGTCCGAGCACTTTTTGCGATAGTTAGATCGATTGTATGTCTTGTTTGATTGATTGAAGTGAATTGTGTGCTTTTGCCTCATGTGCATATGGGTAGTGTTTTCCCTTTAGACCCCCTCTATTCTTATATCTCATCTTTTCTAAACCCTCAGATGCCTCCGAGACGTGACCCCGGATTTGCCTTTCCGCCGGAGCTCACCCAGTTGATCCAGCAGCAAAACACCCTGAGGCAGTTGCTAGTTCAGAATCAGAATCAGGGGAACAACAACAACAACCCACCACCACCACCACCTGTTGACCACTTAGGCCGTTTTCTTAGGCTGAATCCGCCGGTGTTTTCCAGTAGCACCGAGCCGATAGTAGCAGATGATTGGCTCCGCAAAATAGCTAGGGAGTTGACCACAGCAGGATGCACAGATGTGGAGAAGGTTAAGTTTGCCGCACATCAGTTAGAAGGACCCGCAGCATCTTGGTGGGAGAATTTCACAGCCACCTTCCCAGTCGACACTGTCACATGGGACCAGTTTCAGCAGGCTTTTCGTACTGCCCATGTTTCAGCAGGAGCAATGGCCATGAAGAAGCGTGAGTTTCGTAACTTGCGCCAAGGAGGACGGACAGTTAGCCAGTATGTGGAGGAGTTTAGTAAGCTAGCACGTTATGCCCCAGATGACGTTGCTACGGATGCAGCTAAGCAGGAGAAATTCCTGGAAGGACTGAATGATGAGTTGAGTATGCAGTTGATGGTAGCCACCTTCAACAACTACCAGGAGTTGGTAGATCGTGCTCTTATGATTGAAGGGAAGCAGCAGCAAATTGAGAACCGCAAGAGGAAGTATGGACAAGGAAAGTATAATTCAGGAGCTCAGCAGAAGCCTCGTTTTACCCCTAGGCCAGGAGGACATTTTCAGCATACCCATGGAGTAGGTAGCTCGCACAATCACAATGGCACCAAGAATGGTAATGGGAATGGAGGAAGCAATGGACAGAACCGCAGCTCCCTATCAACCCCAGCCAAGAAGGATTTGAGCCACGTCACTTGCTATAAGTGTTCGAAGCCAGGACATTATGCAAATGACTGTCCTGAAGGACAAAATGGCAATGGAAGCTCTGGAAAGAAGCCGAACCCTTTCAACAGGGGACAGATGAACCACGTTATTGTGGAGGAGGTTGAAGCTCAGCCCGATGCAGTAATAGGTAAGTTTTTGGTTAAGTCATTTACTGCACTCGTTCTTTTTGATACTGGTGCATCGCATTCATACATATCAAGGGGATTTGTGGAAAAGTATAGTCTGCCCACTAGGATTCTTAAAACACCTATGCTAGTAAGCTCACCAGGAGCGGAGTACATGGCCAGTCAAGGATGTTTTCAAGTGCCATTAAGTATAGGAAGGCATGTTTTCCCAACGGATTTAATTATTTTGGAATCCCAAGGTCTGGATGTGATTCTTGGTATGGATTGGCTGTCGATGTATGGGGGAAACATCGATTGGGCCAGTAAGACAATTTTGCTCACAACGCCAGAAGGAAGAAGGATCAAGTATGTATCCCGACATGCGCCAAACAGGACACAAGTAAATTCATTATCAGGAGTTGTTGCAGGAAGAAGTACCAGTGGTAAAGGATTTTCCTGATGTATTTCCTGAGGAATTACCAGGCATGCCACCGGATAGAGACATTGAGTTTTTGATTGAGTTATTGCCAGGTACAGGCCCAATATCGAAGCGACCGTACCGGATGCCAGCAAAGGATTTGGTGGAAATTAAGAATCAGATTAAGGAGTTATTGGATAAAGGTTACATTCGCCCAAGTTCTTCACCTTGGGGATCACCCGTACTTCTAGTGGAAAAGAAGGATGGATCATTAAGGATGGTTGTAGATTATCGAGGATTGAATGAAGTAACCATCAAGAATAAGTACCCACTGCCAATGATCAACGATCTGTTTGATCGATTGCAAGGAGCTAAAGTGTTTTCCAAGATCGATTTGCGATCAGGGTACCATCAGTTGAAGATTCGAGAGCAGGACATACCTAAGACAGCATTCACCACAAGATATGGACTGTATGAGTATACCGTTATGTCATTTGGATTGACTAACGCACCTGCCTATTTTATGAACCTGATGAACAAACTGTTTATGGAGTTTTGGATAAGTTCGTCGTAGTGTTCATTGATGACATCCTAGTTTATTCGAAGAATGAAGAGGAGCATAAGGAACATTTGCGTTTGGTTTTGGAGAAATTAAGGGAACATCAGTTATATGCCAAATTCAGCAAATGTGAGTTTTGGTTGAAGGAAGTTGGATTCCTCGGACACGTTATATCCGGAGAAGGTATAGCAGTTGACCCCACAAAGGTTGAGACCGTAACCGAATGGGAAGCACCAACAACAGTTGGAGAGATCCGGAGTTTTCTTGGACTCGCAGGATACTACCGGAGATTTATTGAGAATTTCTCAAAATTGCGAGCCTATGACGGAGTTGTTGAAGAAGGATACTAAGTTCAAATGGACTGAGGAGTGTGAGGCTAGTTTCCAGGAGTTGAAAGAAACGTTTGGTTACCTCACCAGTGTTGATTTTGCCAGATCAGACAAGGATTATGAGGTGTATTGCGACGCTTCACGTCGAGGACTTGGAGCAGTGCTTATGCAGGAAGGAGAGTTGTTTCGTATGCTCACGACAACTGAAGCCTCATGAGTTGAATTATGCCACGCATGATTTGGAGTTAGCAGCCGTAGTGCATGCATTGAAGACGTGGAGACATTTCCTCATTGGAAATCATTGTGAGGTGTACACGGATCATAAGAGTTTGAAGTACATTTTCACTCAGAAGGAGTTGAACCTCCGACAGAGGAGATGGTTGGAGCTCATCAAGGATTATGACATGAGATTGCATTACCATCCCGGAAAGGCTAATGTAGTAGCTGACGCATTGAGCCGTAAGAGCCATGTCAATACGATAATGACGGGAAGTATACCCAAGGAGTTAGCAGAAAACCTTCGTGAACTAAGCTTAGAATAGTTCCGAAAGGCTATGTAGCAGCATTGGAGATTCAATCAACATTGATGGATAAGATCAGAGAAGCTCAGAAATCTGACAAGGATGCTGCTATAAAAGAGAAATTGAGCGAAGGAAAAGCAAAGGGATTTCGTGAGGATGAGCACGATACCCTTATGGTTTGAGGACCGTGTTTATGTGCCCAATGACCCGGAGATCAGGAAGTTGATTTTGCAGGAGGCACATAATTCACCATATTCGATTCACCCAGGGAATACCAAGATGTATTTGGATTTGAAGGAAACATTCTGGTGGACCGGAATGAAGAAGGATATTGCAGCGTATGTAGCAGTTTGTGACGTATGTCAGAGAGTAAAAGCAGAACATCAAAAGCCAGCAGGATTGTTACAACCACTGCCGATACCCGAATGGAAGTGGGATAAGATAGGCATGGATTTTATCACAGGGCTACCCAGGACAAAAGCCGGATATGACTCGATATGGGTAGTAGTTGATCGTTTGACGAAGGTAGCACATTTCATTCCAGTTAAGACCACTTACACCAGTGCTAAGTTGGCAAAGATATACATGACTAGAATCGTTTGTTTGCATGGAGTTCCGAGGAGTATCGTATCAGATAGAGGAACCCAATTTACCTCAAAGTTTTGGAATCAGTTGCATGAAACTTTAGGAACCAGACTAGAGTTCAGCACAGCTTTTCACCCACGAGACGATGGACAGACCGAGAGAGTCAATCAGATTTTGGAAGATATGCTGAGAGCTTGTGCACTAGATTATGGATCTAGTTGGGACGATAAACTTGCCGTATGCGGAGTTTTCTTATAACAACAGTTACCAAACCAGTTTGAAGATGGCACCTTTCGAAGCTTTATACGGAAGGAGGTGCAGGACACCGTTGTCATGGGACGAAGTTGGAGACCGTCAATTCTTTGGACCAGATTTGATTAAGGAGTCTGAACGGAAAGTTAAGTTGATTCGCGATAGGCTCAAGGTAGCCCAGTCCAGGCAGAAGAGCTACGCAGATTCTAAACGCAAGGAGACAGTTTACGAAACCGGAGACAGAGTTTATCTCGAGTATCCCCACTTCGAGGAGTTAAGCGTTTTGGAGTTAAGGGAAAGTTAGCACCGCGTTTCGTTGGACCATTTAAGATCGTGAAACGTATGGGAGAAGTCGCTTATAAGTTGGAATTACCAGAAGGACTGTCAGGAGTTCATGATGTATTCCATGTTTCTCAGCTGAAGAATGTCACGCCGAGATGGCGGAGGTACGCTAAGAGATACAGTGCCATTAGAAGCAATTCAGTTAAAGGATGACCTAACATATGAGGAGAAGCCAGTCAAGATTCTCGATGTTGCCAGTAGAGTTACTCGCAGCAAGGTTATCAAGTTTTGCAAAGTTCAGTGGAACCACCATTCAGAGGATGAAGCCACCTGGGAGAGAGAAGAAGATTTGCTCAAAGACCACCCTCACATATTTTCTAGCCAACCCGAATCTCGAGGGCGAGATTCATCTTAAGGGGGGTAGGTTTGTAACATCCCAAATTTTCAATTTGGAATGTTATACACTAGATCATATGCATATCATATTTTCTTGCATTTGGTTGATCCTAGAAATTTCACGCAACTCAAGGACCCTCGGAGAGAGTTGGAGATTTCGTTATTTTCATATTTGAGAGTTCTCTCGAATTTTGAAAATAGGATCATTTGATTTATTTATTTTATCTTCAATAATTTTTCCGGTGTCAAAATATATGAGAGAGGGAATAATATGACTTTCCCAAATTTAGGAAAAATGAAGATATAATAAATAGATCAATTTTGCTTTCCGGTGTTTATTTGCATTTTATTTGGATAGGGAAAAATGCGCGTTTTCAAAAATTGCATTTTAGGTCCGGAGAAAAGTTCATTTTGTTCGGCTCATTTTTAGGAGTCGGGGAAAATTTACTTTAGATTTTTCGGAGTTCGTTTAGATCCCTTTTTGTTTTTTTTCTCTGCGAGGAAACTATTTAAAAAAATTGAGCAGCGCCTTGGGCCAAAGGCCCAAGCCAAGCCACCTACCGCCGCGCTCCCAGGCGCCAGGCGCCGAGCCAGGAGCCGGTCGGCCGCCGCCGCCTCTTGCTAGGACCGAATCCTTTTAGGATTCTAGGGCGCCCCCTTGTCCCCTTTTCCTTATTTCGTTTTCTTTAGTCCTACTCCGTTTATTTTCTAGATCTTTCCTACTCCTATTCTAATTCCTTGTCCTCTACCCCAAGTAAACCCCTCCCCTCCCCAATATAAATACCCAAGCACCCCCCCTCTAAACACATCAAATCAAAGCTCTCCTCCACACCGCGCCTTGCACCGCCGCCGCGCCGCATCACACCGCGCCCTGCGTCACCGCCGCCGCGCCGCATCACACCGCGCCCTGCATCACCGCCCCCGCCGCCTCACCCGCGCCGCCACCCCACACCCGCGCCGCCGCCGCACCTTGCCCACCGCCGCCCTACGCCGACGCCGCCGGAGCCCCTCACCGGAGACCTCGCCAAGGTTGCCCCGCGCTACATCTATTCTTTTCTCGGATCGTTTTCTTCTAATCGTTCCGATTCTTTTCTTCTCTAAACCGTTCCGGTTTTCTAGATCGTTTTTCTCGGTTTTCTTCTCCGAAACCCTAGATCGGATTCGTTTTCTTCTCCGATTTAGTTGCTTTGGACCGTTCGCCGGACCGTTCGTCCTAACGAACGTGATCACCGGATTCTTCTAGGTTAACGAACGTCCGTTCGTTTAACCGTTCTTCTTTTTCTTTTCGTCGGATTTATTCCGCAATCGCGATCTCAGATCCGATCTTCTTTCCTAGTCTTCTTTTCGCTCGTTTATCGGAATCAGGTGATTCAAGCGCCTGGAGTTTCGTCTCGAAACCGCCGTTCCGTCTAATCAACTTGAACAAGCTTTTGTTACAGTAAAATTTTGACCTAGATCAACTTGCTAGAACCGAGTTGTTTTCTTCCGCCGTTTGTTTTTCGTTCTTTTTGCAACCGGAGTTCTTAAGTTGAACTACCTGGTTCGATCTCTTGTTCGAGTTTTACCTGTGCATTAGATGAGTACTTATTGTATGCTTGTTGTTTGTCTGCGATAGATTACCCGGATTGCGCCGCTTGTTACTTCGAAACCCTAGGACTCGCGGATCATCAGCAAGGCAAGTAACACTTTGATCATACCTTTTCTACAACCCAGTTTTATTGCATTAGATCAATCCTCACACATTGCATGATTAGGATCTAATTAAATTGTGGGATGGGAAGTAGATGAGGTAGTACCTATTACCTGTATTATTATCAAACCTTTGGGAGTTACTTCTACGTTTGCTTATTATGCCATGCTATGCTAGTAGACGTGGATTGGGTGAGTGATATCCATGACAGATGTGAGATTGATAATTAATGGTTTATCTAAGGTGGCAACTTAAACACACATCTGGGTGGATTGAGGCACCTGATGTCTATCAGGACTTGCCTGTTTTTGGACCGCCACCCAGGCTCAAAGGGATCATAAGATATTCATGCTAGAAACTTTCGTGTGCAGCCACATGCTACTATGGGCTCTGGCATAGTTGACTAAGTTGTGCGAACTCTTACGGGGTGGACTAGCAGATGTAGGGGATGTAGGTGTACCGGTCTACCCCACATGTAAGGTGGTGCTCTGAAAGACTATGTCTCGGTCATCCGTTTCTCAAACACCATGTAGTGCGAGAAAACAAACGGAGGCGATCGAGTCATGTGGGGAAAAGTGCGCAAACCTCTGCAGAGTACAAACTAATCATGATTAGCCGTGTCCCCGGTTATGGACAACTTGAGTATCTAGTACTTGAATATCGAGTGAATCTCAACATGTTACCTCTAATTAATGTTATTGGGTTTTAATTATTTTAATTGGGATTGAGAATGCTGTCAACCATTCTCAATGTTTCACAACCACCATGATAGTAAATAAAATTTATTCCTTTGCAGTAGGGAAAAATTGGCTTTACGCAAAAACTGTAACCATAGAGCTTTCCACCAGCCATATATGCATATAGTATAGCTGTTTCATTCCATTACTCTCTATGTGTTACTTTGCCAGCATATTCCATGTGCTGACCCGTTTTCGGGCTGCAACTTCTCATGTTGCAGACTTTTCAGACGACGAGTAAAGAGCTTTTAGGTCGTGGTTCTATACTCAGTGATGCCGCTGGAGTTGATGGACCCATTTATCTTCCGAGTCTTCCGCTGTTATCGATATTAGATGGCCTTCAGCCATATTTATTGTAATAAGTTCTTTTGAGCCATCGATGTAATAAGTGTGTGATTGCAACTCTGCTATAAAACCTCGATGTACTGTGTGGTGTCAGCATTACTGATCCAGGGATGACACCGTAGCACAGTAGACGTGATCCATTCGGGTCAGGTCGCTACACCTCGTCCACCCACGAAACCCTAGCCCCCTTCTCCCAATCGCCGCTGCCGCCTTCTCCCTCCCAGATCCAATCCAAGTCAGAGCCCCGCCCCATCTCCATTCCTGCGCGTCGGCCACCTCGCTCCGGCGGAGCTCGACCCCCACCCCCAAGCAGCTGCTCCACCCTCTCCCGTGAGGGTCTTGAGTTTACCCCACCCCTCCGCCGCAGCCTCTCTGCTGCCCGCGCGCACACAACCTCTGCCCCCTGTTGCTCTCCCTGGTGGCCCTCCTCCCTCGCCCCGGCCCCCTCCTCCGCCTCGACCGGCCAGCGTGCCGCCATGACCGGCCAGCCCAAGCTCGTGTCGCCCTCTTCGTTCGCCGGATCTGGCCGCCTCTCTCTCTTCCCCTACTCTCTATTTCTCATGATTTCTCTATCTGAATCTATCTCTCTGCAGGCACCCATGAAGGCAAAGATGGATCCTCACCGACGATGAGAATGCCGGTACTACTCAGGTGGTAGCTACCACGGCTTCTTCTTCTCCAAGCTTCGGCCCCGGTCATGGCAGGGACGATCCAGTCCGTGAAGTCCCGCCAGATCTTCGACAGCCGCGGCAAACCCACCGTCGAGGTACGCCGCACGCGCCCATCCCCCGTCCATCTCCCCGATCTGTACGTTGTGGTCCGGTTCGATTAGATCTGGTAGGGCGGGCGTACGCAGCAATGGCTTGTTTTCGATCTGGTGATTCGGCCGTCGCCGGGACCGTAGGTTTCTGACACGCTAGATTCGAGGTGTTTTGGGTGGGTGGCCCGGTAGGTTGGTAGGATGCGGATTACAGCTGCCCCTCGGCCAGTCTAGGAATTCCATGGGAGCATGCTGTATTGAAGAACGGCAAATGCCAACAGCGTATGGTTTCAGTCGCTCAAGTTTTCTTCTGCATATGATTCGTTCTCTTGCCTATCAATCGGTGACCCCAGCATTCGGTCTGGGATCTCAATGCAGAAATAGGATTGATTGCTTGCCACATTTTCCCATCATCTATATTCTAGGGAGTTGAGCATGCAAATCTGGGGTAGCTCGAATGCTTGGTATCTGGGAATATGCAAGTTCTGATTTCAGGCGAAGTTACGATTCAGTGAGCGAAATAGAAACAATCAGTTTGGCCTGAAAGTATACACTTTTCCCATCAATTTTGTCACTTCTCTTACTAGAATGTGCAGACTTTAAAGACCTGCACGATTCTTTGGATACATCCAGGCACCTGTGTATTATCTTGTTGTAATAGCAAGTTCCGTAGCTCTATCATTATGTTTAGCCTCGTACGCCTCCGCTCCGTGCTTCATGTGTCAACAGTGGATTCTACTAGTTTGATTAGGCAAACCAACCATACATTTCTTGTGTTTTCTAGTCTGCTAAATCTGCAGCTTCGAGGAACTGTCGGACGCTGCCTACTTGTCATGCATTTTGTTATTATCATCGCTCTCTCCTTTTCAACCTTAAAATTTGGTTTGGTTCCTGAGTTCCTGACTAGTGAACGCACAAAATCTTGTTTAGATCATTATTTACTGAATGTTATTGTATTATTTTTGTTGAACTAATCTTGTCTGAATCATCCCTCTTCTCTAGGTCTTTATCAAGCTTTGGAACTGAGGGCCGATATATGGATCTCACTACTTGGGAAAGGGTGTTTCCAAGGCTCCATTTGAGCGAATTTTATATTAGCGTGGATAACGAATTCCTGAGCTACAGCCTTAAGTAATTCTGTTACCTAGTTAGTGTTGGTGTAGTCTACCGTCACTCACATCTTTTGGTCTAACATATCTGCAGTCTATCTATGTTGGTATGCATGATACCTTGCTGCTCTGTTGCCCTGACATTTCTGCATGGTTGTTTTGTGCTGCTGGCTTAATTAAACAAGATAAATATGTATACTTCTTTGAGATAGAAATTCCATGCATGTTTATGAGGCACAAATTCTTTGAGATAACCATAACTGTACTAAAGTGGAAAATCATTGTCTTCTTTGTTCCAGACTATAAAAATTGATGCATGTGCCCTGTTCTAAAGTGGAAAATCATTGATAGCTTGTACTACTCATCTGTTCTAATATTTCCCTTGACTGACATGTGATGTGGTTCCCTGCCATGGATGAGCTACAACCGGATTAGCTAGGGTCAATTTCTGTTGCTGCTAATGCATATTGATCCATATGTTCTTGTTTCTGTACACATGGGCAGCTTACACCTAACTGACTGACTGACTGTTGATTTGTTCGAGCTGGTTTGTGTTGTTGGTGGTCATCTAGCTACTGATTTGGTTCTAGATGTTGTCAAACCAGAACCTCATCCAGGGGCAGCTTACACCTACGGTTTTGTTCACCTTTGATTTCAGAGATGTTGTCAAACCAGAACCTCATCCAACCATCTGGAGTAATATCTTAGCGCGGTAGTTCCATAGCTGCTGCTACTACTAGGCTAATATTCTCATTCATAAACTTCCTAAAAAATGTCTTTTACGTACCTGCTACATGTGCATTGTCTCCATTGGAATTCTGCTCTTAAACTAGGCAATCATACACGATCTACAACTTTGGGGTACCAAAATGTTTATTTTCGTAGACAATACACAATTAATCTGTAAATTAGCTGAATAAAGCATGTTCTAAGGTTTCCATAGAGTACTTGTTTGCTTCTTTGGATCTACGGTTTGAGGGCAGCCATCTATTTAGTTTGTTGTCCAGAAATATATTACAATTCATGATAAGACTTGGTGTTGCTGATGCACATAGCTACTTTCAGTACCTTGTTAACAGTGTTGAGGACAAGTTAAATCCTGTTTTGGTGTCCTGTTCTTGTAAACATTATGTAAAGCTAAAATTCTTCTGTGTCTTGCTTCCTGTGTCTTGCTCATTTGATATAAACATTATGTAGAGCTCTGTTTCTTCTTCTTTTGCTTCCTGTATGTATGTATGTGTCTGACAACGAAGTTGGTTTCTTCAGAATTGATCGAGTCTGAAGAAGTTGTTCTGAACATTTCTTGAAACAGGGCGAGGCCGGTGATGTCCATGCGGTGATGTCCCTAGGGTGGCGCCACTTTGCCCGACGCTTGCCCTGGTCACCGCAGTGGTGCTTCGGCGGCTTCCAGACCCTCCCCTGGATGTGGTGATGGTCACACCACAGCCGTGGTGTGGCTGAGCCTCTGCTACGGCTACAATGTCCCTCTAGTGAGCTCCTCCCCATTCCTTCTTCTCTGATGTAGCTCCTGCATGGCCTTGGCCATGATTTGGGTTGGACGTGGGGCTGTACTAGTTGCTGCTAGATGCTGTAACCAAGCATCAACTCCTACTGGAGCTCTCTGGTGATAAATTCATGTGGTTCTAGGGTCTGTCAGTAGCTGCCCATGTGTACTTGCTTTACATATGTGCCCCTGTGATGCTCTGGTGATATGGAGTGGCTGATATCAAAATCATGGTGGTGTTGATGCTTATCTTGCGTGTCTCTGGTGGTGGTGGTGTTGACAGCAGTTACACACCTAGCTTGTAACTAATATCATTACTGCTAATTTACCTCAAGTTAGTCTAAACATGGTTGAAATGAGCGCTGCTAATTTTGATGTCTAATATCAATTTTTACCCCAAGTCCTTAAGTAATTATTTTCATTACATCAAAGTTAGCTGAGAATATTGACTAGAATATTTTATGTATGACATGATGCATGTACACATACGGTTGAGAAAATATCGAGCTACAGTGGAACAACCTGGAGTTAGAGAACTTCCAGGACAAGATCAACGAGGTGACCGGCGTTATGGTGGCTGTGTACGGCGGCGACCACAAGTTCTTCGGTGAGCTGGTAGTGTCCATATTGTGTGATATATGATGCTGCTCCGTTGTGCATCTCTCTTTTCTTGTGTGTTGCATCATTGTTTCTTGATAGAGTAAATGATTTCAGTTTTGGTCGTGTCCAATATTTACTATGTACCATGCTTAGTTTTTACTAAACTGAGGCATTGGGCATTGGAATTTAGGCATTTATGTATAATTTTAGTTTTGGATGTGTCCAATGCAAACAATGCTGTCAACTGTCAAGTTGATTTTAAAATGTCTTGTTAACTTCATTATTCTGTTATTTATTGTTAAATATGCTGTTAGATTTACTTCTATTTTGTTCCTAAACATTTTGTTCTGTAACATGCAGATGCTGGGCTTTCATGTTTCTTCGTGAGCATCAGGTCAAAGAAGTCGGAGGAAGCATAGTTCTAACATTGCTGTCAAGTGTCAAGTTTTGCATTAATGAAGCCCTTTATGCTTCTCCTATTTGTATGTGTGTATGATGTAGCAGAACCTGGCTCATGTGATTGTACACTTGTGGAGCTTGTTATCTGATTGTAAACTTGATGCTGATCACATTTGTATGTGTGTTATATGATGTAGCACTTTGATGGTTGATAATATTTGAAGTATTTCGTGTGTTTTCTGTGTGCCAATTTAAATACCAGGTATTTATTTGCGTGAAATAAAAAAATGAAGAATATTGCCCTGATGGCTAGGACCCAGTACTAGAACCTGGCAATGGGGACCCACCTGACTAGTGAACCCAATTTATAAAAAAAGAAAAAAAATGAAACTGTTGAGACAAAAAGGCCATGGGCCAAAAATAAAAAGGCTGCAATGTTGGGCTTGGTCCATGAAGCTGACAAAAAATTCACAGAAAAAATTATAAATGGGCTGAATTAATGGGCTCGGCCCATATAAACACCGAATTGGACCGGGCTGAATCTTGTGCCACGTCAGATTGCCACGCTGGATGCCTACGTGGCCTGGGGAGGTTGCTAGTGACCAAAACGCCACAGTAGACGTATTTTGGTCATAAACATTTGCGACCATTCCAGAAGAAAGGTTGCTATAGTCAGTTTACGACGCCCAGCTTTTGACCTTATGTTTTTGGTCACAAAAAGGTCATAAATGGAAATTTGTGACCTTTCAGTGACCAATAGTGGTGGTCATAAGTTGACATATTTCTTGTAGTGAGAGCTCTAGGTCGAGAACTACTCGTAACAAGGGAGTGGCAACCAAGGCTGGGGAAAAAAGAGAGGGCTCGCCGCCACGCAGAGACCTCGAAAGATCTCTCACGGGCAGGCGATGGCTCCCAGGAGCGCCCTAGCCGCGGAGGCGAACATGCCGAGCCAGAGGAGCTGGAGTCATTATCCCTCGACGACATGCCCGATCAGCTCAATAAGCACCTCAATAAGCAGAAGGAGTTCATTTAAGGCTTGATGGAGTTGCTGAAGGAGAGCCTCGACGACATGCCCGATGAGCTCAATCAGCAGGGGGAGTTGACCGCCGGCTTGGTGATGCTGCTGAAGAAGAGCATTGCCTCGGAGAAGAGGGCGACCGGCGAAATCCTGCGACTTCAGGAGGACAAGGTGAAGCTCTGTCACAAGATAGACCTGTTGAAGGAGAAGAACGCCGGCTGGAAGAAGCTGCATGAGAATAGTAGTTCCTCGATGAAGATGCTGCAGGCCCTCGTCATGGAATAGAAGGAGGAGTTGGCGAAGCTCCGCATCGAGCACCCGCTTGCTGTCAAGGTACGTAATGCGGCCGTGGAACAGATGATGAAGGATCACGTCGAGAAATCCCACGTGATGGACAGAATGAAGAAGATGGCGGAGGAGACGCGCAAGGAGATGGAGGTCGTGGAGGCGATGAAGAAGCAGTTACGACTCTGCGGTGAATTAGATCATTTGGGGTGATAATCTTCCTTCTTCTTTTGCTCTTGTGTTTCATCTTTTGCTTTGGGTGTTTCGCCGCACGTGTCACATTCTCTGCGAGGCATGAATAGAACAATGGTTTTTTTGAGGGAATGAATAGAACAATGCTAACCATGAGATGACTAGCAAATTAGATCATTTTTTATCGCCATATGGCACTGGGCAGCTGTGTTTCGTGCTCCTCCGTCGCAGTACTACTCCAGTGGAAAACTTGAGTATACCACATAGTTCTTTGCTCCTCCTCGATCAGGTCGTCAGTGCATTTATACGAGCAGTCAAATCAGAAGGCCCCGCCTTCCAACATTAATGAGCTGTCAAATCACAAAGGCACTCACCTCTCGTGAAACCAACCAAGCTAGACTGCCCCACCCTCTAGCCTTTTAAAAAATGTATACTTTTGTACAGCAGTAGTATCGATGGATTGCACCATGGAGCAAAACTTAAAATTAAAACAAGGTGGTACATAAGTGCTTGTCGCCAAATTATGCGTATAGTACTATTAAAAAGGGTAGTCACAATAATGGTGTCCAGCACAACCCACCCCTCAAATAAAACTAAGAGGCTGCTTGGATATGTTTTAGTCCCATGACTAAAAGTAGTGGGACTAAAACATGCTAGCCTCACCCATGCTTGGATCCAAATACTAAAAAGGCTAAAATCAAGTTAATGAGACTTTTTTATCCTCCAAACCCTCCAATCCAGAACTCGCATGTGTTAAAGGAGAGGAGTTAAATGAGTAGAGAGAGGACTAATCCATATTTTACTAGGGGTACCCCTGACTAAAAAAATTTAGTCTCAAGACTAGTTTTAGCCCCTCTTTAGTCAGGGGTGCTTGGAACATTAGCCTCTTGAAGAGACTATTTTTAGTCAGACTAAAATAAGTCCCTTGGATCCAAGCACCCTCTAAGCATCCTGCAATTCTTTGACAAAACTAAGCACCCTGAAATTCTTTGACAACTAAACTGCTGGCTATATGATGTTGACCATATATATTTTACGTATATAATGTGAAGAAACAAGTGGTAGTACTATACCAACTAAAAGATGAAATGTAAGAAATACTAGTATGTACGTACTGAAGAGTTAAAGAAACGAGAAGAAACATAACATAGTTCTGCTGGGGGCTCAGCACAACACACCCTTCAAATTAAATTAAGCACACCTGAAATTAAACTTTGCAACTATTCCGGTAGACACTGCATTAGAACCACCATGAGGAACGACACTGCCACCTTACTCGGAGTCCTTGTCCATGTCCTCGACTTCGTCCTTGTCCTTCTTCCTCTTGGCCGATACTTCTTTTCTTGAACCACACACTTGGTTGTTGCTCTTCATCCAACCCTTGTAGATATTGAAGCAAAGGTAGCCATCCATTGCAGCGTAGTGGATGTGGTCTATATCTAGTACATTCTGCTGCCATGCATGACGATGAAACGTGTATGAAGGTTTCTCCAATTTACCGTACGAAGGATGAACCATGGCTCCTGCCAGGGTCAGCATTGAAGGCTGACGAGAGGACACCAGCCGATTCTTCTGGAGGTCGAAGGTGTTGCCTACAACGAGGCCTATCCGACGCAGGACTTCTTTGTCGTTACCAAAGTCTACAGTAACGAATTTGGCTAGGTTTCTCTGGAGGAAGTCCTTAAAATCCTGACACTCAACGTCGGCATGGCATATGTGGTAGTGTAGCGACCAGACCTCAAACGGTCCAATCTCTATGCTCAGGTGTCATCCCTGGATCAGTAATGCTGACACCACACAGTACTTGAAGGATTTATAACAGAGTAGCAATCACACACTTATTACATTGAGTGCCTCAAAAGAGAACTTATTACCATAAATATGGCTTAAGGCCATCTAATAACGATAACAGCGGAAGGCTTGGAAGATATGTGAGTCCATCAACTCCAACGGCATCACTGAGTATAGAACCATGACCTAAAAGCACCTTGCTTGTCGTCTGAAAAGTCTGCAACATTAACGTTGTAGCCCGAAACGGGTCAGCACATGGAATATGCTGGCAATGTAACACATAGAGAGCAATAAAAGATATAGGCTATACTATATGCATATTTGGCTGGTGGAAAGCTCTATGGTTACAGTTTTGCGTAAAGCCAATTTTTCCCTACTACAAAGAAATAAATTTTATTTAACTATCATGGTAGTTGTTAAACATTGAGAGTGTAGACACGCTCTCAATCCCAATTAAGCATCATCATTAAAACCCAACAAAATTAATTTAGAGTAACATGATGAGATTCACATGATAATCCAGGTACAAGATACCTAAGATGTCCATAACTGGGGACACGGCTAACCATGATTAGTTTATACACTCTGCAGAGGCTTGCGCACTTTTCCCCACAAGACTCCATCTCCTCCGTTGGGAATCTCGCACTACATGGTGTTTGAGAAACGGATGACCGAGACATAGTCTTTTCAGAAGCGCTGGCACCTTACGAACGGGTAGACCGTACCAACCTACATCACCTACATCTGCTAGTCTACCACTATAAGAGTTCGCATGACTTAGTCAACTATGCTAGAGCCCATAGTAGCTTGTGGCTGCACACAGAAGTTTTTAGTATGAATAGTCTCATGATCCCTTTGAGCCTGGGTGGCGGTCCAAAAGAAAAACAGGCAATCGCTGGAATACCCAGGTGCCTCAATCCACCCAGATGTGTATTTAAGTTGCCACCTTAGATAAACCATTGATTTAACAGTCTCACATATGTCATGGATTTCACTCACCCAATCCACGTCTACTAGCATAGCATAGCATAATAAGAAAACATAGAAGTAACTCCCAAAGGTTTGATAATAACAGGTAATAGGTACTACCTCATCTACTTCCCAAACCCACAATTTAATTAGATCCTAATCATGCAATGTGTGAGGATTGATCTAATGCAATAAAACTGGGTAATAGGAAGGTATGATCAAAGTCTTACTTGCCTTGGTGATGATTCGTGAAACCTAGCGATTCGAAGTAGCAAGCGGCGCACTCCGGGTACTCTATCGCAAACAAACAAGCGTACAATAAGTACCCAACTAATGTACAGGTAAAACTCGAATAAAAGATCTAACCAGAAAGTTCAACTTAAGAACTCCGGTTGGCAAAATAATCAAACCGAACGAAACAACGAAAGACAAACGGCAAAAGAACTAAGCTTCGTTTACTAATCTGAAACTAGGGCAAAGTTTACTGAGGCAAAAACTTGTTTGAGTTGGTTAAACGGAAAGAGGGTTTCGAGACGAAACTCTAGGCGCTTGAATCGCCTGATTCCGACAAACGAGCTAAAAGTTAAACTAAAACGAACATCCGATCAGAAATCGCGATCAGAAAATCCGTGGATTTAATCCGAGAAAAAGAAATACGACGAACAGGTTAATGAACGAACGTTCGTTAACAGGAACTAAACGATGAACGCATTCGTTAAAACGAACGGATGAGCGAACGCTCCCTAAATAAATAAACCGGAGAAAAACCGATCTACTTAAAAAAACAAAAACTAGGGTTTTCAAAAAAAACTGAAACAACTTTTTTTTCTCAAAAACCGGGCAGTAGCTACCTCGGCTCGGGGCTCCAGCGGGCGGCGGGTGGTGCGAGGCGGCGGCTCCGACGCGGCAGCGGGGCGGCGCGGCGGCGGCAGGCGGCGTGCGGCGGCCTCGCTGGAGGCGTGGTGTGGGCTACAGGGGGGCGAGGGCGGTCAGAAAGGGGGGGGGGAGAAGCGACTGGGGGGAGGGGTCGGCCTCGGGAGGCGGAGTCCTCCTCGGACTCGGGCGACGGCGGCGCTGGTCGGGACTCCTGTCTTGACCCGGCGAGAGGCAGCGGCGCGGGGTCTCGTTTTTTTAACAATATCGCTGCAACTAAAAAAAATTCTAGAAAAAATAAAATAAAAAAATCTAAAAAATGCCAAAACAAATTTTCTCCGTCTAAATAAAATATTAAGAACAGGATGAACATTTTCTTGGCTCTAAATGCAATTTTTGAACATGTGCAACTTTTCCTAAATTCAAAAAAATAGCAAATAAAACCAAAATAAAATCTTATTTGATTTTTTTGTTTAAACCCTCAATATTTCTTTATTTTGGGAAAGTCATTTTATTCCCTCTCTCATAATTTTTATAATAGAAATAATTGAAGATGAAATAAATAAAATCAAATGATCCTATTTTCAAAATTTGAGAAAACTCAAATATGAAAATAACGAAATCCCCAACTCTCTCCGAGGGTCCTTGAGTTGCGTAGAATTTCTAGGATCAATCAAAATGCGATGAAATATGATATGCAACTAGATCATTGATGGCACGCGTTGCCGCGCCCGTCCATTTTATCAATAGAGTGGTAGGGGTTTCAATAATATATATGGCACAACTAAACATGATACTCCCTCCAATCCAAATTAATTGACACTGATTTAAACCAGCATCGATAAACACTATCCAAATCATGAACCCCTCGAACTAAAAGAAGGTACCCAACTGATTATTGTACATGTTCATTCATTATTTATGATATTGAGTAAGCATGATTTTGATCTCCTCACAAGTTAATTAGTGGATACTTCTAAACATAGCTTTACTATGTTAGAAAAGGTAATATATATTTCATCAAAAATCATTGATAATATAAGACATAAATTTAATTCATCAAACAATCATTGATAATAATATAAATTGCAATATAAGACTAACATTTAATTAGGAAATGTATACCAAATTCTTTGTCATCTCCTTTTTAAGGTCTTGCAAGGTGAGCACAAGAAACACACAAAATATTTCAATTAAGTGTGGTGTTAGCATTGTTTACTAAATTATAAAGTCGCCCAAAACCATTCAGGTATTGAATTACACAACGATGTTTGCTGATCCCAAAGAACGAAAAAATAAAGGCCTTCCAGTCAAAATGATGCCAGCATTCAGGTTCGTGCACTTTGAATCAAAGTCAAGCTGCATAGGATGTTAAACAACATGTAAAGATGACAAGATCAAAAGCTATAATTTAAATGGAAGAAGTAAAGTGGGCGCTACACTTTATTTCCAAATTTATAACCTTCTACAAAAATGTGCCATTGGTTGTACATTTCTTCTAGGTCCATCTAATCACTCTAAGCAAAAATTCATACTACAAATTATCATATGGGAGATGCAAGGTATAAGTGACGCTGTATGGTGCAGACTTTTCTATTATGTGTCATTTTCATAGTAGAATTTTTGTAATCTACTGCCATATTTAAAGGTAAACTATCCATGCAAATACCATGATTGTTTTCTAAATGTACAGTTAATTTTCTTGCCAGGAGATGCAAGGGAAGTTTCTTCAAATCCAAGAATGCCATTCTATTTTGTGTGATCAAAGACCAGTAATAACAGGGAAAATGTTGAGGGAAATGCACTATCGTATCAACAGAGATCATATTGTGTACCAAGTATCAACATCATTCCCATATCAATGATTCGCCTATGCACACATATTTATATATCCAATAAAAGGGTAATACCGGTCTAAGTAATCAGTCCTAGGCTCAGGTGGAGGTTGTATATAAGAGGTAACTAGATGCCAATGGTTTGGATGTGAGTCGACGTAGGTGGGGATCAATAAGATTGTTTTTCATAAGAAACTGGTAGCATGTGGAGTCCTATGACCTTAGTATATACGATCAAGACTTTTAACAAGACAGATAATGTCCCTTCCAGTCCCGGCTATCAAAGCCGGCACATTCTATGGGCAATTAAATGTCCCAAGAAAGTGGTGGGTACATTTGCTCAAGTAGATCTGGCTTGTTAAATCATCTGTTTGTTAGTATTACATATTACGATATATGTACGTGTGTGCCCAAAAAGTGTGCATGATTCTACAATTAGGAAGATGTCTTTGCCATATATTTCTTATGGTTCCTACAGAATGGTAAACAATGTGTTTTATATCTCCAGGGTCCCAGTAATATGCCAAAAAAAAGAGCGGGAGTGACTCCATTGTAATTACATTAGAACGAAAAAAACAAAAAGACATTTTCATTGTACAATACAAACAGAAAATTCATGTACACACGTGCATTATAGACTTAATGGATCAGCAAACAAACACTCCGTCTTATTGATCTTGAAAAGCACCGGCTAAAACTCCTGATCCATGCTAATGCACAAGCATGACAACTCAGATTTTTCATCTCTCATCATATACACAAATATGTACCAACAGAACATTATGTTACTTTTAACAAGATGGGTGTTTATCCGCTGACCCTGTTAATCAGCCTGTCATGTACGACAACACTGTTGATTTCTTGAACACATCGGACGAATCGGGATGGGTTCCCTTGCTTTCATCCAGGCAGCGATGAATCCAGTTGGTGGTCTATGGAGCGGGAACGACGACAACGGTGCCCTGATGCTAGAGGATCCACCGCCACTGTCCTGGTTCTCCTGTGCTGACTGCTAGCGGAATTCTGGCCAACCCTCCATCCAACAACTCGTACATATTTGTATTTTTTATATGTTTCAACCAAGAATTAATCCCAAACTTCTATATTGTCTTTATGGCATCTTGGATTGAAGGATTCACCATAATACATAGATCTATATGGGGAAAAAACCGTAAAAAAAGATGCAGGAATCTGAATAGCTGACTGAGCATTTGACAACTGAAGAATGATATGGCAAGGATGCAAGGCTCTGGGCATGTCTACATTGTCGATACTACTGTGATAAATATATATGCAACACAAGCACAAAACGCCGTGACACAAACCCATGAACCTGAGAAACTTGATTAACTAACAGAAGGACTGCCCTTACCATGCAAAACAAAGACTGCCCCTAAACAAAACAAAAAAGGGGAAATTAGCAGGTGACAGTCAGTTGGCAGTTCTCACCGAAAACAGTGCCGACGGGGTTCATGGCGGCCTGGTTCATGTTCGCGTCGCTGATCAGCCACGACATTGGTGACGGTGACGCAGGACGGACTGGTCGTTGGTCGCGATCTCCGTGGTGGCTAAGATCCCGATCCTTGGCGAGGTGGTTGCGGCTGTGGCGGATCTGGCCGCCGCCATGGTCGGCGCCTGACCTGGTCGATCTCCCTCTTCTTTTCTCTTCTCTTCTGATGAGGTAGGAGGAGAGGGTGGGAGACGAGATCGGTGGCTTTGGGAGAGAGGATAGGAGGGGCGGAGGCCGGCGGCAAGGTGGCGTGAGGGCGCGTGACGGGAGGGGTAGCATGGGTTGTAGCGGCGGCGGCGTACCTAGGTTTCTCGAGAGTAGTCGCTCGCCCTTTTCTGTCGTGTAAATTTCTTCGTGGGCTTTGTGGGGCGGCTAGGCCCAATGAACCAGAGTGCTCAGAAATTGCCACCGGAGTAGCTGCCTAGCCCACTTAGCGAGAAACGTGGAATAAAACAGTGAATCCGACGGCCAAAAACGATTAAAAGTGGCGATCTAACACTTAGAAATGTTGATGGCCTGAGAGGGCTGGGAGGGTGCTCAGTTTTAATATATCTAAATGATTGATCTAGTGTATAACATTCCAAATTGAAAATTTGGGATGTTACAAACCTACCCCCCTTAATATGAATCTCTCCCTCGAGATTCGGGTTGGCTAGAAAATAGGTGAGGGTGGTTCTTCAGCAAATCTTCCTCGCATTCCCAGGTGGCTTCATCTTCCATGTGGTGGCTCCACTGATCCCTGCAAAACTTGATAACTTTGCTGCGGGTGACTTGGCTGGCATACTCAAGAATCTTGACTGGTTTCTCCTCATAGGTCAAATCATTGTCCAACTGAATCACTTCAAGTGGCATTGTATCTCTCAGCGGTATATCAGCCATCTCTGCGTGGCACTTCTTCAACTGGGAAACATGGAACGCGTCATGAACTCCTGACAATACTTCGGGCAATTCCAACTTGTAGGCTACTTCTCCCATACGCTCCAAAACTTTGTATGGTCCTACAAAAGGTGGCGCTAATTTTCCCTTAACTCCAAAGTGCTTAACTCCTCGAAGGGGAGATACTAGAAGGTAAACTCAGTCTCCAACTTCTTAAACTGTCTCCTTGCATTTTGAATCGGCATAGCTCTTTTGTATGGACTGGGCTACCTTGAGTCTATCGCGAATCAATTTTACTTTCTGTTCAGACTCCTTAATCAGATCCGGTCCAAACAACTGACGGTCTCCAACTTCATCCCATGACAACGGGGTCCTGCACCTCCTTCCGTACAAAGCTTTGAAAGGGGCCATCTTCAAACTGGATTGATAGCTGTTGTTATAGGAGAACTCTGCGTATGGCAAATTCTCGTCCCAACTAGATTCGTAATCTAGCGCACAAGCTCCCAGCATATCCTCCAAAATCTGATTGACTCTCTCGGTCTGTCCATCTATCTGCGGATGAAAAGCTATACTGAACTCCAGCCTAGTACCCAATGTTTCGTGCAACTGATTCCAGAACTTTGAGGTAAACTAGGTTCCTCTATCTGTCACAATGCTCCTTGGAACTCCATGCAGACATACAATCCTGGTCATGTATATCTTTGCCAACTTTGCACTGGTATAGGTAGTCTTTACTGGAATGAAATGAGCTACCTTTGTCAAACGATTGACTACAACCCAAATCGAGTCATAGCCTGAACGAGTTCTGGGTAAACCCATAATAAAATCCATGTCTAACTTATCCCACTTCCATTCGGGTATCGGCAATGGCTGTAGCAATCCTGCTGGCTTCTGATGCTCTGCCTTTACTCTCTGACATACATCGCAAACTGCTACATACTCCGCAATATCCTTCTTCATTCCGGTCCACCAGAAAACATCCTTCTGATCCAGATACATCTTAGTATTTCCTGGGTGAATCGAATAGGGTGAATCATGGGCCTCTTGCAGAATTAACTTCCTGGTCTCCGAATCATTAGGCACATAAACACGGTCTTCAAACCATAAGGTATCGTGCTCATCCTCACGAAATCCTTTAGCTTTTCCTTTGCTCATTTTCTCCTTAATAGAGGCAATCTCCTTGTCAGTCTTCTGGGCTTCTCTGATCTTATCCATCAAAGTAGACTGAATCTCCAATGCGGCTACATAGCCTCTTGGAACTATTTCCAAACATAGCTCACGAAGATTTTCGGCTAACTCCCTTGGTAAATCTCCCGTCATTAAGGTGTTGACATCACTTTTACGGCTCAACGCGTCAGCTACTACATTAGCCTTTCCGGGGTGATAATGCAATCTCATGTCATAATCCTTGATGAGCTCCAACCATCTCCTTTGCCTGAGATTCAACTCCTTCTATGTGAAAATATACTTCAAACTCTTGTGATCCGTGTACACCTCAGAATGGTTTCCAATGAGAAAGTGTCTCCAAGTCTTCAATGCATGCACTACGGCTGCTAACTCCAAATCGTGCGTAGCATAATTCAACTCATGAGGCTTAAGTTCTCGTGAGGCATAGGAAACAAATCTTCCTTCCAGCATAAGCATTGCTCCAAGTCCTCGACGTGAAGCGTCGCAATACACCTCATAATCCTTGGTCTGATCTGGCAAAATCAACACTGGTGATGTAACCAAACATTTCTTCAACTCCTGGAAACTGGCCTCACATTCCTTGGTCCATATGAACTTTGTATCCTTCTTCAACAACTCTGTCATAGGTTTTGCAATCTTCGAGAAATTTTCAACGAATCTCTGGTAGTATCCTGTAAGTCCAAGAAAACTCCGGATCTCTCCAACTGTTGTTGGCGCTTCCCAATTTGTAACAGTGTCAACCTTGGTGGGATCTACTGCTATACCTTCTCCAGATATAACGTGTCCAAGGAATCCAACTTCCTTCAACCAAAACTCACATTTGCTAAACTTGGCATATAACTGATGTTCTCTGAGCTTTCCAAGTACCAAACGCAAATTCTCCTTATGCTCCTCTTCATTCTTCGAGTAAACCAGGATATCATCAATGAACACTACGACGAACTTATCCAGAAACTCCATAAACACTTTGTTCATCATGTTCATAAAATAAGCAGGTGCTATAGTCAGACCAAATGACATAACATTATACTCGTACAGCCCATACCCGGTGGTAAAAGTTGTCTTGGGTATATCCTGTTCTCGAATCTTCAACTGATGGTACCCTGATTGCAGATCGATCTTGGAAAATACCTTAGCTCCTTGCAATCGATCAAACAGATCATTGATCATCGGTAGTGGGTACTTGTTCTTGATGGTTACTTCATTCAATCCTCGATAATCAACAACCATCCTTAAAGATCCATCCTTCTTCTCCACTAGAAGTACTGGCGATCCCCAAGGTGAAGAACTTGGGCGGATATATCCCTTATCTAGTAACTCCTTGATCTGCTTCTTAATCTCCACCAAATGCTTTGCGTGCATCCTATATGGTCTCTTAGAGATTGACCTTGTGCCTGGCAAAAGTTCAATCAAAAACTCAATACCTCTATCCGGTGGCATGCCTGGCAATTCTTCTGGAAATACATCAGGGAAATCTTTCACCACTGGTACTTCCTCCTGCACAACTCCTGTTTAGCAATTTACTTGAGTCCTTTTCGGCACATGCTGGCATACATACTTGATCCTTCTCCCTTCTGGCATTGTAAGCAAAATTGACTTACTAGCGCATTCAGTATTCCCTTCATACTTCGATAACCAATCCATGCCTAATATCACATCCAATCCTTGAGATTCCAATACAATTAGATCCGAGGGAAAAACATAGTTACCAATCCTTAATGGTAACCGATCACACCATAGGTTGGCCATATATTCTGCTCCAGGCGAGGTTACTAACATGGGTGACCTAAGGGCTTGGGTTGGCAGTTTATACTTATCCACAAATCCCCTTGATATGTATGAAGGTGATGCACCAGTATCAAAAAGAATGAGTGCAGTAAATGACTTAACCAAAAACTTACCTATTACTGCATCGGGCTGGGCTTCAACTTCCTCCACATTTACGTGGTTCACCTGTCCCCTATTGAAAGGGTTCGGCTTCTTCCCAGAGCTTCCATTGCCATTTCCATTCTGGGCTTCAGGACATTCATTAGCGTAATGTCTGGTCTTCTGGCACTTGAAACAAGTGACTTGGCTCAGGTCTCTCTTGGCTGGGGTTGATGGGTTGGTGCGATTCTGGCTGTTACTTCCTCCATTCCCATTCCCATTCTTGGTGCCATTGTGATTGTGCGAGCTACCTCCTCCATGGGTATGCTGAAAATGTCCTCCCGGCCTAGAGGTAAATTGTGGCTTCTACAGAGCACAAGAAAACGGGCGGATTCAGCCTAAGAAAACGGGCTAAGTGGCGGATTTAGCCTAAGAAAACGGGCTAAGTGGTCAATAGGTGGTGGTCGTGGGTTGTTGTTGTTGTTGTTCCCCTGATTCTGATTCTGGACTAGCAACTACATCAATGTGTTCTGCTGCTGGATGAACTGGGTGAGCTCTGGTGGGAAGGTAAATCCGGGGTCACGTCTCGGAGGCATCTGAGGGTTTAGAAAATATGAGATTTAAGAATAGAGAGGGGTCTAGAGAGAAAACACTACCCATATGCATATGAGGAAAAAACAAATAATTCACTTCATTCAATCAAGCAAGGGCATACAATCGATCTAACTATCGCAAAAGTGCTCGGACTACTATATTTACATGGTGGACTACTACTAATGTTGGGGTGGTCTACTAGAAATATTCTTCGGTTCCAGACTCCATGATATCTGCTCCAGCTTCATCAACATAGTCATCATCGCTATCATATGGATCCGAGTCGGTGTCGTCGATGTTGATGTAGTATTCCGGGCGAATCTCCTTGGGTTCTTCGTCTTCTTCTACTGGTGTTGGGTCTCCCATGAATATTCCAATCTTCATGATCAGATCGTCATTCTTCTCCACTAATACTTCAATTTCTTCTTCATAATATTCACATGTAGCCTTGAGTTCTTCCTCTAGTTCCTTGATTCTTGTGCTTGCCTTCTTTAGATCTATCATGTCGGTGCACATCTGGTTCTCCTGACGTCCAATGTGCTGGTTTAACTCCTGGATAAAAGCTGCAATTGATCTATCCTTCTTGGTGATGATCATCTCGCATTGCTCATCTCGGCGTCCACAAATCTGTTAGATAGTATCCTTGAGATAATTGCGGTAAACGTCCCCAATGCGTCCCATGGCGATGTGAGCTGCCATGCTCTTTCCTAGACTCCAGGTTGGTGCATCAAAAGAAAACTCTATGGGCTGAGTGACTGGCATGAACGTCCTTCCTGGAACTTGAACTTGAATCATCCAACGCTCTTCCTCGTGTAAAGTGGTGTTGTAAGTCCCAGTGAAGCTTGGTACTCCTATGTTCAGGTATCTTGTGACTTCCTTCAAATGACGTCCAAAGGGTGTATCTTCATCCGGTTGCGTGAACTTGTTCCTTGCATCCGCCATCTTAAAAGAGTAGAAAAGATGAGGAGTCAGAATGAGAAGAGTGAGTAGTGACCTAGGGATTTAGCTTAGTGGTCGTGTCCTACAGTCAGCGTGTGCTCTGATACCATCTTGTAGCGACTAGACCTCAAACGGTCCAATCTCTGTGCTCAGGTGTCATCCCTCGATCAGTAACGCTGACACCACACAGTGCTTGAAGGATTTATAACAGAGTAGCAATCACACACTTATTACATCGAGTGTCTCAAAAGAGAACTTATTACCATAAATATGGCTTAAGGCCATCTAATAACGATAAAAATGGAAGGCTTGGAAGATAAGTGAGTCCATCAACTCCAACGGCATCACTGAGTATAGAACCACGACCTAAAAGCACCTTACTCGTCGTTTGAAAAGTCTGCAACATTAATGTTGCAGCCCGGAATGGGTCAGCACATGGAATATGCTGGCAATGTAGCACATAGAGAGCAATAAAAGATATAGGCTATACTATATGCATATTTGGCTGGTGGAAAGCTCTATGGTTACAGTTTTCTGTAAAGCCAATTTTTCCCTACTACAAAGAAATAAATTTTTTTAACTATCATGGTAGATGTTAAACATTGAGAGTATAGACACGCTCTCAATCCCAATTAAGCATCATCATTAAGACCCAACAAAATTAATTTAGGGTAACATGATGAGATTCACATGATAATCCAGGTACTAGATACTCAAGATGTCCATAACCGGGGACACGACTAACCATGATTAGTTTATACACTCTGCAGAGGTTTGCGCACTTTTCCCCACAAGACTTGATCTCCTCCGTTGGGAATCTCGCACTACATGGTGTTTGAGAAACGGATGACCGAGACATAGTCTTTCAGAAGCGCTAGCACCTTACGAACGGGTAGACCGTACAAACCTACATCCCCTACAGCTGCTAGTCTACCACTATAAGAGTTAGCACAACTTAATCAACTATGCAATAGCCCATAGTAGCTTGTGGCTGCACACGGAAGTTTCCAGTATGAATAATCTCATGATCCCTTTGAGCCTGGGTGGCGGTCCAAAAGAAAAACAGGCAATCGCTGGAATACCCAGGTGCCTCAATCCACCCAGATGTGTATTTAAGTTGCCACCTTAGACAAACCATTGATTTAACAATCTCACATCTATCATGGATTTGACTCACCCAATCCACGTCTACTAGCATAGCATAGCATAATAAGAAAACGTAGAAGTAACTCCCAAAGGTTTGATAATAACAGGTAATAGGTACTACCTCATCTACTTCCCAAACCCACAATTTAATTAGATCCTAATCATGCAATGTGTGAGGATTGATCTAATGGAATAAAACTGGGTAATAGGAAGGTATGATCAAAGTGTTACTTGCCTTGCTGATGATCCATGAAACCTAGCGATTCAAAGTAGCAAGCGGCGCACTCCGGGTACTCTATCGCAAACAAAGAAGCATACAATAAGTACTCAACTAATGCACAGGTAAAACTCGAATAAAAGATCTAACCAGAAAGTTCATCTTAATAACTCCGGTTGGCAAAAAGAATCAAACCGAACAACGAAAGACAAACGGCAAAAGAACTAAGCTTCGTTTACTAATCTGAAACTAGGGCAAAGTTTACTGAGGCAAAAACTTGTTTGAGTTGGTTAAACGTAAAGAGGGTTTCGAGACGAAACTCCAGGCGCTTGAATCTCCTGATTCCGACAAACGAGCGAAAAGTTAAACTAAAATGAACATCGGATCAGAAATCGCGATAAGAAAAACCGCGGATTTAATCCGAGAAAAAGAAATACGATGAACAGGTTAACGAACGAATGTTCGTTAACAGGAACTAAACGATGAACGCGTTCGTGAAAACGAACGGACGAGCGAACGCTCACTAAATAAATAAACCGGAGAAAATCCGATCTATTTAAAAAACGAAAACTAGGGTTTTCAAAGAAAAACCGAAACTGTTTTTTTCTCAAAAACCGGGGCGGCGGCTACCTCGGCTCGGGGCTCCGACGGGCGGCGGGTGGTGCGGAGCGGCGGGGCGGCGGTCCGACGGGGCAGTGGGGTGGCGCTGCGGCGCGGCGGCGGCGCTGGAGGCGTGGGGTGGCGGCGGTGTGGGCTGCAGGGGGGCGGCGGTTATAAAGGGGGCGGGGAGAGGCGACTTGGGGAGGGGTCGGCCTCGGGAGGCGGAGTCCTCCCCGGACTCAGGCGGCGGCGGCGCTGCTCGGGACTCCTATCCCGACCCGGCGAGAGGCGGCGGCTGGGCCGGCCTGCTCGGCTAGGCCCTTGGCCCAGTCGGGCCCGGGGTCTCGTTTTTTTAAACAATATTACTACAACTAAAAAAATCTAGAAAAAATATAATAAAAAAAATCTAAAAAATGCCAAAACTAATTTTCTCCGTCTAACTAATATTTAGAACAGGATGAACATTTTCTTGGCTCTAAATGCAATTTTTGAAAATGTGCAATTTTTCCTAAATTCAAAAAAAGCAAATAAAACCAAAATAAAATCTTATTTGATTTTTTTATTTAATCCCTCAATATTTATTTATTTTGGGAAAGTCTTTTTATTCCCTCTCTCATAATTTTTATAATAGAAATAATTGAAGATGAAATAAATAAAATCAAATGATCCTATTTTCAAAATTTGAGAAAACTCAATTATGAAAATAACGAAATCCCCAACTCTCTCCGAGGGTCCTTGAGTTGCTTAGAATTTCTAGGATCAACCAAAATGTGATGAAATATGATATGCAATGATGATCTAGTGTATAGCATTCCAAATTGAAAATTTGGGATGTTACAGGTAGACCAAGCATAAGGCATGCACGCAAACCTGGATCACGGCGAGCTTCTTCCTCTCTTCATCCTTTAGATCCTTCTCTGGTCCCAGGACTGTGGTGTACTCAATATCTAGCCCAATGACCAACTCATTATCTGAGTCTTCGAACATGCGTCTGAAGCAAGAAAGGCATCCTTTCACCGTCGCGGAAGAACGGGTGTAGATGGCGTCGAACTCATCGCCGGTGATGGTTATAACCTTGTACTCACCGCCGATTGTGGAGATTTGGGACGCCATGGATTTGGGAGGAGGGTTAGGATTAGTGGAACTACCATAATGTGAATGGACGGGACGACTAGGAGCGAACCGCCGTAGTATTGAAGGACGTGCGGGGACGAGTAGGAGCGAACTGCCAGCGTGCGAATGGCAGGGTAGTGGCTTTCCATTCTCCCATGATCACGGGGCCCCACCTGTCCAGCAGTAACTCGCTGTCAAATCACACAACCCTACGTTTGCAGCAGCCTACTCCCTCGTCTTCTCGCGTCTCAGTCGAACCGACTAGGCGGAACTGCCCCGCCGCCTACCGCGCAGGAAAATCCCCGCCCTCAACTTTTAAATAGTATACATTATACTAATTTTGTATCCATGGATTGCGCCCGCGCCATGGAGCAAAGCGTCTAGAAAACGGCGGTACACATGTACGGAGTATACAGCACGCCCTCGCGTTCGCGTCGCACCACAGACGGTCGGTCGGTCTGGCACACTGCTCTCCAAATGGAACGCGCGTCATATTGCGTTTGCACACACATGTGGGACGACAATTGAGAACCGACCATAGGCACACTCCCCGGCCCAGCAAGTCGGATGACTAAATATAAGAGGGAGACGAGCGATAGTACTAGAGAAGTGTTGTACTACGTTGGTGCCTCGACGATCCCTGCAAGACATGGAAGATCAGTTCGTCCGTGCATGTGACCAGACTCCAGCAGACACGCCTGGATTGTCTATCGTCTACATATCGTGCAGGCTGTGTTGAACATGGCTGTAGTTGTGGTGAGAAATCAAAAAAAGGTTTCTTGTCATCTCGCAAAATTAGGTGTCATGTGCTTCGGATCACTGCGAGGGTTAAACAGCGACAACTGAGTTGCGCTAGTCATTGGGGGCACATGCACGAAGAGTGACGACTTGGCTGCCATCTAGGTCAAGACGGCTATGCTAATTAGGACATCTATCGACGGACCCCTTTTCTATGAGTTTATCTTTAATTTGAGCTTTGTTCCTCGAATAGTTTGTTCGTCGGGATTCATGTTGTCTCCTTTGGGCAGTGAGGTTATGATTTCTTGTCATGTGGCATTTTTTCATGTTATATGTTATAATCCAGCACTTCAGATCAAAATGACGATAACTGCGCCTCCGGGCCACGTGCATGAGGAGGTGGTTTTGCAATGGAGACGATCAGAAGAGGGAGAGGCGAGACGGTGGTTTTGGAATGGAGATGATGGAGAGGAGAGGCGGTGGTTTTGCAATGGAGAAGATCAGAAGAGGAAGAGGTGAGACGGTGGTTTTGGAATGGAGATGATGGAGAGGAGAGGAGGTGGTTTTGCAATGGAGAAGAGGGAGAGGAGCGTGCGGCAGCGATTTAGGATTGGACGAGAGGGCCGGCGCGTTGTGACTGGATCAAAATCAAAATCAATTTACCCTTCAATTAAGAAAGCGACCCCACATTAACTAGTCTCCCTTTTATTCTGGGTCATAATTGACCATGATTTCCGCACATAAAATATATGTTATACATTGCAAAAATAATATAATTTGCAAGTACATTCAGATACGAACCAAACGATACAATTTTTGGTGACATGCATTCACATTTTGCTTGTGAAATACAGTTCGTGGTCAAATTTTGACCCAAAATACGCAGAACAACAAAAAAATACTTCCAAGACCAGCGCCGCTCTTCCGCTCTTCTCCTCTTAAACCACCGCCGCTCCTCTCCTATTCCAATCTAAATGCATCTCCGCTCCTCTCCTCTTCCATTTCAAAACCACCGCCCCTCCTCTCCTGTTCCAGTCCAAAACCAACGTCCCTCCTCTCCCGTTCTAATCCAAAACCGGCGCTACTCCTCTCGTCTTCCATTCAAAAACCACGGCCGGTGAGTGAAGGTGCTGTGGAGAAGTAGATCGATGGAGGAGTACAACCGATACGTGAGGATCGCAGACGGTGACCCTGTGATGCTAGCTAGGATGTTGGAGATACAGTCTTGGTTTGACAGCCAACTAGCAGCGACGGCGACATCCATGGCCAAATATCTGCAACAGAGTGAAAAGGCGGCGATACTCCCAGAGGGAGTCGTGCCGGATTACATAGAGCTGCTCCTCTGGGCCATGGAGCAAACAGATTCACCGAATCCGATCGTGAGGGAGCGGTGGTGGGAGTATCAATCCCAGATGGAGCATCCACCAGAGATTGAAGGATCAAGCATCTACAGGGTGCCGTTTGTGAGGGTGTCCTGCCAGAGCGAGCCGGTGGAGTCTTCGTCGACCGAACCCAACTGCAAGAGGAGAAAAGCAGTTGGCCCAACGACGCTTCCCCGCCATCGTCTCCCTCACCGTTCACATCATCTCACGGGGCGGCTGTCTGCCGCCGAGGAATAGGAGGGGGCTGCCCCCCAGCCCAATAGTCGGGCAGGTTGTGAATTGTCAGGATGAGCTTAGGGTTGTCAGTATTTGCATGTTGTGAATTGTGTTTTGTGTTGTGTATTTTGAGAGTACTTTCAGATATGAATGTCTTTTGAATTTCAGATTTGCAGTATTGAGCATATGAAGTATTTTATGAATTCTAGAGATCTATTTTTAGCACTTAAAAAATGTAGTTTCATAGGAGTATAAAAGTGTAGACAATGTGATCCTCAGAGAAGAAACTGCAAGTTTCAGTTTCAGATAAGAAACTGCAAGTTCAGTTTCGGATAAGGAACTGCAACTTTCAGAGGCAGAGCATTTATATTAACATGGCCTTTTCAAACAGGGTGAACATCATGTTGGAAGTTTTATTCATGGTCGAAAATGGAACTACCAGCCAGTTAACATCATGATGATCAACATTCATGCATAGCATATCTTCATATGATGCACAGTCAAAATGCCGACACAATGTTGAGTGTGCGAAACACAGAGAAAATGAGGGACGAAGTTTTGGCAAGCGTTGGACGTGGTTTTGGGCTGCCCCGACTAGGCTTTCATTTTTAACATGTGCAGCCCACGACCTCGGATGGGAGGTCCATAGGCCTATTTGTATTTTCTTAGGGCCGTCATGTATCAACCAGACTATGGACCTCCCATCCGAGCTTTTATTTTTGGCAGCCCAATTTATGTATTTTTTTAAGAAAATGCAGAGGTTTGTTCTATTTTTCTATATAAGTATAGGAATGCCAGGTCCAACTTATGTTTCCCTTCTAACTATATTATATATATTTAAATTATTTTATATGTTATTATATATTATTTTTATTGTCATCATGTATTTAACAGATACTTACATATGTAAGAAAACAATATCCCACATCTTATTAACTTATAAAAATAATTTCTTTACAAATAAAATCCTGGATTGTTTTGGCAAGAAAATCCTAGTGATTGTGTACAAAAGCTTGGTAAGATTTAAGGACGAATGTAATAATATCACTTATTATTTAAATATATTTATAACAAAATGCTCAACCACTTTTTATTTTTTGATAACATTGCTAGCTCAATTCAACATTATAATTAGAATCAACCCAGCAAAATCGTGTATTTCGAGAAAGTGCAAATGGCCTGTAATTTTTTAGGAAATAAAATAAATGAGCCGCATGGACGCTACATTATTTGTTCACCCAACCAGCTAATGGCTGTAATTCAAAAAAAATATCAAATTGACTGTAAATTCTACCGCGCAAAAAAAGACTGTAAATTCTGAAAAAATGGGTTGAATACGTGCCACATTTTTTGAGGCTGAAATGTGGGCCAATAGGTCGAAGCCAACGCAAGTGGTTGTCAATTTAGTCCACAAATGATTCTGACATGTTAGCCGTTGGATTTACATCCAACGACCGGCATCCATCTTCAATCTCTCATCTTCTTCCTCCAGCGCCGTCGGGACCACCTCCCGCCTCCTACTGCTAGCAACTCTGCTTCGCACGCTTCGCTATGAAGCGCTACTCCACCATTGGCTAGGCCATCCCTCCACCCCTCCACACCTCCTGTTCTTCTCCACCAACTGCCGAACCACACCGCACTAGAACCAGTTAACCCCCGTACACCTCTCCGTCTGCGACTCTACTCCCACGTCTTCCCATCTCCGGCTCGTTGCTATCCGGGGCCTCGCCGTCGTCCACCACCTTGGATGCGCTCGGCGCGGCGTGGTCAACGTGGTCAACGAATGACAACATCGGAAGTAGACTATGCGTGGAGAGGCTGATAGCTGGGTCCACGGCCGCACACAAGGAAATGCCTCCTTATTACGCGCAAAATAATGATTCCTCCACCTGACATATGGGACCCACCGGAAGGGCCTCTGTATTTCGCGAAAATAACATGCCCCCCGCTGACATGTCGGACCCACCAGCTATCTTCGCATGCAAGGAAGTGCCTCCTTATTACGCACAAAAAAAATGAATATTCCCCCTGCCAGCTAGAACCCAGCATAGTGGAGGCTGACTTGTGGGCCTACCAAGTTGGCTGGGACGGAGGGCTTTGTGAACTTATTCAATATGAACGATTCTAGCTCCTGTTACCGTACGATGTTCATCCAACGACCGTAGTGCTTCTTCAACCTCTGGTCTTCTTGCTCCAGCCGCCCAAACCAGCGTTGGTCGTGCCGCGTCCTCCTGCCTCCCGTGGCCGGCTGTGATGCCACGGAGGCCTCACCACCCCCTACTACTCCCACCGCTGGCCAGGTCATCCCTCTACTCACCCACACCCCCTGTTATTCTGCGGCGACATCAGCCTCACACCGCAGACAAACCAGTGAACCCTCGTACTCCTCTTTCCGTGGGCATCCACTGCCGCGTCTTCCCCGGCTCCGAGTCATCCCCTTCCTAGTCCTCGCCATCGTCCATCGCCGTGGTGCTCTCGGTGCGGCGTGGTCAACGTGGTCAAGGAACAACTTCCATCGGACGTGGACTGTACGTGGAGAGGCTGCCAGCTGGGTCCACGGCCGCAACAAGGAAATGCCTCCTTATTACATGCAAAATAATGATTCCTCCACCTGACAGCGGGGACCCACCTAACGGGCCACCGTATTTTGCGAAAAAATGTTTCCCCCTGACTGCTGGGACCCACCAGCTACATCTTCGCACGCAAGGAAGTGCGTTCGAGCAAAAAAGAAACGGATTCGCCCCCCTGACTGTTGGGACCCACCAGCTACATCTTCGCACGCAAGGAAGTGCGTCCGGGCAAAAAAAATGATTCGCCCCCCTGACTGCTGGGACCCACCAGCTACATCTTCGCACGCAAGGAAGTGCCTGACAGTCGGGACCCACCTGGTCGAAGCGTATGTAGCGTTGTCATTCTGGTCGCGAACGTGTACGTACATATATACTGGTGGATGTAGAGGCGCGCATGTGTCGTAGTAGAGGCGCATACGTGTCGTAGTAGAGACGCGCACGTAGCATGTACATGTACGTATAGCGGCGAGGGTGCAAGAAAGAAAATACGACCACGTATGTGTACATACGGGCGGGGTCTCGAATGCCTACTCGCGCATATGTATGGCCAAGGCTCATGTACATGGCTGGGTCGGAACAGAGATACAGCGCCGTCGTCCTGTTCATGGGGAGGCAACGGAATGCGTCGTGTTCATGGGGAGGCAATGGTACGCGTCGTGTTCATGGGGAGGCAACGGAATGCGTCATGTTCATCGGGAGGCAACGGAACGCGTGGGAGCCAACCGGCTGGGTCGGAATGGAATGCGTGGTCGTGTTCATCGGGAGGGCTTGGATGGAATAGGCGATGGAAACGAGGCCTGGCGTACCGCAGAACGGAGCAAACGGCCTTGTGTTCGACCGGCCACGTTTGAAACAGGATCCTATTCATCGGGAGGTGTCTAGCGTACCGCAAAACGGACGAAACGGACCTCCTACGGTCGAAACGGGTGTCCTGTTGATCGGGAGGGGTGTGGCGTACCGTAAAACGGACGAAACGGACCTCCTACCGTCGAAACGGGGGTCCTGTTGATCGGGAGGGGTGTGGCGTACCGCAAAATGGACGAAACGGACCTCCTACGGTCGAAACGGGGGTCCTGTTCATCGGGAGGGGTGTGGCATACAGCAAAATAGGACTCCACGGGATACTGTTGATCCCCACCGTCGACCTCCTCCAGCCTCCACGGGCTACCGTCGACCTCCTCCAGCCTCCATGGGCTCCTGTTCAACCAGTCTCCACCGCGCGCTACTCCACCGGCTACTGTTCAACCACCCCTCCACAGGCACCCCTCCACCCTCTACTGTTCATCCAGCCCTCCACACCACGGGGTCCTGTTCAACCACCCCTCCATGGGCACCCCTCCACCGTCTACTCTTCATCCAGCCCTCCACACCACGGGGTCCTGTTCATCCAGAGGCAACGCCACCGCTCACTGTTCATCCAACCACCCCCCCTCCCGCAACGCTCACTGTTCATCCAATCGATCGGCTTCAGTTAGCAGCAGTAGCGAAGGAATGCTCGATCAAGTTCAGTTAACAGCCATCGATCGATCGCTCGGGTTCAGTAACGCGTAGCCTACAGTGCAATCGCTCGGGTTCAGTTAGAGCCCAACGCCTCGCTCGGGCTCAGTTAGAGCCAACGCCTCGCACACACGTGCGTACGTGTACGAGAGAAACATGGATCGCTCGGCCCCCGACCTCCCACCGTAACCGGGAACTCCCCAAAATTTTCCTCCCCCTCGCTTCTACCACGGTTTTTTCCGTCATGTACGGCCCAAAGAATGTCATGCAGCCACATCTCCGGCCCGCCCAGGACGAAAAGCCCATTTTTTGTCATGATTTTTTGTCATAGAAGTAGGAAGCCACCACATCTATGGTGATACCAGGTTTTGTCACAATTATCGTCATAGAAGTGTCATATGTATGACAGAAATTTTTTTCGTTCGTCCCAAAAATGTCACAGATGTGTCTTTTTTTGTAGTGATACAATGTTCTCCCCGCTCTTGTGGAGATCTATTCGATATAATCTTCTTTTTGCGGTGTGTTTGTTGAGACCGATGAATTGTGGGTTTATGATCAAGATTATCTATGAACAATAGTTGAATCTTCTCTGAATTCTTTTATGTATGATTGGTTACCTTTGCAAGTCTGTTCGAATTATCAGTTTGGTTTGGCCTACTAGATTGATCTTTCTTGCAATGGGAGAAGTGCTTAGCTTTGGGTTCAATCTTGCGGTGTCCTTCCCAGTGACAGTAGGGGCAGCAAGGCACATATTGTATTGTTGCCATCGAGGATAACAAGATGGTTTTTTTATCATATTGCATGAATTTATCCCTCTACATCATGTCATCTTGTTTAAGGCGTTACTCTATTTCCATGAACTTAATACTCTAGATGCATGCTGGATAGCGGTCGATGAGTGGAGTAATAGTAGTAGATGCAGGCAGGAGTCAGTCTACTTGTCTCAGACGTGATGCCTATATACATGATCATACCTAGATATTCTCATAACTATGCTCAATTTTGTCAATTGCTCAACAGTAATTCGTTCACCCACCGTAAAATACTTATGCTCTTGAGAGAAGCCACTAGTGAAACCTATGGCCCCCGGGTCTATCTTCATCATATTAATCTTCCAATACTTAGTTATTTCCTTTGCTTTTTACTTTGCCTTTATTTTACTTTTCATCTTTATCATAAAAATACCAAAAATATTATCTTATCATATCTATCAGATCTCACTCTCGGTAAGTAACCGTGAAGGGATTGACAACCCCTTATCGCGTTGGTTGCGAGGAGTTATTTGTTTTGTGCAGGTACTAGGGACGTGCGCACAACCTCCTATTGGATTGATACATTGGTTCTCAAAAACTGAGGGAAATACTTACGCTACTTTACTGCATCATCCTTTCCTCTTCAAGGAAATCCAACGCAGTGCTCAAGAGGTAGCAAGGGGTAGCAAGGAACGTATTGTATTGTTGCCATCAAGGATAAAAAGATGGGGTTTATATCATATTGCTTGAGTTTATCCCTCTACATCATGTCATCTTGCTTAAAGCGTTACTCTTTTCTTATGAACTTAATACTCTCGATGCATGCTGGATAGAGGTCGATGTGTGGAGTAATAGTAGTAGATGCAGAATCGTTTCGGTCTACTTAACACGGACATGATGCCTATATTCATAATCATTGCATAGATATTCTCATAACTATGCGCTCTTCTATCAATTGCTCGGCAGTAATTTGTTCACCCACCGTAGTACATGCTATCATGAGAGAAGCCACTAGTGAAACCTATGGCCCCCGGTTCTCTTTCTTATTATATTGCATCTCTTTTTATTTACATCGCATCTCGTTTACTATTTTGCAATCTTTACTTTCCAATCTATACAACAAAAATATCAAAAATATTTATCTTACTATCTTTATCAGATCTTACTTTCGCAAGTGAACATGAAGGGATTGGCAACCCCTTTATCATGTTGGTTGTGTGGTTCTTGATTGTTTGTGCAGGTACTAGGTGACTTGCATGTTATCTCCTACTAGATTTATACCTTGGTTCTCAAAAACTAAGGGAAATACTTACGCTACTTTGCTGCATCACCCTTCCTCTTCAAGGGAAAACCAACGCATGCTCATGAGGTAGAAAAAAGGATTTCTGGCACCGTTGCCGGGGAGATCTATGCTCAAGTCAAGACATACAAAGTACCCATCATAAACTCTTCTCCCTCGCATTACATTATTTGCTATTTGCCTCTCGTTTTTCTCTCCCCCACTACACCTTTGCCGTTTTATTCGCCCCTTTTTCGTTCGTCTCTTTTCACTTGCCTCTTGTGTGTCTGTGTGTTAGATCGTTTGTTTCACTGTCATGGCTAGCCCTTTCTCTCTTCCTTTGTCTCCCGATTTTGAAGTTCTTCACTTCAAACAAAGACAAGGAGAAAACTTAAAACATGCTTGGTATAGGATGATAGAACCCTACCGTAGTTGCACTATAGGGGGAGATTTTGATATTTTACTTCGTAATTTATCTAGCCTCTGTTATGATTGTGTTTTTATGTTTTAATTAGTGTTTGTGCCAAGTAAAGCCTTTAGGATCTTCTTGGGTGACTATTGTTTGATCTTGCTGATAAAAACAGAAAGTATGCGCTCACGAAAATAATTTTCATTTTTTTACCAGTGAGCTATAAAATACCAATTCCAACTGCAGTAGATCAATATACAAATTTACCTGGTCTTCCTAATATTTCGGAATTTTTGGAGTTACAGAAGTGTTCGAAACCTCCAGATTGCTACAGACTGTTCTGTTTTGACAGATTCTGTTTTTCGTATGTTGTTTGCTTATTTCGATGAATCTATGGCTAGTATCGGGGGGTATGAACCATACAGAAGTTGGAATACAGTAGGATTAAGACAAATATAAATAAAGAATGAGTTAATTAGAGTACATTAAAGTGGTGGTTTATTTTCTTATACTAACAGAGCTCATGATATTTTCTGTTGAGTTTTGTGTTGTGAAGTTTTCAAGTTTTTGGGTAAAGATTTGATGGATTTTGGAATAATGAGTGGAAAGAGCCTAAGATTTGGGATTCCCAAGGCACCCCAAGGTAAAATTCAAGGACAACCAAAAGCCTAAGCATGGGGATGCCCCGGAAAGCATCCCCTCTTTCATCTTCGTCTATCGGTAACTTTACTTGAGGCTATATTTTTATTCACCACATGATATGTGTTTTGCTTGGAGCATCTTGTATGATTTGAGTCTTTGATTTTTAGTTTACCACAATTATCCTAGCTGTACACCCCTTTTGGGAGAGATACGCATGAATCAGAATTTATTAGAATACTCTATGTGCTTCACTTATATTTTTTGAGCTAGATAATTTTTCTCTAGTGCTTCGCTTATATCTTTTTAGAGCACGGTAGTGGTTTTATTTGATAGAAATGATTGATCTTTCATGCTTCACTTATATTATTTTTCACAGCATGGTAATTTGCTTTGGTTATAAAATTAGTCCTAATATGATGGGCATTCAAGATAGGTATAATAAAAAAAATCTCATTTAGGGTGTACTGAATAGTTTAATACTTGATAATTGTTTTGAGATATAAAGATGGAAATATTAGAGTCATGCTATTTAAGTAATTGTGAAATTGAGAAATACTTGTGTTGAGGTTTGCAAGTCCCGTAGCATGCACGTATGGTAACCGTTGTGTGACAAATTTGAAGCATGAGGTGTTCTTTGAGTGCCTTCCTTATGAGTGGCGGTCGGGGACGAGCGATGGTATTTTCCTACCAATCTATCCCCCTAGGAGCATGCGAGTAGTGCTTGGTTTTGATGAATTGTAGAATTTTGCAATAAGTATGTGACTTCTTTATGACTAACATTGAGTTCATGGATTATACACACTCTCACCCTTCCACCATTGCTAGCCTATCTTGTGTCGCACAACTTTCGTCGGTACCATAAACCCATCATTTACCTTCCTCAAAACAGCCACCATACCTACCTATTATGGCATTTCCATAGCCATTCCGAGATATATTGCCATGCAACTTTCCACCGTTCCATTTATTATGACATGCTTCGTCATAGTCATATTGCTTTGCATGATCATGTAGTTGACATTGTATTTGTGCCATGGCCACCATTCATAATTTTTATACATATCACTCTTGATTCATTGCACATCCCGGTACACCGCCGGAGGCATTCACATAGAGTCATATTTTGTTCTAAGTATCGAGTTGTAATTCTTGAGTTGTAAGTAAATAAAAGTGTGATGATCTTCATTATTAGAGCATTGCCCCATGTGAGGGAAGGATGATGGAGACTATGATTCCCCCACAAGTCGGCATGAGACTCCGGACGAAAAATAAAAAAAAGGCCATAAAAAAGGAGAAGGCCCAAAAAATGAGAGAAAAAGAGAGAAGGGACAATGTTACTATCCTTTTTCAACACTTGTGCTTCAAAGTAGCACAATGATCTTCATGATAGAGAGTGTCTTATGTTGTCACTTTCATATACTAGTGGGAATTTTTCATTATAGAACTTGGCTTGTATATTCCAGTGATGGGCTTCCTCAAATTGCCCTAGGTCTTCGTGAGTAAGCAAGTTGGATGCACACCCACTTAGTTACTTTTGTTGAGCTTTCATACACTTATATCTCTAGTGCATCCGTTGGATGGCAATCCCTACGCACTCACATTGATATCTATCAATGGGCATCTCCATAGCCCATTCATACGCCTAGTTGATGTGAGATTATATTCCTCCTTTTTGTCGTCTCCACAACCACCATTCTATTCCACATATAGTTCTATGTCCATGGCTCGCGCTCATATATTGCGTGAAAGTTGAAAAAGTTTGAGAATGCTAAAGTATGAAACAGATGCTTGGCTTGTCATTGGGGTTGTGCATGATGGGAGCATTTTGTGTGACGAAAATGAAGCATGGCCAAACTATATGATTTTGTAGGGATGAGCTTTCTTTGGCTATGTTATTTTGAGAAGACATAATTTCTTGGTTAGTATGCTTGAAGTATTACTATTTTTATGTCAATATTAAACTTTTGTCTTGAATATTTTGGATCTGAACATTCATGCCACAATAAAGAAAATTACATTGAAATTATGTTAGGTAGCATTCCACATAAAAAATTCTGTTTTTACCATTTACCTACTCGCGGACGAGCAGGAATTAAGCTTGGGGATGCTTGATACATCTCGAACGTATCTATAATATTTGATTGTACCATGCTATTATATTATCTATTTTCGATGTTTAATGGGCTTTAATATGCTATTTTATATTATTTTTGGAACTAACCTATCAACCGAAGGCCCAGTGCCAGTTTCTATTTTTTGCCTATTTCAGTGTTTCGCAGAAAAGGAATATCAAATGGAATCCAAACGGAATGAAACCTTCGCGAGGATCTTTCTTGGAACAAACGCAAACCAGGAGAGTTGGAGTGGAAGTCTAGAACTCCGCGAGGCTTCCACGAGATAGGAGGGCACGCCCAAGGGGGTAGGCGCCCCAACCCTCGTGTGCCCCATGGAGCTCCTCCGACGTAAATCTTTCGCCTATATATACTCTTATACCCTAAAAATATTAGGGCGAGCCACGAAAGCACTTTTCCACCACCGCAACCTTCTGTACCCGTGAGATCCCATCTGGGGCCTTTTCCGGCGATCTGCCGGAGGAGGATTCGATCACGAAGGGCTTCTACATCAACACCATAGCCTCTTTGATGATGTGTGAGTAGTTTAACACAGACCTTCAGGTCCATAGTTATTAGCTAGATGGCTTCTTCTCTCTCTTTGGTTCTCAATACAAAGTTCTCCTCGATGTTCTTGGATATCTATTCGATGTAATAATTTTTGCGGCGTGTTTGCTGAGATCCGATGAATTATGGATTTATGATCAAGTTTATCTATGAATAATATTTGGTTCTTCTCTGAATTCTTATATGCATGATTTGATATCTTTGCAAGTCTCTTCAAATTATCGGTTTAGTTTGGCCTACTAGATTGATCTTTCTTGCAATGGGAGAAGTGCTTAGCTTTGGGTTCAATCTTGCGCTGTCCTTTCCAAGTGACTATAGGGGCAGCAAGGCACCTATTGTATTGTTGCCATCGAGGATAAAAAGATGGGGTTTATATCATATTGCTTGAGTTTATCCCTCTACATCATGTCATCTTGCTTAAAGCGTTACTCTGTTCTTATGAACTTAATACTCTAGATGCATGCTGGATAGCGGTCGATGTGTGGAGTAATAGTAGTAGATGTAGAATCGTTTCGGTCTACTTAACATGGATGTGATGCCTATATTCATAATCATTGCCTAGATATTCTCATAACTATGCGCTCTTCTATCAATTGCTTGGCAGTACTTTGTTCACCCACCGTAATACATGCTATCATGAGAGAAGCCACTAGTGAAACCTATGCCCCTCGGTTCTCTTTCTTATTATATTGCATATATTTTTATTTACATCGCATCTTGTTTACTATTTGCAATCTTTACTTTCCAATCTATACAACAAAAATACCAAAAATATTTATCTTACTATCTTTATCATATCTCACTTTCGCAAGTGACCATGAAGGGATTGACAACCCCTTTATCACGTTGGTTACGAGGTTCTTGATTGTTTGTGCACGTACTAGTTGACTTGCATGTTATCTCCTACTAGATTGATACCTTGGTTTTCAAAAACTGAGGGAAATACTTACGCTACTTTGTTGCATCACCCTGTCCTCTTCAAAGGAAAACCAACGCATGCTCATGAGGTAGCAAGAAGGATTTCTGGCTCCGTTGCCGGGGAGATCTACACTCAAGTCAAGACATACCAAGTACCCATAATAAACTCTTCTCCCTCGCATTACATCATTTGCCATTTGCCTCTCATTTTCCTCTCCCCCACTTCACCTTTGCCGTTTTATTCGCCCCTTTCCCATTCGTCTCTTTTCGCTTGCCTCTTGTGTGTCCGTGTGTTAGATCGTTTGTTTCGCCGTCATAGCTAGCCCGTTCTCTCTTCCTTTATCTCTCGATTTTGAAGTTCTTCACTTCAAAGAAAGACAAGGAGAAAACTTAAAAGATGCTTGGTATAGGATGATAGAATCCTATCATAGTTGCACTATAGGGGGAGATTTCGAGATTTTACTTCGTAATTTTTATGTTGGGCTAACCATATTCCATAGACAAATCTTGGATTTTGCCGGTAAAGGGATTTTTATTGAAATTGATCCCAAATGAAATTATAGAGGGAATAGTAGGAGTACTTCCCCCACAAACGGAACTACATCTTACTCAATAAGGAATCCAAATTTTAGAGAAATTATGCGAATTGCAAAAATCTATTGAGCCTCTTAAAAGGTTGGTGGGAACCTTCACCATATGATGTAACATCCCAAATTTTCAATTTGGAATGTTATACATTAGTTCATCATGCATATCATATTTTATTTTGCTTTTTGTTTTTGATCCTAGAAAATCCTAAGCAACTCAAGGACCCACGGAGAGAGTTGGGGATTTCGTTATTTACATATTTGAGTTTTCTCAAATTATGTAAACAGGATCATTTGATTTTATTTATTTTATCATCAATTATTTCTATTACAAAAATATAAGAGAGGGAATAAAATGACTTTCCCAAAATATAGAAATATTGAGGATTTAATAAAAAAATCAAATAAGTTTTATTTCGGAGTTTTTCGGTATTTTTATTTGAATTTAGGAAAAATGCGCGTTTTTCAAAGTTGTAGTTTGGGCCCAGATAAATGTTCACTTTATCGGACTTGATTTTAGGAACCCGGCAAAATTTATTTCGTGATTTTTGGAGTCCGTTTAGTATTTCTTTTTATTTTTCGTCCGAGTGGATTTAGAAAAAAACTAGAACCGACTCCGGGCCGTAACCGGCCAGGAAACCTCTGCCCGGGGCCTTTATATAGCGCCCGAACCGGCTCGAGAGAGAGAGAGAGAGGCCCGAAGCCAGCTAACCCTAACCCTAGCTAAGCCGCCGCCGCCGCCCGCCGCCGCTGCCGGAGTGCGCGCCTTTCGAGGTTCGCCGCCGCCTCGTTTTCCATGCAGTTTTAAAAAAAATAAAAAATTCTGTTCGTCGTTTTTCTTTTTCGTCGGATTTTCCGCGGTTATCTTCTGATCGCGATTTCTGATCCAATTTTCGTTTTAATATAACTTTTCGCTCGTTTATCGGAATCAGGCGATTCAAGCGCCTGGAGTTTCGTCTCGAAACCCTCTTTCCGAATAATCAACTTAAATAAGTTTTTGCTACTGTAAAATTTTCCCTAGATCCAGATTACTAGAACGAAGTTGTTTTCTTTTGCTGTTTGATTTCTTTCGCTTCGTTCGATTTGATTCTTTTGCCAACCAGGGTTCTTAAGTTGAACTTTCTGGTTAGATCTTCTATTTGAGTTTTACCTGTGCATTAGATGAGTACTTATTGTATGCTTGATGTTTGTCTGCGATAGAATACCCGGAGTGCGCCGCCTGTTACTTCGAATCTCTAGGTTACGCGGGTCATCAACAAGGCAAGTAACACTTTGATCATACCTTTTCTACAACCCAGTTTTATTGCATTAGATCAATCCTCACACATTGCATGATTAGGATCTAATTAAATTGTGGGATGGGAAGTAGATGAGGTAGTACCTATTACCTGTTTATTATCAAACCTTTGGGAGTTACTTCTACGTTTGCTTATTATGCCATGCTATGCTAGTAGACGTGGATTCGGTGAGTGATATCCATGACAGATGTGAGATTGATAATTAAGGGTTTATCTAAGGTGGCAACCTAACACACATCTGGGGTTACCAGGACTTGCCTGTTTTCTTTTGGACCGCCACCCAGGCCCAAAGGGATCATGAGATTTTTCATACTAGAAACTTCCGTGTGCAGCCACAAGCCATTATGGGCTCTGGCATAGTTGACTAAGTTGTGCGAACTCTTACAATGGTAGACTAGAAGATGTAGGGGAAAGTAGGTGTACCGGTCTACCCGTCGTAAGGTGCTAGCGCTTCTGAAAGACTGTGTCTCGGTCATCCGTTTCTCAAACACCTTGTAGTGCGAGAAACCAAACGGAGGCGATCGAGTCTTGTGGGGAAAAGTGCGCAAACCTCTGCAGAGTGTATAAACTAATCATGGTTAGGCCGTGTCCCCGGTTATGGACATCTTGAGTATCTAGTACTTGGATTATCATGTGAATCTCAACATGTTACTCTAAAATTAATTTTGTGGGATTTTAATGATGTTACTTAATTGGGATTGAGGAATGCTGTCAACCATTCTCAATGTTTAACAACCACCATGATAGTAATTAATTTATTCCTTTGAAGTAGGGAAAAATTGGCTTTACGCAAAAACTGTAACCATAGAGCTTTCCACCAGCCAAATATGCATATAGTATAGCTGTTGCATTCCATTACTCTCTATGTGTTACCTTGCCAGCATATTCCATGTGCTGACCCGTTTTCGGGCTGCAACGTTAATGTTGCAGACTTTTCAGACGACGATTAAGGAGTTTTTAGGTCGTGGTTCTATACTCAGTGATGCCGTTGGAGTTGATGGACTCACTTATCTTCCAAGCCTTCCGCTGTTATCGTTACTAGATGGCCTTAAGCCATATTATTGTAATAAGTTCTCTTTTGAGACACTCGATGTAATAAGTGTGTGATTGCTACTCTGCTATAAATCCTTCGAGTACTGTGTGGTGTCAGCATTACTGATCCAGGGATGACACCGGAGCACAGAGATCAGACTGTTTGAGGTCTGGTCGCTACAGAGAGGTATCAGAGCACACGCTGACTGTAGGACACGACCACTAAGCTAAAGACCTAGATCACTACTCACTCTCTTCTCTTCTGACTTCTCATCTTTTCTACTCTTTAGGATGGCGGATGCAAGGAACAAGTTCACACAACCAGATGAAGACACCCTTTGGACGCCACTTGAAGGAAGTCACTAGATACCTGAACATAGGAATACCAAGCTTCACGGGAACCTACAACGCCACTTTACCTGAAGAAGAGCGCTGGATGATTCAAGTTCAAGTTCCAGGAAGGACGTTCATGCCAGTCACTGAGCCCATAGAGTTTTCTTTTGATGCACCAACTTGGAGTCTAGGAAAGAGCATGGCAGCTCACATCGCCATGGGACGCATTGAGAAGTCTACCGTAAGGATCTCAAGGATACTATCTACCAGATTTGCGGGCACCGAGATGAACACTGGGAGATGATCAGCACCATGAAAGATAGATCAATTGCAGCTTTTATTCAGGAGTTAAATCAGCACATTCGACGCCAGGAGAATCAGATGTGCGCCGACATGATAGATCTGAAGAAGGCTAAGACTAGAATTAAAGAACTGGAGGAACAACTCAAGGCTACACGCGAAGGTTATGAAGAAGAAATTGAAGTATTGGTGGAGAAGAATGACGATCTGATCAAGAAGATTGGAATATTTATGGGAGGCTCGACACCAGTAGATGAAGACGAGGAACCCAAGGAGATTAGCCCGGAGGACTACATCATCATTGACGCCACCGACTCGGAACAAGATAGTAGCGATGATGACTATGTTGATGAAGCAGGAGCAGATATCATGGAGTCTACAACCGTAGAATATTTCTAGTAGACCACTCATCAGTAGTAGTAGTCCACCATGTAAATATAGTAGTCCGAGCACTTTTGCGATAGCTAGATCGATTGTATTGTTTGATTGATTGAAGTGAATTGTGTGCTTTTGCCTCATGTGCATATGGGTAGTGTTTTCTTTAGACCCCCTCTATTCTTATATCTCATCTTTTCTAAACCCTCAGATGCCTCCGAGACGTGACCCCGGATTTGCCTTTCCGCCGGAGCTCACCCAGTTGATCCAGCAGCAGAACACCTTGATGCAGTTGCTAGTTCAGAATCAGAATCAGGGAACAACAACAACAACCCACCACCACCACCACCTGTTGACCACTTAGCCCGTTTTCTTAGGCTGAATCCGCCGGTGTTTTCCAGTAGCACCGAGCCGATAGTAGCAGATGATTGGCTCCGCAAGATAGCTAGGGAGTTGACCACAGCAGGATGCACAGATGTGGAGAAGGTGAAGTTTGCCGCACATCAGTTAGAAGGACCCGCAGCATCATGGTGGGAGAATTTCACAGCCACTTTCCCTGTCGACACTGTCACATGGGACCAGTTTCAGCAGGCTTTTCGTACTGCCCATGTTCAGCAGGAGCAATGGCCATGAAGAAGCGTGAGTTTCGTAACTTGCGCCAAGAGGACGGACAGTTGGCCAGTATGTGGAGGAGTTTAGTAAGCTAGCACGTTATGCCCCAGATGACGTTGCTACGGATGCAGCTAAGCAGGAGAAATTCCTGGAAGGACTGAATGATGAGTTGAGTATGCAGTTGATGGTAGCCACCTTCAACAACTACCAGGAGTTGGTAGATCGTGCTCTTATGATTGAAGGGAAGCAGCAGCAAATTGAGAATCGCAAGAGGAAGTATGGACAAGGAAAGTATAATTCAGGAGCTCAGCAGAAGCCTCGTTTTACCCCTAGGCAGGAGGACATTTTCAGCATACCCATGGAGTAGGTAGCTCGCACAATCACAATGGCACCAAGAATGGTAATGGGAATGGAGGAAGCAATGGACAGAACCGCACCCTATCAACCCCAGCCAAGAAGGACTTGAGCCACGTCACTTGCTATAAGTGTTCGAAGCCAGGACATTATGCAAATGACTGTCCTGAAGGACAAAATGGCAATGGAAGCTCTGGAAAGAAGCCGAACCCTTTCAACAGGGGACAGGTGAACCACGTTAATGTGGAGGAGGTTGAAGCTCAGCCCGATGCAGTAATAGGTAAGTTTTTGGTTAAGTCATTTACTGCACTCGTTCTTTTTGATACTGGTGCATCGCATTCATACATATCAAGGATTTGTGGAAAAGTATAGTCTGCCCACTAGGATTCTTAAAACACCTATGCTAGTAAGCTCACCAGGAGCGGAGTACATGGCCAGTCAAGGATGTTTTCAAGTGCCATTAAGTATAGGAAGGCATGTTTTCCCAACGGATTTAATTATTTTGGAATCCCAAGGTCTGGATGTGATTCTTGGTATGGATTGGCTTGTCGATGTATGGGGAAACATCGATTGGCCAGTAGACAATTTTGCTCACAACGCCAGAAGGAAGAAGGATCAAGTATGTATCCCGACATGCGCCAAACAGGACACAAGTAAATTCATTATCAGGAGTTGTTCCGTATGCTTCACGACAAGTGAAGCCCCATGAGTTGAATTATGCTACACATGATTTGGAGTTAGCAGTCGTAGTGTGCCGGGGTTTCTGATCCACGGACACCTATGGGACCGGCGGACCGGGTCCCTTTCGGTTTGGCAGGGGCGGAGGTCGCGCAAAGAGCAGATCAAGGCGAAGCACGCGGGCGGTTGGTCGTGCGAGGGGGAAATCGAGGCGAAACACGCGAGCGATTTACCCAGGTTCGGGCCGCACGGATGCGTAAAACCCTACTCCTGCTTTGTGGTTTGGTATTGATTTCTAGCTCGGGAGCGCGGAGTGCTACAGTACACACCGGCGGCTAGCGAGACCGAGCGTGAGTGTTCGAACTGGCTCCCCCCCCCCGCTCGTTGCACCCGGGCCTCCTTTTATATGCTCAAGGGGTTACCGACATAGGGCAACGGAGGTAAAGGGCAAAAACGGAAAGGCGCCGTAGTAGGGGCAACTAGGTGCTGTAGCAGGCACAGCTACCTGCTATAGTGCTATCATACCTAACCCTGACGGCAGGGGACAAGGGCATTAAATGCCCGTTTGTGTCGCCTAAACAGTACCGAAGGGGCTTGCTAGGGACGCCACCATTTGCCTCGATGGTTATCTTGTCAGCGCCTGCTTGCCACCTCGCACCCCTAGCTGCACGGCCTCCCGCCACGTGTGCCTGGGAGGGGCCCCAGAGCGACACGTGGGCGGGTGTGCTGGAGCGTGGGCACGAAGTGGTGGCTCGTCGCGGCAAGCGTCTTGCCGCGGTTGTTGTCTTGTCGCGCCCGGGAGCTTGTCGCTCACCGGGCCTTGCCGGGGCGCGTAGCGCGTCGCGGCGAGTTTTCTTGGTATGCCTTGGATGGCCTTCCCGGCAAGCTCCTCTCGCCGGGGTCTTGTGATGCTTTCGATAGCCTCCCCGGTAAGCTCCTCTTGCCAGGGTCTTGTCTTCTTCCCGGCAAGCTCCTCTTGCCGGGGTCTTGTCTTGAGTACTTTGTTCTTGAATGGTCTTCAAAGTAGCCGCGGAGGGTCTTGGCGGTCACCCGGCAAGCCTTGCCGCGGGGATGCTGCGACTGCCCGTGCACGAGTTCGGGGTACTAGGGTACCCCTACTCTAGTACACCGACAGGAGCCCCCGGGCCTGGGCCAGACACGGTGCCGAGCGCTATTGGGCCAGGCCCAAAACAGTGCACGAGCACGCGCGGCCTAGGTCACGCCGCATATCTCTCCGCTTCCGCCGCGCGTGTCCAGAACGGCACGCGTCAAACGCGGCGCCGTGGGTGACGTGGGCGGCGTGCGCGGGGCTAAGCCCCGCGAGCATGCGTCGGGCCATGATGAAGGGAACGGTTCACGCCCTCCTCCCTAAACGGAGGTAGGTGTGGAGGCGTGGTGCATTTACTGAACGGGGCCGGTGCGCGGTTTCCGAGGCGCCCATTCCCCGCGATCACGGGGTGGGGCGAGGCCGCCTCATTCATCGCCCCGGTTCCGCATCCTCGCCACGCGGCTTCCATGCGCCTGGAGTCGCGGACGGTGGAAGTGGGAAGCTGGGCCGTCGCGAGCAGAGGCAGCGGGTCGGGGCCGACTCCGTGCCCTTCCCGTGCCTTGATTCGCTGAGCGGGGCGGCTGAGCCCCCACCTCGCTCCTTTATAAAGAGCGGGAAGGGAGCACGGAAGCCCGCACTCTCCCATCTCCTCCTTCCTTCAGCTTCAGCTTCCCTTTCTCCCACCCGCCATGGAGAAAGGGAACCCTGGCCCCTCATCGGTGGCGGCAAGGGTCGCCGCCAGACAGCGCACCTCTCACTCTCCCATGCCCGTGGTGGCAGAGCCAGCCATCAGGGGAAGAGGGAGGGGGCAAGGTCGTGGACGAGGTCGAGGACGAGGTCGAGGCGCTTGGGGAAGAGGCGGACGAGGCGGCGCTCCAGCTTCACCTCCGCCAGTGGTTCCTCTCCCCGCGGCGGTCCATATAGGGGACAACCCTTGCGAGTTCTTCGTCAGGCTGCGCCGGGCGCCTCGTCGTCGCCTCCGGCTCCCAGCTCCGTTCGCGAGCGCGATGGAGTTGGACCCACCCGAGACACTGAGGCTGCACATGAGGGGCTGTGGGATCAGCGGCACGCGAGTCCGCGTTGTATTCCCAGCCCCTAATGTGATGTGTCTTGACCGAGGGTGGAAGACGTTCGCCCAGATCCACAGCCTGATGGAGGGGTTTACCCTCCATTTTAAGCTGACGGAGGGCGATCTCCTCTCCGTCAAGGCCTTCGGGTGCTTCGGCACTCGGGCGAAGTGCTGCGTGGACAGCTCCTCCGATAGCGAAGGCTCCCCCTCGAGCGAGAGTGACGAGGAGGTGAGCGACAGCGACGGTGAGGGTAGCGGGCGGCGGGATGGTGGGTCCGACTAGGTGTCGGACGCCGCTCCGCGTGGCACCGGCGACCCCATCCGCGTCGCCGGATCCTTGAACTCCCCGGGGGCGTCTCCTTGGGCGGCTGGTGTAGGGAGGCCGCGGAAGGGGAAGAGGGCAGGCGACAAGGCCGTCAGGTCGGAGTACGGGGGCGTGGTGCCCTCGACAGCGTGCTGACGTCCTGCCGCCTCGTCTTCGTGCCCTTCTCCCAGCGCCGCCACCACCGTCAAGCCCTCGGTCGGCCCCCCGGGGTGTTCTCTTGGTGTCTTCTGGCACCTGTAGCTCGCCTAGGCGCCCCTCTTCCCCTTTTCGCCTCCTTGACCTACCTCCTGAAGAGAGGTACAGGAAAGGGATTACGGGCACCTTATTATAATTTTTTTTAATCTGTAAGCCCTTGGGCCTTAGCAGCGTTTAAGACTTGTAATCCTCTCTTTCATGTTTTTCATCCTCTTTGGACTGTACCTGAGTGGGATGTTTTTCAATGAAAAGGGGATGTTTGCCGGGTTATTTGTATCGCGGGTTGAACCCACGCCAAGGAGCGAATCCTTGGTGTCCCTCGGACAGACATTCCGTCTCCCGGCAACAGGCCCTGCCGCCTTCCCACGCCGCTCGACCTTTCTCACGCCTTTGACGGAGGCGGGAACGAGGTGGGCGCGGCCTCCTTGCTTCATCCCTTTGCTGCCGCGACTACGACCAAACTTGGCCCCGGGAACGCGCTCCAGGGCCTAGAGTCGGGGGAGCACGACAGTTTTTGGGAAGAAACGCGGTTTCACATTCCCCAGTCCATAAGAGGATGCATGATGAGGGACGAAAGACTTATCTGATATCGCAGCCCCAGGCAACTCTGGCTTGCCGGGAATGAATCTTGGTACCCGTAGCCCCCGGCGACACTGGCTTGTCGGGGTTCAGGTGCCGGCGCGCCCTTCTTCTCCTTTTTGTCCTTAAGCGGTCTGGCTAGGATCTACGAGCCCTGCGAACGAAGGAAAAGCAAAGGGACGGACACTCGACCTCTAAGCTAGGGGTTAGCCGCTGTTAGGGACTATCAACCCTAACCAAGGACGAGACTCGACCTAGCATGCATGCTATAACCCCGGGGTGGCAGCGCTTCATTTACTGGTGCTCAGGGTCTGCGCCTGGCTCTATACAAAGGATTACATGCAACAGCGGCAAGACTTGTACAGAAGGGTGGTTGCCGGACAGGGTCCGACAACCGCGCCTTACGGGTAAAACTTACGAAGATGCTCGATGTTCCAGGAGTTGCTCACTGGTACGGCATCTTCGGTCTCAAGGCGGACAACGCCAAGCCTTGTGACTCGCTTCACCCGGTAAAGGCCTTCCCACTTCGGCGTCAACTTGTTGGAATTCTTGGCCGACGGAACGCGCCGAAGAACAAGGTCGCCTTCCTCGAGAATCCTGGCATTGACTCTGCGGCTGTGGTAGCGACGCAGAGCTTGCTGGTAGCGAGCAGCTCGCACAGCAGCCTAGAGACGATCTTCCTCAAGGAGCAGCGCGTCATCTTGCCGCAGCCGCTCTTGCTCAAGCTCATCGTAAGCGAGCACTCGAGGTCACCCGTATACGAGTTCCGTGGGGGTAACTGCCTCTGCTCCATAGACTAGAGCAAAGGGTGTCTGTCCAGTGGCTCGATTTGGCGTCGTTCTGATCGACCAAAGAACCACCGGTAGCTCCTCGATCCAGTTTCTTCCGCACTTGTGCAGCCTGTCGAAAGTTCTGGTCTTGAGCCCGCGCAGCACCTCGGCGTTTGCCCTCTCCGCTTGACCGTTGCTTTTCGGGTGAGCAACAGAAGCGAAGCAGACCTTGGCGCCGAGATCTTGGACGTACTGCATGAAGGTGTGGCTCGTAAATTGTGTGCCGTTGTCGGTGATTATCCGGTTAGGGATCCCGAAGCGGCAAACAATCGACCTGAAGAACTTGACGGCTGACTGTGCGGTCACCTTCGTCACTGGTTCCACTTCCGGCCACTTTGTGAACTTGTCGATTGCGACGTACAAGTACTCAAAGCCCCCGACAGCTCGGGGGAAGGGGCCGAGGATGTCGAGCCCCCAGACCGAAAATGGCCAGGATAAAGGGATCGTCTGGAGAGCTTGAGCTAGCTGGTGTATCTGCTTGGAATGGAACTGGCACGCTTCACACTTGGTTACTTGTGCAGTTGCATCCTGGAGGGCTGTTGGCCAGAAGAATCCTTGCCGGAATGCTGTGCCGACAAGTGCTCTCGCGCCAATGTGGTGACCACATATGCCTCCGTGTATCTCTGCCAACAGCTTTTGTCCGTCTTCCCGGGGGACACACCTCAATTTCACACCGTTGAGTCTTCTTCTGTATAGTGTCTTGTCGACGAACTGGTACATGCTTGACTGCCGGGCTACTCTTTCAGCTTCCTCTTGTTCTTCGGGGAGTTCTCCTTTCTGAAGGAAACGGACAATCTGCTGCGCCCACATTGGAGCCTGTGGCTCGACAACAAGGACTAAAGGCAACTCTGCTGCCGCGGGAACATCCGCTTCTACGGCGAGAAGGTGTGTCTCTGCCGGAGCTTGACGTTCCCCGACAAGCTTGCCGGGAGCTTCAGCTTCAACGGAACAAACCCTAGGGCTTGCCGGAGCATCTTGCTCCCCAGCGCTCTTGGCGTTGATCTTGGAGATTGCTGCGGGAATATCCGCTTCTACGGCGAGAAGCTGTGTCTCAGCCGAAGCGTGACATTCCGCGACGAGCTTGCCGGGAGCTTCTGCTTCAACGGAACAAGCCCTAGGGCTTGCCGGAGCAGACTGCTCCTCAGCGCCTTCGGTGTTGATCTTGGGGACCTTGTTGGCGGCGGCTTCGGGAAGCTCTGCCGGCAGGTAGTCACCAGGAATCAACTTCCTCTTCTTGCTTTGTCCAGTTGATGGTGTTACGGACGGTTGGGTCAGCTTGAGCACAAAGGTCCCTGGTTCCACAGGTAGCTTAAGTGCGGCGCACTTTGACAGGCCATCAGCAAGGGCATTCTGAGATCTCGGAACGTGCTCCATTTGTAGGCCGTCAAAGCGCTCTTCTAGCTTTCTCACTTCGTCGACGTAAGCTTCCATCAACGGACTCTGATAATTCTTGTTTACTTGGCGGATGACAAGCTGTGAGTCACCCCTGACAAGGAGCTTCTTGATCCCAAGGTCTGCCGTGATCCGGAGACCGGCAAGCAAGCCTTCATACTCTGTAGTATTATTTGTTGCTTGCTCCTTGGGAAAGTGCATTTGGACTACGTACTTGAGGTGCTCTCCGGTGGGTGTGATAAGCAGCACACCAGCGCCGGCGCCTTGCAGCGAAAAGGCACCATCAAAGTACATCAGCCACTCTTTGCTCGCTTCTTTGTCGGGGATGCTCGTTTCTGGAATTTCTTCATCCGGAGTTGGCGTCCACTCCGCTATGAATTCTGCTAATGCTCTGCTCTGGATAGTTGAAGTGCTTTCAAACTTGAGGCCAAAGCTTGACAGCTCCAGTGCCCACTCAACAATCCTGCCCGTCGCATCTGAATTCTGGAGTATCCTCTTCAGCGGAAAGCGAGTGACAACTGTGATCTCATGTGCTTGGAAGTAATGGTGCTGCTTTCTCGAGGCCATGAGAAGGCCGAAAAGCAATTTCTGCACACCAGAATACCTTGACCTAGCCCCCTGCAAGAGGGAACTGACAAAGTAAACCGGGCGCTGCACCATTTTCTTCCGTGCCTCCTCGTGCACCCGCGCAGATCCATCATCGCCGGGACCAGAGCTTGCCGGGGAAGCCCCCTGCTTGTCGCTGGATGCGCTTGCCGCGGTTGCTGGCTCATCATCTGCCTCCCTCTCTGCTACCAACGCAGCACTAACCACTTGAATTGTTGCCGCTATGTACAGCAGCAACTTCTCTTGTGGCTTAGGTGCGACAAGTATTGGAGGGGAGGACAGGTATCTCTTCAGGTCTTGCAGTGCAGCCTCCGCTTCCGGAGTCCATTTCATTGGACCTGCCTTTTTCAATAGTTTGAAAAACGGCAGGGCGCGCTCAGCCGACCGAGAGATGAACCTGCTGAGAGCAGCCACGCAACCGGCGAGTTTCTGTACATCCTTGACGCGCTTTGGTGCTTCAATCTGCTCAATGGCCTTGATTTTGTCGGGATTGGCTTCAATCCCCCGCTGAGACACGAAGAACCCGAGAAGCTTGCCGGAGGGGACCCCAAACACACACTTCTCTGGGTTGAGCTTGAGGCTGATCCTGCGCAGATTTGCAAAGGTCTCGTCTAAGTCTTGGATCAGGGTTGCTCTGTCCTTGGTCTTGAATACTATATCATCCATGTAGGCTTCCACATTTCTGTGTATTTGTGGCTCAAGAGCAATATGGACTACTCTCGCAAATGTCGAACCAGCATTCTTTAATCCGAAAGGCATCCGTACGAAGCAGTACGTGCCACATGGAGTAATAAATGCGGTCTTCTCCTCATCCTCTTCTGCCATGAAGATATGATGATACCCTGAGTATGCGTCAAGAAATGAAAGCAAATCACATCCGGCTGTGGAGTCGACAATCTGGTCAATGCGCGGCAAAGGAAATGGGTCTTTGGGACAAGCTTTGTTAACATCGGTAAAATCGATACAAAGCCTCCATTTCCCGTTTGCCTTGCACACGACTACAGGATTGGCCAACCACGTGGGATGGAGCACTCCTCTGACGAGGCCTGCTGCTTCCAGTTTCTTGATCTCTTCTGCAATGAATTCTTGGCGCTCCATTGCCTGCTTCCTGACTTTCTGCTTGACGGGCCGCGCATGGGGACAAACGGCAAGGTGGTGCTCAATCACTTTCCTGGGAACGCCGGGGATGTCAGACGGTTGCCATGCAAACACGTTGACATTCGCCCGCAGGAAAGTAACGAGCGCGCTTTCCTATTTAGGGTCAAGCGTGGCACTGATGGTGAAGGTACCACCAGCGCCGTCCACCTTGGCGGATACCCTCTTTGTCTCTGGCGGAGCCGCCATCGCCTTCTTGCACTTTCCGGTGGAGCTCGACGGTGCGTCCTCGACGGCAGCGCAGCACTCCGAAGAGGTGCGCTTGCCGGAGCGGGCACCAGAACTCTTGCCGGACTTGGTCTTGCCGGTTGAGCTCGATGGTGCGTCCTCGACGGCAGCGCAGCACTCCGAAGAGGTGCGCTTGCCGGAGTGGGTACCAGAACTCTTGCCGGACTCGGTCTTCTTCCCCCCGGGAGCTTCAGCGGCAAGCTGATGGCGATCTGCCGTGGCTGCTGCTTCCCGGTAGATCTTGTCGGCACAGATAAGAGCATCCTTCTTGTCACCAGGGACAGAAATGACGCTTATCGGGCCTGGCATCTTCAGTATGTTATAGGCGTAGTGAGAGGCCGCCATAAACTTGGCGAGCGCTGGACGGCCAAGTATCGCATTGTAGGGCAATGAGATATCGGCAATGTCGAATGTGACCTTCTCAGTCCTGAAGTTGACTTCGCTGCCAAATGTGACCGGCAGCGTGACTTTCCCCTTCGGCTTGCTCCTTCCCGGATTGATTCCTTGGAATGTGCCGGTCTCTTCGAGCTCGCTGTCAGGGATCTGGAGTTTTCGGAGTACAGCGGAGGAGATCAGGTTTAAGCCGGCCCCGCCGTCAACTAGCATCTTGGTGACCTTGAGGTTGCGGATAGTTGGTGAAACCAACATCGGCAGACACCCGACCACAGTTGTGCGGTCAGGGTGGTCCTCAATGTCAAAGATGATAGGCGTGCTGGACCACTCCAGAAGCTTGCGCGATTCGATGGGTGGTTCTGCTGCATTGACTTCCTGCACCCACTGTTTGAGTTGGCGGTGCGAGGTATGCAGAGAAGCACCACCGTCAACGCACAAAACCTCTGTGGCTTTCTGAAACTCCTGCTCACTAGTCTCAACGTCATCCATGTCTTCGTCGTCATCGTCGTCTTCATCCTTGTCGCGACCGCTGGGAGGTCTGTCTCCTTGCCGCTGCTTGGCCTTGCCGCGGCGTCCTTCCTGGCCGGTGCGCTTCTGGCCAGATTTCTCGGCACCCCCTTGGGCTCTCTCCTTGTCGCGCCGCTCGTACTCAGCCCTCTATTGCTGGACAAGCTGCTCGACCTTCTTGCAGCTCTGGAGGTCATGGCCCTTGGTGCGGTGAATCTTACAGTATTGCTTGCGGGAGCCGTCCCGCTTGTCGGCGACCGCCACAGCCTGACAGTTGGTGCACGCGGCAACTTCCTTGCCAGAGCTACCAACTGTAGCCTTCGTGGCGTCACCTTCATTGCCGGACTGCTCAACGACCAGCACCTCTTTGCCCCTCTTCTTCCTGCTGCGCCGCCGGCTTTTCTTTGCCGGGGCAGCATCCTCACTGTCAGATCCTTCCGCTCCAGTGCTTTCTTCGGGGAATTTCCTCCCCTCCTCAGCGCGTGCACACTTGTCGGCCAGGGCATATAGCTCGCTGACGCCCCGAATCTTGCACATCGCCATCTCCTCCCGCATCCTGCGGTTACGCACGTTCTGATGGAACGCGCTGATTACTGCGGCAGGGTGGATATTTGGGATGTTGTGGTGTACACGGCTGAACCTCTAGATGTACTGGCGCAGGGGCTCTCCTTCCTTCTGGACGAGCAGATGAAGATCGCTCTCTTGGCCATGAGGTTTGTGGCCGCCTGTGAAGGCGCCAACAAACTGATGGCACAGGTCTGCCCAGGAGGATACGGAGTTGTCCGGCAAGTGCATGAGCCAGGACCTGACGTTGGGCTTAAGCACTAGCGGGAAGTAGTTGGCAAGGATCTTGTCGTCCCGTCCCCCAGCAGCCTGCACCGCGATGGTGTAGATGCTGAGGAACTCCGACGGATGCAACTTGCCGTCGTACTTCTCTGGTACGTCGGGCTTGAAGTTCTTCGTACTGGGCCACTGGACTTGCCGCAGCTCACGAGTGAACGCAGGGCAACCTACCGTGTACGGCAAGTCGCCTGGTTCCCCTGGCGCATGCATGTCAACAGAGGGCCCAGCGCGCTGGCCTGATTGACGTCGCACTTCTCTCTGGCGTTCGATGCGAGTACGAGCGTCTTCCCGCTGCCGTTCTTGAAGAACTTGGCGCTGATCGCGACGAGCTCGGGGATCTGACGACGCGGTGGAGTCGCTGTCGAGGTGGATCCGGCGATTCGGTGATCTTGGCCTTCGGGGTGGGGAGTGCACAGTAGTTGCACCCCCACCAGTCTTGTCACCACCGGTTCGTGCCTGGCTGACTCGCTGCGGCTGCAACGTGCTCGGCTGCCGAGGAGTGTCGCCGTTGGCGAAGCCGATGAGACTCTGGATAGTGGCCCTCCAGTCGTCGACCTTGTCCGCCGCTGGAGGGTAGTCTAGGAGCAGCTGAGCTCGCGCCAGAGCTTCTGCTGCGGTGGCGGGGGGCGGTAGCAAATGGTGCGAGGAGCGGGATATGCTCGGACTCCTAACCACGTTAGAAGGAGCAGTATCCCGTCCAGGCGACCGTGTCTCGCTCACGCTAGCAGGTTGACGTGCATGGTGGTCCGGAGCGCTCCGAGATCCACCAGCGCGATCCGGATCCAGCGAACGCATGGTACCGTGAGTACCATGACGCTGCTGGTCCCGCGCCTCCTGAGATGGGCACGGTGCATGCACGGACGCCGAGGTCTTGGAGTGCGCCCGGTCGTTGTGGGAGCCGGCTACGCCGCCGATGGGCAGCGCAGCCTTGTCCTTGGACCTGGCAGCACCGCGAGTTCCCTCGTCGACGCGTGTTCCTCCGCCGGCGCCTGCCCCACCGGTCGTTTGCTCCGGCGGTGGCTGGCTCGGCGCGGACGGAGCAGCTGCCTCCGAAACTTTCTTCTTCGGCGGCATGTTGATGAAGGTGATGAAGATCTGGCGCGCCGGAGAACGCCGCATCTGATGTTGATGAAGATGAAAAAGATCTGGCTCGCAAGAACGCCGGATCTGGTTCACACAACTTCGACGCCCCCTACCTGGCGCGCCAGAGATGCCGGGGTTTCTGATCCACGGACACCTATGGGACCGGCGGACCGGGTCCCTTTCGGTTCGGCAGGGGCGGAGGTCGCGCAAAGAGCAGATCGAGGCGAAGCACGCGGGCGGTTGGTCGTGCGAAGAGTAAATCGAGGCGAAGCACGCGAGCGATTTACCCAGGTTCGGGCCGCACGGATGCATAAAACCCTACTCCTGCTTTGTGGTTTTGGATTGATTCCAAGCTCGAGAGCGCCGAGTGCTATAGTACACACCGGCGACTAGCAAGACCTAGCGTGAGTGCTGGAACTGGCCGCCCCCCCCCCCCCCCCCCCCCCCCCCCCCCCCCCCCCCCGCTCGTTGCACCCGGGCCTCCTTTTATATGCTCAAGGGGTTACCGACATAGGGCAATGAAGGTAAAGGGCAAAAATGGAAAGGCGCCGTAGTAGGGGCAGCTAGGTGCTGTAGCAGGCACAGCTACCTGCTACAGTGCTATCATACCTAACCCTGACGGCAGGGGACAAGGGCATTAAATGCCCGTCTGTGTCGCCTAAACAGTACCGAAAGGGGCTTGCTAGGGACGCCACCGTTTGCCTCGATGGTTATCTTGTCAGCGCCTGCTTGCCACCTCCCACCCCTAGCTGCACGGCCTCCCGCCACGTGTGCCTAGGAGGGGCCCCAGAGCGACACGTGGGCGGGTGTGCTGGAGCACGGGCACGAAGTGGTGGCTCGTCGCGGCAAGCGTCTTGCCGTGGTTGTTGTCTTGTCGCGCCCGGGAGCTTGTCGCTCACCGGGCCTTGCCGGGGCGCGTAGCGCGTCGCGGCGAGTTTTCTTGGTATGCCTTGGATGGCCTTCCCGGCAAGCTCCTCTCGCCGGGGTCTTGTGATGCTTTCGATAGCCTCCCCGGTAAGCTCCTCTTGCCGGGGTCTTGTCTTCTTCCCGGCAAGCTCCTCTTGCCGGGGTCTTGTCTTGAGTACTTTGTTCTTGAATGGTCTTCAAAGTAGCCGCGGAGGGTCTTGGCGGTCACCCGGCAAGCCTTGCCGCGGGGATGCTGCGACTGCCCGTGCACGAGTTCAGGGTACTAGGGTACCCCTACTCTAGTACACCGACATAGTGCATGCATTGAAGACATGGAGACATTTCCTCATCGGAAATCATTGTGAGGTGTACACGGATCATAAGAGTTTGAAGTACATTTTCACGCAGAAGGAGTTGAATCTCAGACAAAGGAGATGGTTGGAGCTCATCAAGGATTATGATATGAGATTGCATTATCATCCCGGGAAGGCTAATGTAGTAGCTGATGCATTGAGGCGTAAGAGTCATGTCAATACACTAATGATGGGAGAAATACCCAAGGAGTTAGCAGGAAATCTTCGTGAACTATGTATGGAAATAGTTCCGAGAGGCTATGTAGCAGCATTGGAAATTCAGTCAACCCTGATGGATAGAATCAGAGAAGCTCAGAAAACTGACAAAGAGATTGCCGCTATAAAGGAGAAACTGAGCAAAGGAAAAGCTAAAGGATTTCGTGAGGATGAGCACGACACCCTATGGTTTGAAGACCGTGTTTACGTGCCCAACAACCCGGAGATCAGGAAGTTGATTTTGCAAGAGGCACATGATTCACCGTATTTGATTCACCCAAGAAATACCAAGATGTATTTGGATTTGAAGGATATTTTCTAGTGGACCGGAATGAAGAAGGATATTGCGGAGTATGTAGCAGTTTGTGATGTATGTCAGAGAGTAAAGGCAGAGCATCAGAAGCCAGTAGGATTGTTGCAACCATTGCCGATACCCGAATGGAAGTGGGATAAGCTAGGCATGGATTTTATCACGGGATTACCAAGGACTCGTTCAGGCTATGACTCGATTTGGGTTGTAGTTGATCGATTGACGAAGGTAGCACATTTCATCCCAGTAAAGACCACTTACACAAGTGCTAAGTTGGCAAAGATATACATGACCAGAATCGTATGTTTGCATGGAGTTCCGAGGAGCATCGTATCAGATAGAGGAACCCAGTTTACCTCAAAGTTCTAGAAGCAGTTGCATGAAACGTTGGGTACCAGGTTAGAATTTAGTACAACTTTTCATCCTCAGACAGATGGACAGACTGAGAGAGTCAATCAGATTTTGGAGGATATGCTGAGAGCTTGTGCGCTAGATTATGGATCTAGTTGGGACGATAATTTGTCATATGCGGAGTTTTCTTACAATAATAGCTATTAGACCAGTTTGAAGATGGCCCCTTTCGAAGCTTTGTACGGAAGGAGGTGCAGGACACCGTTGTCATGGGACGAAGTTGGAGACCGCCAATTGTTTGGACCAGATTTGATTAAGGAGTCTGAATGGAAGGTGAAGTTGATTCGCGATAGGCTCAAGGTAGCCCAGTTCAGGCAAAAGAGCTACGCAGATTCTAAATGCAAGGAGACAGTTTACGAAGTCGGAGATAGAGCTTATCTTTGAGTATCCCCACTTCGAGGGATTAAGTGTTTCGGAGTTAAGGGGAAGTTAGCGCCACGATTTGTAGGACCATATCGAGTTTTGGAGCGTATGGGAGAAGTGGCCTACAAGTTGGAATTGCCAGAAGGATTGGCCAGAGTGCATGATGTGTTTCACATTTCTCAGTTGAAGAAGTGTCACGCGGAGATGACTGACATACCTTTGAGAGACACAGTGCCATTAGAAGCAATTCAGTTGGATAACAATTTGACCTATGAGGAGAAACCAGTCAAGATCCTCGAGTTTGCCAGCCGAGTTACTCGCAGCAAGGTTATCAAGTTTTGCAAAGTTCAGTGGAGCCACCACACAGAGGATGAAGCCACTTGGGAGCGAGAGGAAGATTTTCTCAAAGACCACCCTCACCTATATTCTAGCCAACCCGAATCTCGAGGGCGAGATTCATCTTAAGGGGGGTAGGTTTGTAACATCCCAAATTTTCAATTTGGAATGTTATACATTAGGTCATCATGCATATCATATTTATTTTCCTATAAAACCCTAAGCAACTCAAGGACCCACGGAGAGAGTTGGGGATTTCGTTATTTACATATTTGAGTTTTTTCAAATTATGTAAACAGCATCATTTGATTTTATTTATTTTATCATCAATTATTTCTATTACGAAAATATGAGAGAGGGAATAAAATGACTTTCCCAAAATATAGAAATATTGAGGATTTAATAAAAAAATCAAATAAGTTTTATTTTGGAGTTTTTCGGTATTTTTATTTGAATTTAGGAAAAATGCGCGTTTTTCAAAGTTGTAGTTTGGGCCCAGATAAATGTTCACTTTATCGGGCTTGATTTTAGGAAACCGGCAAAATTTATTTCGTGATTTTTGGAGTCCGTTTAGTATTTCTTTTTATTTTTCTTCCGAGCGGATTTAAAAAAAAAAAACTGGAACCGACTCCGGGCCGTAACCGGCCAGGAAACCTCCGCCCGGGGCCTTTATATAGCGCCCGAACCGGCCCGAGAGAGAGAGAGAGAGAGAGGCCCGAAGCCAGCTAACCCTAACCCTAGCTAAGCCGCCGCCGCCGCCGACCGCCGCCGCCGCCGGAGTGCGCGCCTTTCGAGCTTCGCCGCCGCCTCGTTTTCCGTGCATTTTTTTTAAAAAAAATTCTGTTCGTCGTTTTTCTTTTTCGTCGGATTTTCCGCGGTTATCTTCTGATCGCGATTTCTGATCCGATTTTCATTTTAGTATAACTTTTCGCTCGTTTATCGGAATCAGGCGATTCAAGCGCCTGGAGTTTCGTCTCAAAACCCTCTTTCCGAATAATCAACTTAAATAAGTTTTTTCTATTGTAAAATTTGCCCTAGATCCAGATTACTAGAACGAAGTTGTTTTCTTTCGCTGTTTGATTTCTTTCGCTACGTTCGATTTGATTCTTTTGCCAACTAGGGTTCTTAAGTTGAAATTTCTGGTTAGATCTTCTATTTGAGTTTTACCTGTGCATTAGATGAGTACTTATTGTATGCTTGATGTTTGTCTGCGATAGAATACCCGGAGTGCGCCGCCTGTTACTTCGAATCTCTAGGTTACGCGGGTCATCAGCAAGGCAAGTAACACTTTGATCATACCTTTTCTACAACCTAGTTTTATTGCATTAGATCAATCCTCACACATTGCATGATTAGGATCTAATTAAATTGTGGGATGGGAAGTAGATGAGGTAGTACCTATTACCTATTTATTATCAAACCTTTGGGAGTTACTTCTACGTTTGCTTATTATGCCATGCTATGCTAGTAGACGTGGATTGGGTGAGTGATATCCATGACAGATGTGAGATTGATAATTAAGGGTTTATCTAAGGTGGCAACCTAACACACATCTTGGTGGATTGAGGCACCTGGGGTTACCAGGACTTGCCTGTTTTCTTTTGGACCGCCACCCATGCCCAAAGGGATCATGAGATTTTTCATACTAGAAACTTCCGTGTGCAGCCACAAGCCATTATGGGCTCTGGCATAGTTGACTAAGTTGTGCGAATTCTTACAGTGGTAGACTAGCAGATGTAGGGGAAAGTAGGTGTACCTGTCTACCCGTCGTAAGGTGCTAGCGATTTTGAAAGACTGTGTCTCGGTCATCCGTTTCTCAAACACCTTGTAGTGCGAGAAACCAAACGGAGGCGATCAAGTCTTGTGGGGAAAAGTGCGCAAACCTCTGCAGAGTGTAACAAACTAATCATGGTTAGCCGTGTCCCCGGTTATGGACATCTTGAGTATCTAGTACCTGGATTATCATGTCAATCTCAACATGTTACTCTAAAATTAATTTTGTGGGATTTTAGTGATGTTACTTAATTGGGATTGAGGATTCTGTCAACAATTCTCAATGTTTAACAACCACCATGATAGTAATTAATTTTATTCCTTTGAAGTAGGGAAAAATTGGCTTTACGCAAAAACTGTAACCATAGAGCTTTCCACCAGCCAAATATGCATATAGTATAGTTGTTGCATTCCATTACTCTCTATGTGTTACCTTGCCAGCATATTCCATGTGCTGACCCGTTTCGGGCTGCAACGTTAATGTTGCAGACTTTTTAGACGATGATTGAGGAATTTTAGGTCGTGGTTCTATACTCAGTGATGCCGTTGGAGTTGATGGACTCACTCATCTTCCAAGCCTTCCGCTGTTATCGTTATTAGATGGCCTTAAGCCATATTTATTGTAATAAGTTCTCTTTTGAGACACTCGATGTAATAAGTGTGTGATTGATACTCTGCTATAAATCCTCCGAGTACTGTGTGGTGTCAGCATTACTGATCCAGGGATGACACCGGAGCACAGAGATCAAACTGTTTGAGGTCTGGTCGCTACATATGAATACGTTGATCACTTTTTGCAATAAGCGGTTGCATGCTCTAGATCTAAAAATCTTTGAGCATGAAGGGAAATGTAAGGAACCTCCTAGATCCGAGCATAACGCCATTAAAAAGATAAATAAAGATGCAATACCTAGATCTGTTCTTGCTTTTATGCCTAGGTAGGGGCGTTAAACGATAGCGATTGTTGGGAGGCAACCCAATTTTATTTTTGTTTTTACTTTTTGTTCCTCTTTAGTAATAAATAATTTATCTAGCCTCTATTATGATTGTGTTTTTTATGTTCTAATTAGTGTTTGTGCCAAGTAAAGCCTTTAGGATCTTCTTGGGTGATTATTGTTTCATCTTGTTGATAAAAACAGAAAGTATGCGCTTACGAAAATAATTTTCTTTTTTCACCAGAGAGCGATAAAATACCAATTCCAACTGCAGTACATCAATATACAAATTTTCCTGGTCGTCCTAATTCTTCAGAATTTTTGGAGTTACATAAGTATTCGAAACCTCCAGATTGCAACAGACTGTTCTGTTTTGACAGATTCTGTTTTTCGTGTGTTGTTTGCTTATTTTGATGAATCTGTGGCTAGTATCGGGGGGTATGAACCATAGAGAAGTAGGAATAAAGTAGGTTTAACACCAATATTAATAAAGAATGGGTTAATTAGAGTACATTAAAGTGGTGGTTTGTTTTCTTATACTAACGGAGCTCATGAGATTTTCTGTTGAGTTTTGTGTTGTGAAGTTTTTCAAGTTTTTGGGTAAAGATTTGATGGATTTTGAAACAAGGAGTGGAAAGAGCCTAAGCTTGGGGATGCCCAAGGCACCACGAGGTCAAATTCAGGGACAACCAAAAGTCTAAGATTAGTATGCCACGGAAGGCATCCCCTCTTTTGTCTTCATCTATTGGTAACTTTACTTGAAGCTATATTTTTATTCACCACATGATATGTGTTTTGCTTGGAGCGTATTGTATTATTTGAGTCTTTGCTTTTTAGTTTACCACAATCATCCTTGATGTACACACATCTTGGGAGACACACATGAATCGGAATTTATTAGAATACTCTATGTGCTTCACTTATATTTTTTGAGCTAGATAATTTTGCTCTAGTGCTTCTCTTATATCTTTTTAGAGCACGGTCGTGGCTTTATTTGATAGAAATTATTGATCTCTCATGCTTCACTTATATTATTTTGTGGGTCTTCTAGAACAGCATGGTAATTTGCTTTGGTTATAAAATTAGTCCTAATATGATGGGCATTCAAGATAGGTATAATAAAAACTCTCATATAGAGTGCATTGAATACTTTAATACATGATAATTTTTTTGAGATATAAAGATGGTAATATTTGAGTCGTGCTACTTGAGTAATTGTGAAATTGAGAAATACTTGTGTTGAGGTTTGCAAGTCCCGTAGCATGCACGTATGGTAACCGTTGTGTGACAAATTTGAAGCATGAGTGTAGGTCGGGGACGAGCGATGGTCTTTTCCTACCAATCTATCCCCTAGGAGCATGCACCTAGTGCTTGGTTTTGATGACATGTTGATTTTCGCAATAAGTATGTGAGTTCTTTATGACTAATGTTGAATTCATGGATTATACGCACTCTCACCCTTCCACCATTGCTAGCCTCTCTTGTGCCGCACAACTTTCGTCGGTACCATAAACCCATCATTTACCTTCCTCAAAACAGCCACCATATCGACCTATTATGGCATTTCCATAGCCATTCCGAGATATATTGCCATGCAGCTTTCCACCGTTCCGTTTATTTTGACACGCTTCATCATTGTCATATTGCTTTGCATGATCATGTAGTTGACATCGTATTTGTGGCATGGCCACCATTCATAATTTTTATACATGTCACTCTTGATTCATTGCACATCCCGATACACCGCCGGAGGCATTCACATAGAGTCATATTTTGTTCTAAGTATCGAGTTGTAATTGTTGAGTTGTAAGTAAATAAAAGTGTGATGATCTTCATTATTGGAGCATTGTCCCATGTGAGGAAAGGATGATGGAGACTATGATTCCCCCACAAGTCTAGATGAGACTCTGGACGAAAAAAGAGAGGCCATAAAATAAAAGGAGAAGGCCCAAAAAATGAGAGAAAAAGAGTGAAGGGGTAATGTTACTATCCTTTTTCCACACTTGTGCTTCCAGGTAGCACCATGATCTTCATGATAGAGAGTCTCTTATGTTGTCCCTTTCATATACTAGTGGGAATTTTTCATTATAGAACTTGGTTGTATATTCCAATGATGGGCTTCCTCAAATTTCCCTAGGTCTTCGTGAGCAAGCAAGTTAGATGCACACCCAGTTAGTTACTTTTGTTGAGCTTTCATACACTTATAGCTCTAGTGCATCCGTTGCATGGTAATCCCTACTCACTCACATTGATATCTATCGATGGGCATCTCCATAGCCCATTGATACGCCTAGTGGATGTGAGACTATCTTCCTCCTTTTTGTCTCCTCCACAACCACCATTCTATTCCACTTATAGTGCTATGTCCATGGCTCGTGCTCATATATTGTGTGAAACTTGAAGAAGTTTGAGAATGCTAAAGAATGAAACAATTGCTTGGCTTGTCATCGGGTTTGTGCATGATGGGAGCATTTTGTGTGACGAAAATGAAGAATGGCTAAACTATATGATTTTGTAGGGATGAGCTTTCTTTGGCAATGTTATTTTGAGAAGACATAATTAATTCGTTAGTATGCTTGAAGTATTATTATTTTTATGTCAATTTTAAACTCTTGTCTCGAATCTTTCGGATATGAATATTCATTCCACAATAAAGAAAATTAAATTGAAAATTATGTTAGGTAGCATTCCAAATCAAAAATTCTGTTTTTATCATTTACCTACTCGAGGACGAGGAGGAATTAAGCTTGGGGATGCTTGATACGTCTCGAATGTATCTATATATTTTTATTATTCCATGCTATTCTATTATCTGTTTTGGATGTTTAATGGGCTTTAAGATGCTCTTTTATATTATTTTTGGGACTAACCTATTAACAGGAGGACCGGTGCCAGTTTCTGTTTTTTTTGCCTATTTCAGCGTTTCGCAGAAAAGGAATATCAAACGGAATCCAAATGGAACGAAACCATCGCGAGGATCTTTCTTTGAACAAACGCAAACCTGGAGACTTGGAGTGGAAGTCTGGAACTCCGAGGCTTCCACGAGATAGGAGAGCGCGCCCAGGGGGTAGGCATGCCCCCACCCTCGTGGGCCCCACAGAGCTTCACCGACGTACTTCTTTTGCCTATATATACTCTTATACCCTAAAAACATCAGGGGGAGCCATGAAAACACTTTTCCACCACCGCAACCTTCTGTACCCGTGAGATCCCATCTGGGCCTTTTCCGGCGATCTGCCGGAGCGGGATTCGATCACGAAGGGCTTCTATATCAACACCATAGCCTCTTCGATGATGTGTGAGTAGTTTACCACAAACCTTCAGTTCGATAGTTATTAGCTAGATGGCTTTTTCTCTCTCTTTGGTTCTCAATACAAAGTTCTCCTCGATGTTCTTGGAGATCTATTTGATGTAATACATTTTGCGGTGTGTTTGCTGAGATCCGATGAATTATGGATTTATGATCAAGTTTATCTATGAATAATATTTGGTTCTTCGCTGAATTATTATATGCATGATTTGATATCTTTGCAAGTCTCTTCGAATTATCGGTTCAGTTTGGCCTACTAGATTGATCTTTCTTGGAATGGGAGAAGTGCTTAGCTTTGCGTTCAATCTTGCGGTGTCCTTTCCCAGTGACAGTAGGGGCAGCAAGGCACATATTGTATTGTTGCCATCAAGGATAAAAAGATGGGGTTTATATCATATTTCTTGAGTTTATCCCTCTACATCATGCCATCTTGCTTAAGGCGTTACTCTGTTCTTATGAACTTAATACTCTAGATGCATGTTGGATAACGGTCGATGTTTGGAGTAGATGCAGAATCATTCCAGTCTACTTAACACGGACATGATGACTATATTTGTAATCATTGCCTAGATATTCTCATAACTATGCGCTCTTCTATCAATTGCTTGGCAGTAATTTGTTCACCCACCGTAATACATGCCATCATGAGAGAAGCCACTAGTGAAACCTTTGGCCCCCGGGTCTCTTTCTTATTATATTGCAACTCTTTTTATTTACATAGCATCTAGTTTACTATTTCGCAATCTCTAATTTCCAATCTATACAACAAAAATACCAAAATTTATCTTACTATCTTTATTAGATCTCACTTTCGCAAGTGACTGTGAAGGGATTGACAACCCCTCTATCACGTTGGTTGCGAGGTTCTTGATTGTTTGTGCAGGTACTAGGTGACTTGCGTGTTATCTCCTACTGGATTGATACCTTGGTTCTCAAAAACTGAGGGAAATACTTACGCTACTTTGCTGCATCACCCTTTCCTCTTCAAGGGAAAACCAACGCATGCTCAAGAGGTAGCAGCCCCACAACCCATCAGGGTGCGCCTAGGCCTCCTGGCGTACCGTGGTGTCTTGTGGTCCCCATAGGACTCCCCTCTCACTACATAAAAATACACTTCCGTGATGATACATGTTTGTCACAGTAGGTCACATTTTCTGTCATGCATGTACATCCATGACAAATTTATGACAGAATCAAGATAGTCATACATGTGTTGTCGTAGAAGTGTTCCTTGACATTACCAAAATTATCATCACGGAATTGTCCACTTCCATGACGATAAATCGCGCGTCACAGAAGTGCTTTCGTCAAGGGTGACCGACATGTGGCATCCACCGTAACGGAACGTCGTTAAGCTATCGGGTCCGGTTTTGGATCCGATAACTCGTTAACAGCCCCAACCAATGGGGATTTTCCACATGTAAAATCATCATTGGCTGGAGGAAACACATGTCGACTCACCATTGGGACAGATGTCATCCACTCATTGGACCCAAAGCACCTATGATACGTCGACACGTGGCATGACCCAACAGAGGCCCATTCCTATGAAAAGACCGCCCCGTTTGACTGGGTCAATAGGTGTTCGGGCCGGCCCACGGCAAGCCTGTTAACGGCCTAATCGCATATAGCCCATTTACAGCCCGCTAACCCAAGGCCTGTTTACGTCCTATCCGAATTAGTCCCAGTAGCATCGTCTGGGCCGTCGAATATAATTCCAGCCCATTTTAACTTCCGGCCCATGTATGGCCCATGACGTCTTTCGGCCCAAATGAGGCCCTTAGTAACCCTCGGCTCATTAATGGCCCTTGGTAAAACTGGCCCGTAATGAACAGTGTATCACTTTATACCTATTAACGGCTCATTATTCCGTTGGGCCGTTTCCGGCCCATGTTATCTTTCGGCCTTCTCAGAGCCCATTTATTCTTGGGCTCATTTTCAGCATTCGTTTACTTTCGGCCTGTTACGGTCATTTTCTGCTAGTGGGCCAAATTCAGCCCGTGTTTACAGTCGGCCCGTTTGTGACCCATTAATATGTTGGGCCATTTTCATAGCGTCATGAAATATGGCCCATTAACGACGGCCCATTATGGTCGGCCCATGAACGGACGATTTCAACTCTAGCCCATTTACGGCCATAATGTGGTCTATTATTGGCCCAGGTTTGGCCAAGCGATCATACGGCCCATAGAAGTACCATTGTGTCTACGGCCCGTATAAGGCCCATTGTTTCTATGCCACGTAGAAGGCCCATTGTTTCTACAGCCCTTAGAAGGCCCATTGTTTCTACGACCCATAGGAGGCCCATGTTAACTACAGTAAATATGTAGCCCATTATTAATGTGGCCTAATTTTAAAAATTGGTTATTGCGGCCAGGAGCAAACCTTGGAAAAACAACTGCACTGAGTACAAGAAAACAAATAAACAAGAAAATAAGGAAATAAATAAGCAAGCAACTTACGCTAGGCTATTATAGCTATTACACATATTACATCCACTGGGCATCAAAGTTCACCACCAGTGCAAATATAGGGAACACCCTACACTATAAAAAAATGGCTTGCTGTTTTCTTTAGGCGATGGCTGCACATTAAGAACAAATTTTGTATCGCACCAAAACAAATTACAACTATAAAACAAAAGGAAGGTTGGCATAAAAGTTATCAGTCTAGCAGATAAACGCACCACCAGAAGTTCAAAAGCTCAGTTCATTTGACCTAACTGTTACGTTTTCATGTTGTATTGTCTGATGGAGCACCATAACCTTCGCCTTCAGTTCTCCTCGGCTCTTGAACAACATAGCAAATGTCTGATAGTCTAGTTTCAAAACCATGCATATCTTGACAACATCGAACAATGTCTCTCCTTGTTTCACAAAGGGTCTCTGTTAGGGAATGGACTTGTGTCTGTAGCGCAGATACAACATTGTTTTGAACATGCATATCTTGATCATGAGGTAGTTTGGAAGAGATTTCCTTAACAACCAACCCAGTATTACGCAGGAACGTGCTTTTGGCACTGCTAGTGGACAAGTAATGACCCACTGCAGCAAGAGCTGACATTGCGGTTATAGTTGCCTCGCCACCTTCAAAAGGTGGCGGTTCCACCATTTTTTCCATAGCTCTCTGAAAAGTTGAGGTTTTACATTAGTAGTACCAGAACAGAAGATATTAAGGAGGCAGCAAAACCAAACAAAATAGCTTTGGTCTATATACAGAACTTATTCTGGTGAACCCATGTAAAATATTAGTTGTATTTTATTGCAAAGTACACAATAAAACCAGGTTCCAAGCATATGACCATGTACCATCGCTAATGTATTGTCTATTTCTTCACATTGTATTGAGGGCTAAGGATAAAGAGACGAAGTTTATAATACGGTGAGCATATTATGACATCATTCATATCACAAAACAACTGAGAACAGACAAAACAGGCAATTGTAATGTTGTGTGGGCAAGTCCGGCACGGAACTACATTATAGGTCAAGATCAAAGGAACATCTCTCCTCTATTTTAAACCTTGTAAGGTGCAATGATACGCTAAGACAATTGTGTATAAAATTGAAAATATTAATAGACATTGGCTGCAAACCATGCACTTCAAGGCACAAGTCAGAGTAAGTAGTAGTTAAAAGGCATGAGGATTAAGGACTTACAACAGTGGCCTTAACTGGTGTAGTCATGCCCTTCTTCTTGCTGGTGTGACAGTCCTTGAAGATTTCCATAGCATTTGGTTCAGGTACTTTTTGGTCCTTGCGGGCTTTCCTCTGCATTTGGGACAAGTCAATATAGATCTGATAATATGATATAGTGAAAAGAGTGAAACATCAGCTAATTACAAGAGCCTCGCAGTGTGTAATATAGCAACGAGATCCTATCGTCTGTTGGAATTTCACTTTTGTATGGTTGGCCTTGTTCTTTGAACAGTTCACCTACAAGAAGAAATATTTGTGTGGCACATGCGTAAAATAGGACTTCAACATGTGATCCGATCACATATATATAATGTACCTGATACTTCGGATCAGACCAGTGTTTAACGAGGCCCCTCTAGTCTTCATCCAATATATTTTCCACTAGAGATGTTTGGGAAAGTTCACCGTTAGCCTTGACTTCAAAGTGAGTTTTCCTCAAGTTATACCGATACTGTCGCAGAGCAGACTTGAAAACATGGGTGCAAGCTTGTCTGGTTGCAACATCTTGGCTATCCAACTTGAACCTCATCTATTGAAAATTATGGGAGTCTCAATATCAGCAACCTAGAAAGTATGGGATAGAGCAAGACGATGTTACTAGTTTCCATACATAACCATACTTACAGCTACAAGGTTGAGGAAGGTGTTGAACTGGGTTTCGTCTTTGTCATTCCTGTACTGAATCCATGTTGGGAGGATGTGTACATGACACCTGACGGCAACCGCTGCCTCTGATATTAGCTTGGCTGACTCTGTAGCATCACGTGGCCTTTTTAAACCTGCCTCAAAACGGATCTCCATTCTTCCTCCTATAGATTTAGTTAACCTATCGAGCATTATCCCTGATGTTTGTTTCCTCTTGCGCCTAGGTGCTAGTCCAACAATGAACATAGGAAGTGTTAGTGTACATCAAACTGTGAGACTACGTATAAAGAAGCATGCAACTGTAACTTTACTCCAGCAACTACCTTTTTGCTGTTGAAGCTCACAAGGTTCATCTGATCTTGCCAACTCGTCTTGTGTCAAGAGTGCTTGGGAAGTAGTGTCAGGTGCCAAGGAAGCTTGGGAACGTGCTGCTAGCTCAGTTGACGCACGAGTAACTCGTGCAACTGGTAGTACTGTGGAAGGTGTTGCAAGAACTAGGGCTGTCTCTGCTTGTTTGGTGGCAACTATTTGTTTCTGCTTGGCTTTTTCTGCATCTCGTGTAGCATGGGATACCCTGTTTGTAGAATTTTCTGCTGGACTTTGACCTTCTATTGCACCATCAGTACCAACAGAATCTGCAGGATTCTTCCGGTTCCCATTCCCTGCCATTCTGTGTTTCTTGCTCTTTCTCTGTGCCATGTTAAGTCAAGCCGACAAGAAAAGCGAATAACAATTTAGTTCTTTAGAAAAAATTGATGCGTGATACGGACGATCTGAACTTTGACGTTAGACAACCACATGATAGGAGGATGTAATATGTACGAAAAACAGGACGGAAGAGATAACCAGAACTATGATGTGTAAACTAAGCAGAAGACATTTCACTAAATTAGAAGCAACGCTGGACCGTCCACTCCCCTCACCGAATGTAACGCGCTTCGTCTTGTGTTTTCGCTCACTTGTGGGACCGTAGTTGAGAGCAAACCGACATCCCTCCCCCTCCCCCCCCCATGTCATTTATACTACCACTCCCTCCGTTTTATGCGGATTAAATAAAAACAGAGGTTGTATACTACGGATGAGGATCCCCTGACGTGGCTGAACCCATTGAGTAACTGACATGCGGGGCCTATCAAGCATGGGGTCCGTCAGTATGTGACCAAAAAGGAGGGTAAGGCAGGGATACCTACGTCAGAGGATCCACTTCCACTACTACTCCCTCCTTCCATTTACTATACAGGGCCTAATGCGTTTTTTGAGGCTAAATTTGACCAAATGTTAGAGTAATAATATATGACATGCAACTTACACAAAGCATACGGTCAAATTCGTATGTGAAAGGAGCTTCCAATGATATAATTTTCACATTATATATCTGATGTACTATTAATCTTGTCAATAGTCAAATGTGGTTTTGAAAAACGCATTAGAGCATGGTTAATAATATAACCAATCGATGGCTATAAGGAACTGCCATGTCATCTATAACCATCATCTGTTATATGCACTCATACAGTAGTGTGGGCTATAAGGTTGGCTATTTCCCGCAAAAAAATTATAAGGTTGGCTATTGTATTAATACTTTTTTCCATATCCTCGCCATCTCTTTCTTCATATTTATTGTATTTAACTAGGAATGCGTATATAGCTAGGCTCTTGCATGAGAGCTCACTCCACTTACTTTTTCACATCTCTCTCCTCCACATAAGCCCTATATAAATGGAAGGAGGGAGTACTACTATGAGCACTGCATACTCTAGTACAGATGTTGTCAGTACTCACTAGTACTATTGGACATGGAGCATAAAAAAGTTACTATTGGACTGGCTATATGTGGCGAAATCCTAGTAGGAAGAGCATGCGCGAGAACAAGCACATCCACGTGGTTGAAAACAAATTGGAAACCATCTCGAGTACAAATCTAGGAGTACGTACGAATCTAACAATATTAACTGGGCGTTGTTGAATGTTGATACTTTTTTGATCAAAGTAGAGATACTTTGACTACACATAAAACTTATATGTAAACTAGAAATGATAGGAGGGAGTATATTGTACGTTCAGAAACGAAACAAACATTGAATACCCTTTATATATGATTTGCATATGCTATGATCTCCAGTTCAAAATTTTGAATCCGCCTTAGGTATCACACATGCCCCCACTCGTTCTCTCTCGATTTCATCTCGGGGTCCGGAGATCGATTGAAAGAGGACTAGGGTGGGTACAATATGTTTGTTTCGCTTAAGAACATACAAGATACTCCCTCCAATCCCCACAGACCCCCACGGGTCATTTCTATCATAGAAACAGACCAAACCTTTATCTCCTTGCACAACACGCAATTGATCTCTGAACATCAATCGATCTCGTCAACATGTGTCGGGGCATGAACCAAATGGGATGTCAAAACTAAGACGCGAAGCGACACGTAGTGGAGGCAAAGTGAAACTTTAAACGAACCGTTTATTTGTATGCATGTTGGACAAATTACAAAACATTGGAAATACAAGCATGGTCTAGGCCCACATGCGAATGATACTCGGCGGAATGTTCAAATGAGGCATGCGAGAGGATGGGCTCAACCGGAGGGCGACATGATCGATGGAGAAGAGGGTTGGAGAGGAATGAGAAATGAGCAAATGCCACATGATTATACTTGAACGGCTCAAATAAACAATAAGTTGTCTCGCTTGGCCTACATAGTGAAAGGCCTAATGCGCAACACGGAGCACTGACGCTCGAATATGGCCGGGAAAACAGGGAAACCGACATGTGGGGCACACCTGTCGGGACGATGTAGCGCAAACTAGTCCAATGGAGGAGCTGGCCCACGACCTCCTCACCACCGACAACCGTTCATGTGGGCCGTGGGGGCCAACAACTTTGCGCAGCTCCAGCACCGCCTCTGGACACGGCGACTGCGGTGAGCGACACGCTCATCATCACTAGACACGGTCGGTTTTAGTGTGCCGAGGGTGGCGTTAGTGATGTGGCATGAACAATAGTATGTTTGGTTTGTGCCCAAGGTTGCCCCATCAAAGCATTGGGTATCCAAAATTTTGGTTGAAGTTTTGGTTGCCCATGATTTGGCCGACATTGGCAAGAAAAATGAACTAGAGTTGGCTAGAGTTCATTGGCATGACAAAAAAATGGCAATCATCCAAACAAAGACCAATCTTTGGGTCATGACCAAAATTTTCGTAAGGTGCACTTTGGCCACAATCCAAACACAACCCAACACCCGGCTCGTCGAGGATGCACGGGGCGCCGGGACGCGTCCGCGGAGTGGTGTAGCGCAGCCAACTGCATCCTCAGGACCTAACACCATGCCGGGTCGTCTTGCTTTTTAATGAATGCGTCGATCGCATGTGAGTAAAGGGCATCTCCAACGTTGCCACGACCGCAGCTGACTACCCTGGCACACCGAAAACCCTCGTCCCTCGCGCTGTCGCACGGTGCGTTCCCAGCCAGCGCTAGCTGCCCACATTCAGGCCGTCCGTCCTTATGCTGTCGTTAAGAGGCTCGGTGCCTGAGGAACCAACTCCGGCGACTTAATGATGCACCAGGACGCTTCGCCTCACCAGAATGCGCTACTTAAAGCGGCAATGCCCAGCTAACCTCCACACCATAGCACATCGTCCTCCTACCTGGCACCACATCCGCCATGACCGCAAGCGCGAACGCTCTGCGGGAGAGCTTGTCTTCGGGGCTGAAGCTCGAGGTCGCCGCCCTTGCTCAAGTCGCCTCTCATGACGCAATAGCGGCGTAGCCAGACGCGGACGCAACCGCACAAGCGGTGGCCACGCTGGCGGTCGACGATAAGAGCACCGTCAGCCAGGCATCCTACTTGCCACCGTCCAATGTCCGGCACCGCCGAGGACGGGGACTCCTCCGAGGATGAGTAGGGCATGGGAGGCTGCAGGGCATGGTGTGCCTACTAGCCGGTCCATATCCCGTGCTCTACTCTTCCTCGCCGGAGAACGCACCTTCACGTCACGGGTCTTGAACCCCGCCCCCGTACATAGAGATCGCAGATGGAGGACGTCGGTCGCCACCGTAGAATAGGTTTAGGGTCGAGTTTCTTTTATTTTTCTGTCCTATAAAAGCTCAAAGTGTAATGAAAATCTGCCGTGTTTGCATTAATCTCGGCCGGTGTATATAAACTTTCACAATAATATAGTATATTGTAGGAGTACTAGCCAGATGCCCGTGCGTTGCACAGAAGATCAAGATCTTGTGGGAGAAAAGGATGAACGAGGGAAGGCCTTATCTGCAAATGTGGAGAGGAGTGTAGGTAAATTGTCATAGTTTCCTCCTATCCGTTAGATATAGATCGTACGGCGTATATTGCAGGATGACAGGCACACCATCATCACCAACTCTGCTTTTTTTTGAACCAAGACAAAGCTAACATGCGAAGTAAAATGAACACATAGGGTCTATACATACACAATTTATCTTAGGCACTCCAATAGTACGTCCACTACACATACACGCATTTCACATCTTTCTACATCTACGGGAACCTACGAAAGGGTTAACATAAATTGCTTCTCTCTCTCTCCTCCCCTAATTTTCATGGTGGTGGGCCCCTCCCTCCCCCCAATCTACAATCAACAACTCACATGTTTCACATTACGTTAATTACGTAACTGGGATTATGTAGGTGTAGCATTACTCATCCTAAAAAAATCAACTAAGACAACCTCCCAGCATATCATGCGGGAAAAGACCCAGCCGCGCCGTTTTAGTCAGTATTACCGGATTACTATTAGTAGTATCAATGGATCGCGCGAAGCAACAAGTTTTTTTTGAGGAGGCGAAGCACCTAGTTTAAAAGAAAAAAAGGCGGTACACTCACAGCACCCCTGTCGCGGGCGCATTGCACCCCACACACGTTTGGTCCTGCACACGGCTCACACAAATGGAACGTGCTTCGGCTTGCCTCTTCACTGACACGAGGGACTGCACTTGGATAAACTGACCATGCACCAAACTCCCCCGCCCACCGCACGAAAATCCTCCTCCCCCCCCAAAAATCCCCCCCCCCCAAATCCTAGATTCAACCGCCCTTCGGCTAACTAGCCAATAATATTCCCCAAACCCCCCTCCACCCGTCCCCCTCCACTCCATTCGCTCCGCCAAAGCCGCCCTCCCCGTCGCGCCGACACGTCAGCGCCGTGGTTAGTTGAGGGGGACGCACAGCGATCCTCTCGCTCCCACAGTACGCTCTCATAGACTACTGTCCTCTATCCGCGCCGCCACCGCTGGTGATGTTCTTTTGGAGGCGCACGACGGTCAGCGCCGCCACCACTGGCGACGTTCGTGTGGAGACGCACGGCGGTCAGCTTCTCCCACGGTACGCGCATTCTAGACTGGGCCCCCTTGCATGTCGGTGTAGTGTTGAAAGTTAACTGGTAGACGCTATTAATCTCACTATTTGCCGAAGTACTAGTTTACAGTCAATATGCTCTACTTAAGAAGCTTCCTTGCCCTGTTCTGCACTCAATCTGCTTAGCTGAGATGGCATGCCAAGGCCGATTAGTTGCTAAAATATCCTGCCATATATTTATTGTGACGTAGATTGCCATGGTCTAGTAGCCAATATGTTAGGTGAAATAGCTCTACACCGTATTATACTCGATCTTTATTGCTGCGATGGCCTTCGATAGTTCGACGGCTGTGCGCTCGGCCTCATTGACTGTTGAAACAGCCTGCCATAATTTAGCACTCAAATTTGTTTGCTGAATTAGCTTTACATATATTTCGTTACTTAGATCCGCTCGTCCAAATATCTTGACATAGCTTTAGACATCGACCTAGGTATTTTTTCTAGACTTCATAAAAAAGCATATATTTTTTCCTGTAATATCTAGTAGAACAAATAATTTGTATGTCTAATAGATGGACAAGACTTGGATAACTTCTGCTCGAAGATTCTCCGCTGCATATGTGGAGGGGATTGAAAACTTCATGAACTTTATCAGAGCTGAGTACGGTGGTCCGAAATCAGATGTGCTCAGCTTGTGTAGCAGTTGTATGAATTCAGTTACAAGAACCCATTCAACTGTGCAAAAATATCTACACTTGTATGGGATGTCGGCGACATATACTAGGTGGGCTCATCATGGTGAAGCTGTGAACGTCAATGTTATTGACTACGTGGAAGCAGCAGATCACCATCTTGATCAGCCTGATGCTCAGGTGGAAGAGGAGGAGGAAGAGGTGGTGGCGCAGCCAGTGAATTTGACCAACATTGAAACAATGCTTTGAAATGCTTGTGCATTCCGTGAACTTTCACTTGCAGAAGAAAAACGATGGGCCCGCATGTTGGAACGATGCAACGTGGCTGTCACCCCAGGAAATAAGCTGTCAGTATTCTCAGCTATGGTCACCTTTCTTCAGGTGAAGACATCTGAGCGGATGACCAACAAATCATTCGATGCGATGTTGGCTAGTTTCCGCAAAGCTTTCCCAGATGCGTCTGAGCTGCCACACACCTACAGTAAAATGAAGAATTTCCTTTGTGCAGCTAGAATTGGATATGATATGATCAAGTTTGTAAGAATAATTGTGTTCTATTCCGGAAGGATTATGCCAACTTACGTGAATGCCCGAAATGCAAATCATCAAGATGGAAAGATGGTGATGCTGTGAAGAGGATTCCTCATAATGTTCTAAGACATTTTCCAATTACACCAAGATTGAAGAGGTTGTTTCATCATGCTGAAACAAGAGAGGGTGTACTGTGGCATTCTAGGAACCAGGAGTACAGAGATCAGAATGTAATGAGCCATCCATCACATGGTAGTGAGTGGAAAAGCTTCAATCAGAAACACGAAAAGTTTGCTGCTGACCTGAGAAAGATTAGACTTGGCTTAGCTTCAGATGGATTTAGCCCATTTGGCCACTCGAGCGCCACATATAGCTTGTGGCCAGTGCTTGTTATCCCTTACAACATGCCTCCAAATGTCTGCACCAAAGAATCAAACTACATGATGGCCTTGCTCATCCCAGGTCCAAAAAGTCCAGCAAAGGATTTTGATTTGTTCATGGAGTCTCTTGTGGAGGAACTTCAACAGCTATGGAGGGGTGTTCTCACTCAAGACCTATATAGCAGCCCACTAGCTGATTTCTTTCTGCATGCTGTTATAATTTGATGCATCCATGATTATCCGGCTTTAGGCACTATGTCAGGGCGAATGACACATGGTTACAATGCATGTGTTCGCTGTGACAGGAATCCGCTATCATACGCAATACATAGCAAGATCTGTTACATTGGACACCGCCGTTTCCTAACCAAGGACAAGCCGCATCCTAGAAAATACTGAAGACATGTGTTCAATGCAAAGCATGAAAACCGTGATGCACCAAAGAGGCTCACCGTCGATGAGTTGCAAGTGGAATTAGAGATGGTCAGGCATATTACACTAGGAAACCATCCTGGTAATGGTAGCGGGAAAAGGAAGCGTGGCAGGGCAGAAGAGAGATTATTGTTTACCCGCAGGTCCACTTTGTGGGACGTGGAGTATTGGAAAGATTTGGATCTGCGGCATAATCTTGATGTGATGCACATCGAGAAAAATATATGTGACAGCATTATCGGCACACTTAATATTGAAGGCAAGACGAAAGATACCTTAAAATCTAGGATTGATTTTACACACCTGGGTATCAGACACGATTTGCAGGTGCAAGATGAACGTAAACCACGGGATATGGCACCAGCTATGTACGTCTTGGACAAGGTAAAAAGAAAGGAATTCTGCGAGGTCCTGTCACGTGTGAGATTCCCACATGGATTTGCTTCCAACCCTGAAAGGAGAGTCAGTGCAGATGGAAACAAGGTACAAGGGTTGAAAACTCATGACTGCACGTCCTACTTAAAGAGTTTTACCTGTTGTCCTTAGAGGATTGGGCCGCCCTGACTTATACAGAGCAGTTGCAGAGTTGGGACAATTCTTCCAGGGACTCTGCAGGAGAAATATCAGGATAGATGCTTTGGAGCGTCTAAGAGACAAGATACCAACTATCCTATGCGACCTTGAGAAGAGATATCCTCCAGCCTTCTTTGATGTGATGGTGCATTTGGTTGTTCATCTACCTGATGAGGCACTACTTAGAGGTCCAATACAGTATGGCTGGATGTACCCTATTGAAAGGCGGCTAGGCACTTTCAAGGGCTATGTTAGGAACAGAGCTAGACCCAAGGGTTCCATTGCAGAGGCCTACACTGCTACAGAAGTGTTGACATTCTGCTCAAAATACATTGAAACAGCTGATCAGCTTAGCAAAGAGGTGGATGAAGACAATCCCAGGCTCAATGTTTTTATTTATTCTGTCGAGTTACAGGGAAGAGTCGACAAGAGGACAAACATAAAGATTTGGACAAAATGGTTTGGTATGTGTTGAATAACTGTCCTGAGATACTACCTTATATCAAGTAAGTGCCAAGTACTACAGCTTATACATCGTAATCTACTAAACTTGCAACACATTCTTATATATTTAGATGTTTGACACGATCACTATGTTGTGCAGCATCTACAAAAAGGAGTTACTGCCGCAAAATCCAAGAAACATTGACAAACTAGTTATGGCAGGATTTGCGAAATGGTTCAAGAGCCATGTAAGCTTTTGAATTGCACTGACAGTTTTTTTAATATATTGAGTACATAAGATGATCGGCTTGTCTATTTTCTAACCATAGGTTTAGAAGATGCGGGAGGATGGGGAGGCAGTTGATGATGCCCTTTACTCACTAGCAATGGGTCCTAATAATCCGGTAAAACACTATGAATCTTGAGTTGTTGGAGATGTACGCTACAACACCCTTGCACGAGACGAAGGCAGGAATACACAAAACAGTGCCATCATGAGCACGAATACATAAGACAAAGAGACAACTAAAATGTATGCTAACATAACAGACATTGTTCAGTTGAAGTATATCTCCAGTTTCGAGGATCATTGGTGTGTGGTTCTGTTGTGCTGTCGTTGGTATAACCTATTTTCCAGGATCGCAAAACCCAGAACTAATGATTATTTCAAATCCATCAATGTCAAGGCGGCGTACCAGACCAACGAGCCTTTTATTTTGGCAAATCAAGCAACACAGATATTTTTCTTGGAAGACACATTTGCACATAGCAATGACTGGAGAGTATTGCAAAGGTTTGAGCAGAGGAATTCATTTAATGAAGTTGCACAACAAGATGATGCTTACACTGCTCCTAATGTACAAGATAACACAGATGTTCATAATATCTTTGAGAACCATCACGTCAATGACACCGGCGAAAAGATTGCCTGTCGTGCTGTGGACATACAAGAGTTGATCAAGAAGAAGCCAACGTTCGAGGACGTTGAGGGCGATGAAGAAGATGACACCGTGGGGAATTACGATTCAGACTGATACACATTGCGAAGATGTTGACGTTGCTGCTGCGGATGATGATTACATTGCTTTTGTCGTATTTGCGTGTCAGAAGATGTTTTTTATCTACTATGTGAAATTGTGTTTGCTATGACAATTGAAACCTGATGAACATGTTGTTTAGTATTTTCCTGTGAGAACATCACTTGTTATGTATGTTGATTTGTGTTTGGTGATTGTATGACAACTAAAACATGATGACATTGTTGTTTAGTTGTACTCATATTTGGCTGTGAAACTTGAATTTGATGACATAGTTTGCTGTTGGACTGCAATTTGCTCGGCGTCTTCGAATGAGAACAAAGCTGGCCCGACAGGGCCTCTGCCAATTTATTTTTTATTGCCAAAAGGGCCTCTACTATTTATTTAGGAGAAAAATGGGATACCCCCTGATTTCCGTTAATAGGAATCATTAGATGTTCACAACACTACGCCCAGCCTGCTACACAGGTTTCATTCATTACTAGTTTCAGCAAAGAGCTCATGCCATAGCCACTGAATACATCACGAGTGCTACATACACTGCAAATAAAGAGACAATCATCCTACAGAGCACATCAATTTTGCCCATTATCTTCACATGCTCTTTCATCTCCTCATTGCTATCAACGCTGTTCAGCAGCTGTTGCTTGGCCATGATCAGAGGAACTGCATCTTTAACCTTCTTCTCTGCATCTTCCTCTTCTACCATTCCTTCAGTTACTTGACCAACACCCCAACTTGCACTCCCCCACATCAGCAACTTCCCATAAATACAAATCACACGAATCTTCCCTTTTCTACACGAATCAAATTGGAAGATCATCAACCAAACTATTAAAAAAATAGCAACTGAAAGCAGCAGAACAACACTTAAACATATTATTACCCCATGATTTGGGCATTTGTAGAAGACTCGGCCCGGGTTGAGGATTGTGGTTGAGACACGATGGATGACTTTGTGCGATTTGTAGTAGTGGCACCACACCAACGGCAGCGGGTTGCGATGAGCAACCAACCGCGGTGCGCGTGCCGGCGGGGGTGTGATGAGACCCACAAGCGATGGTACGGGTAGCGACTTGGCGCATATTTGGTTGTTGCCTGCTGAAGAGCAGGTGGACGAGCAGCCATCGGACATGGTTGCTGCGGCCAGAGCTTCTGATGCTAGGCAGAGTAAGTAGAGAAGAGCAGAAGCGAATGTTAGATATGTCAGTTTCATTACTTGCAGAGTAGCATAGCACCATATATAGTCATAGTCTAGGTTTGGGTTCGAACCAGCTACACGAGCACGTCTCTCTTTTTTCTAAAACTCAGCAACGTCTTTTTACTGGTACACTAGCTTGTTATGTACGCCTTCTCAAGTCTTTGATTCCTCCACCTGACATCTGGGACCCACCGAAAGGGCCTCTGTATTTTTTGCGAAAAAACGTGCCCCCGCTGACAGGTCGGACCCACCAGCTATCTTTGCACGCAAGTGCCTCCTTATTACGCACAAAAAAATGAATACACCCCTGCCAGCTGGAACCCAGCATAGTGGGAGGCTGACTTTTGGGCCTACCAAGTTGGCGGGGATGCAGGGCTTTGTCAACTTAGTCAATATGAACGATTCTAGCTCCAGTTACTGTATGGTGTTCATCCAACGGCCGCAGTGCTTCTTCAACCTCTGACCTTCTTGCTCCAGCCGCCAAAACCAATGCCGGTCGTGCCGCATGCTCCTGCCTCCCGTGGCCGGCTGTGATGCCGCAGAAGCCTCACTGCCCCCTACTACTCCCACTGCTGGCCGGGGCATCCCTCTACTCACCCACATCCCCTGTTATTCTACGGCGATGGCAGCCTCACACCGCAGCCGAACCAGTGAACCCTCATACTCCTCTCCGCGTGGGCATCCACCTCCGCGTCTTCCCAGGCTCCGCTTCATCCCCTTCCTAGGCCTCACCGTCGTCCACCGCCTTGGTGCTATCAGCGCGGCGTGGTCAATGTGGTCAACGACCGACTTCCATCGGAAGAGTACTGTACGTGGAGAGGCTGACAACTGGGTCCATGGCCACAACCCAGTTTTTTTGTAATTTGCCAAGTAAGTTGCTTTGTCAGGCCTATTGTGCTGCAAATCTTTCAAGACGAGGAGAGCTTCATTCGGCTGGCCGAGAAAATGGTCTATCAGTAATGAGAAATGGCTTGTACATATTTAAAACACATCAACCCGACAATTAGTTTCAAATTTCTTTTTTTCATCTCGAGATTTTAAATTGCATTGATTTTTATGCGTGGACAATTTGTTGGATTTTATATTGATATACATTTATTTTTAAAATCAGTTTGAATGTGACTCAAAATTTCAGGATTAAAAACAGTTCGGACCGCACTGAAAATATGCAAAATTTCGTACAATTTTTAAACCGTGGCCACAATATGGACTATAATGCTAACAAAAAGAATATAAGCTCCAAAAAAACCTTAAGAATTAGCAAATGGGCTGTAAATTATTAGAAATAATGGCAGATGGGTTGTATGCTGTTTTCCACAGATTTGAGGCTTTCCTAAAAAAAGGTTGACGCACAAGCAATGACTGTTGGATGTCCATCCAACGGCCGTCGTGCTTCTTCAATCTCTGTTCTTTCTGCTCCAGCTGCTCAAACAAGCACCGGTGGGGCTACCTGCTCCCTCCTTCCCGTAGCCACCTGTGCTACCGCGCAGGCCTCACAGCCCCACCGTACTCCCATCGCTGGCCTAGCCATCCCTCTACTCACCCACACCTGCTGTTATTCTCCGGCGACGGCAGACGAACCAGTAAACGCTCGTATAGTCGTACTCCCCTCCACATGGGAAACAACTACCAAGTCTTCCCTGCCTCCGTGTCATTCCCTTCCTAGGCCTCGCCGTCGTCCACCGCCCTGGTGCTCTCGGTGCGGCCTGGTCAACATGGTTAACGGCCGACATGCATCTGAATGGAGAGGCTGACAACTGGGTCCACGGCCGCACGCAAGGAAATGCCTCCTTATTACGCGCAAAATAATGATTCCTCCACCTGACATCTGGGACCCACCGAAAGGGCCTCTGTATTTCGTGAAAACAACGTTACCGCCGCTGACAGCTCGGACCTACCAGCTATATCTTCGCATGCAAGGAAGTGCCTCCTTATTACGCACAAAAAAAATTAATACTCCCCTGCTAGCTGGGACCCACAATAGTGGGAGGCTGACTTGTGGGCCAACTAAGTTGACGGGGATGGAGGGCTTTGTCAACTTTGTCAATATAAACGATTCTAGCTCCAGTAACCGTACGATGTCCATCCAACGGCCATAGTGCTTCTTCAACCTCTGGTCTTCTTGCTCCAGCCGCCCAAACCAGCGCCGATCGTGCCTCGTGCTCCTGCCTCCCGTGGCCGGCTACGATGCCGCGGAGGCCTCACCACCCCCTACTACTACCCCTGCTGACCAGGCCATCCCTCTACTCACCCACACCCCCTGTTATTCTGCGGCGACGACAGCCTCACACCGCAGCGAACCAGTGAACCCTCATACTCCTCTACGCGTGGGCATCCACTGGCACGTCGTCCCCTTCCTAGGCCTCGCTGTCGTCCACCGCCGTGGTGCTCTCGGCGCGGAGTGGTCAACATGGTCAAGGAACGGCTTCCATCGGACATGGACTGTACGTGGAGAGGCTGACAACTGGGTCCACGGCCGCAGTAAGGAAGTGCCTCCTTATTACGGGCAAAATAATTATTCCTCCACCTGACAGCGCGGACCCACCGGACAGGCCACCGTATTTCACAAAAAACATTTCCCCCTGACTGCTGGGACCCACTAGCTACATCTTCGCACACAAGGAAGTCCGTCCGGGCAAAAAAATGATTCGCCCCCCTGACTGCTAGGACCCACCAGCTACATCTTCGCACACAAGGAAGTGCCTGACAGTCGGGACCCACCTGGTCGAAGTGTACGTAGCGTTTTCATTCTGGTTGTGAACGTGTACATACATACTGGTCGATCCACAGGCACGCACGTGTCGTAGTAGAGGCGCACACATAGCATGTACACGTACATATAGTGGCCAGTGTGCAAGAAAGAAAATACGGCTATGTACGTACATACGGGCGGGGTCTCGAACGCCTACTCACGCATATGTACGGGTAGGGCTCGTGTACATGGCTGGGTCGGAACGGAGAAACTACGTTGTCGTCGTGTTCATGGGGAGCCAACCGCCTGCGTCGGAACGGAATGCGTCATCGTGTTCATCAGGAGGGCATGGATGGAACAGCCGATGGAAACGAGGCCTGGCATACCTCAGAACGGAGGAAACGACCTTGTGTTCGACCGGCCACGTTCGAAACGGGATCCTGTTCATAGGGAGGGGTCTGGCGTACCGCAAAACGGAGGAAACGGGCCTCCTACGGTCGAAACAAGGTCCTGTTGATCGGGAGGGGTGTGGCGTACCGCAGAACGGAGGAAACAGACTTGTGTTGGAGCGCGACGGTCGAAACGGGGGTCCTGTTCATCGGGAGGGGTGTGGCGTACCGCAAAACGGGACTCCACGGGATACTGTTCATCTCCACCGTCGACCCCCTCCAGCCTCCATGGGCTACTATTCATCCACCGTTGACCTCCTCTAGCCTCCACCTACGACTGTTCATCCACAGGCTCCTGTTCATCTAGCCTCCACCGCGCGCTACTCCACCGGCTACTGTTCAACAAGCCCTCTCCACGGGCTCCTGTTCAACCACCCCTCCACGGGCTACTGTTCATCCAGCCCTCCACCGTCTACTGTTCATCCAGCCCTCCACGGGGTGGTCCTGTTCATCCAGCCCTCCACGGGGTCCTGTTCATCCAGCCCCAACCGGCTCAATCTATCGGGGTCCTGTTCATCTAGAGGCAACACCACGAGGTCCTGTTCATCCACCCCCACCGGGAACTGTTCATCCACACCCCCCAGCAGCGCTCATGTTCATCCAGAGGCAGCATCGATCGACTTCAGTTAGCAGCAGTAGCGAAGGAATCGCTCGATCGGGTTCAGTTAACAGCCATCGATCGATCACTTGGGTTCAGTAATGCGTAGCCTGCAGTGCAATCGCTCGGGTTCAGTAGGCGAACGCCTCGCTCAGGTTCAGTTAGAGCCCAACGCCTCGCACACACGCATGTGCGTGTATGAGAGAAATGCACATCGCTTGGCCCGACCACTCATCGTAACCGGGAACACCCCAATATTTTCCTAGCCCCTGCTTCTACCATGATTTTTTCCGTCATGGACAGCCCAAAGAATGTCATGCAGCTGCTTCTCCGGCCCGCCCAGGACGAAAAGCCCATTTTCTGTCATGATTTTTTGTCATAGAAGTAGGAGCCCACAACATCTATGATGATACCGGGTTTTGTCACAATTATCATCATAGAAGTGTCATAAGTATGACAAAAAAATTTCGTTCGGCCCAAAATGTCACGGATGTGTCTTTTTTTGTAGTGTCTGGTGCTTCTTGGCTCCCAAGTTGTCTTCTGGTCCAAAAAAATCTCACAAAAGTTTCGCTGCGTTTGGACTCCGTTTGGTACTGATATTCCGCAAACTAAAAAACAAGCAAAAAAACAGCAACTGGCACTAGGCACTATGTCAATAGGTTAGTCCCAAAAATGATACAAGGTTGCTATAAAATGATTGTAAAACATCCAAGAATGATAATGTAACAGCATGGAATAATCAAAAATTATAGATACGTTGGAGATGTATCAGCATCCCAAAGTTTAATTCTTGCCCGTCCTCGAGTAGGTAAATGATAAAAACAGAATTTCTGATGTGGAATGCTGCCTAACATGTTCATCACATATTATTTTCTTTTGTAGCAAGGATATTTGGACTTTTAGATGGTTCAAAGCAATAGTCTATATTTGACATGACGACTTCAATACTCAAGCATTTCAACAAGCAACCATGTCTTTCAAAAATATGAACGCTAAAGAAAGCTATCCCTAGCCCATCATGCTCAATCATTGATCCATCCACGAAACACACTCGAATATTAGCTACATCCAGTGCACAAGTTGTTGGAAATATGCCCTAGAGGCAATAATATAGTATTATTATATTTCCATTATTCATAATTAAGAGTTTATATTTCATGCTATAACTGCTATGATCATGGAATATGTGATTCAGTGGAAAACTCATATGGACATGTGAAATGATAAACAGTAAACAATAGGTTCCCGGTCTCACCTCTAAGACCAGCTCAAGTGTTGTTAGTGATCACGTTTTCGGATCTTAGGATATTGTTAAGTGTAATGATAGTCCTAAAACAACATTGAGGGTATGAAGTTAGAAGAACGATCATATTGAATCGACTTAATACTTGTCTGTTATACTATGTGATCATATCGTCTGAAATAATCTTTTATAACACGAAGTGTTAGCATCTATTTTAGTTCCTCAAACCATGAGAGTGTCTCGGTCACTTCCTACTGGATCGTTGGCTTTGGGGTTGCTCAAACGTCATCTATAACAAGCTGATCATAACGAGAACTTTCAGGCTCACTAGAAAGTTTGACAACTGACCAGATAGCTCAAGAGTGGGATTTTCTCCTCCAATGATGGACAGATATTCTTAGGTCCCTCTTGGTGTGAAGGCATCCATCATCTTCTAGCCATACATAGGTGACTACATCACAGGGATGCCGGAACATGTCAATGAGAAAGAAGAACAAAACCGGTAATGGGAGCAAAGGTATAGTGAGCATGGTGATGACTCAAGAGGCTACCGATGCACAACGGGTTTTGTAAAGTATCGCGAAGCAAAAGGAACATCACATGATAACCAAAGGTTGACTCGAATATCATTCGTGCCATCATAGGGACCGATATGGATGTCCACGGTTCCGCTATGAGTCATTGAACGAAGGGGTTTCGTTCATGTCTATGGTTACCGAACCTACGGGGTCACAAGCTTAAGGTAATCATGATCTGACGAGTGTTAGTAGGATGGGAGTGCTGAGAATATATTTGTGGAATTTTTTCATTAATATCCGGAATAGTCCCGAGAGGTTCCAGAAGCGTTTCGGGGTCCCCGAAAGGGTTTCGATGAATATCGGATTATACCGTGTATTACCCATTAATTATATATAGGTGGAAAATGTTTCTGGGGATGTTAAATTATATATAATGCTCGAAAAATGTTTAGAACATTTTATATATAATTTAAATATCAACGGGTCTAAAAAGGCCAGGAGGTGGAAGGCAACTTGGGTCACAAGGGCCCAAGTGGACTAGGCGCCTCCCTTCCCTATGGAAGGGGCCGAATCCTACTAGGGGAGGAGTTGGACTCCTCCCTCTCTTTTGTGGCGCCCCAAGGAGGCTTTCCTTCCTTTGTGGCAGCCCTCCTCCTCCCCTCCAAACTATATATACTAGAGGGTTTCCACCTTTTGAATACATAACTTTTGGAGCCTTCTCTAGTTCATCTAGTACTAGTTCTACTTGGTCCTAGTTGACTAATTAGAGCTAGCCCAAGCCACCTCTAATCATCATAATTAGAAGCCCAATGTGGTTCTAATCTCCTCCCTCTAATTCTCCGGTGACGATTAGCTCTGGATGGCGAAGCGCTGCCGGATCGTGAATACCGTACGCTTGCACCCAAGTAGAGAGGTTGTGCTTTCGGTCTTCTGTTCGAGGGATCGTTCGAGGCGGTTCGGGGGATCATCATCGACGTTCGAGGGACTCCAAGTACAATCTACACCGACTCGTCTACTTCTGCTACACTCACGGAGTCGGTAACGATCATTGATCACAACTCGTTATACATCTTCATATTGTTCCTGTGTTGATGTTCTTGCTATGCTTCCCACGAGTGTTGCTTTGGTTTAGTTCATCAGTAGAATGCTGTAGTTTTGCTACAAGGTTCTGACAACGATCGGCTCTAGCTATTGACGATTTGCTAACAGTTCCTTGGGCAACATCATAGTCGAGAATAGTGAACTGTCGCATACACAAGAGGGTGCCTAAGATGGATGATCTTCTAGGGGGCACACATATTGTCGAACTTTAATGTGGGGGACGAAACTTTTAATTAAGTCTCTCCTTCACACAACCCGAAACTTAATCATCAAGAACATCACCTTGTTGTGCTTGTGTAGGTAGCTAGTCTTGATTGCTAAAACTGGTTAACCATGTAACTAAAATTTTATTAAAACCGATTAGAGGACGTCTCACTTGGTTTTGTAAGGTTTGCATAAGATGTGGTATAGCCTTCGTCATGGTAATGAGTTTATGTATGAGATGGTTATATGTTGCTAAGGGGCATGCGCGTCATGGCATGATGGCTGGAGCCACAGGATTGCCATTTTAAGGTAAATATCATAGAGATAGGTTACACGTGATGGTGGCAAAACGTACACAAAGGAGCCAGACGAGGAGAATGTGTACTGATATGTCTCCAATGTATCTATAATTTATGAAGTATTGATGCTATTTTATTATCATTCTAGGATGTTTTATAATCATTTTATCGCAACTTTATTTAATTTTTTGGGACTAACCTATTCACCCAATGCCCAGTGCCAGTTGCTATTTTTTGCTTGTTTTTTACATCGCGGGAAACCAATATCAAAAAGAGTCCACACACCGCAAAACTTTTTGTGGATTTTTTTATGGACCAGAAGACTCCCGATGGGCCAGAGCAGCACCTAGGTGGTGCCCCGAGGGGGCACAACCCACCAGGGCACGCCTGGGGGCCTAAGCACGCCCAGGTTGGTTGTGCCCACCTCGCTAGCCTCCCGCACCCCCTCTTTGCCCTATAAAATCCAAAATATTCCAAAAACCCTCGGTGTAAACCTAGATCAGAAGTTCCGTCGTCCTGCTGAGCTTGCTCTTCTGATGCTGTTGCTGCGGCGGCCCTTGTGGCGTCCTCCTGGTCTCGCGTCGTCTCTGCTGGGGGTGTAGCTCGGCATGACGCGCCCTTGGCTTGGTGTTCTTCCCGAACCGCCACTAGAGCCGCGCTGGCAGAGTAGGGAGTGGCGGCAAGATAGAGCACTAGGGGCTCGAGAGGCCGCAGCGCCACCATCACTGGGGGGCTAGTTAGGTATCTCTTGAGGTCTTGAAATGCTCAGTCCGCCTCCGGGGTCCACTCGAACGGGCCCTTCTTCTTCATCAGCTTGAAGAAGGGCAAGTCTCGCTATCCCAGCTTGGAAATAAAGCGTCCCGACGCAGTCACCCGTCCAGCAAGGTTATGCATCTCCTTGAGGGTTTGCGGTGGACTCATGTCTTCAATGGCCTTGACCTTCTCTAGGTTGGCCTCTATCCCCCTGTGGGACACAAGGAAGCCCAGCAACTTGCCGGAAGGGACGCCAAACACGCACTTCTCCAGGTTGAGCCGCAAGTCCACCTGGCAGAGGCTTTGAAAGGTCTCCTCCAGGTCTCGGATCAAGGTCCTCGCCTCCCGAGACTTAACCATGATGTCGTCGATGTAGGCTTCAGCGTTCCTCCCGAGCTGCTAACCCAAGGCGATGTGCATGAGCCACTGGAAGGCTGCACATGCGTTGCGCAGTCCGAAAGGCATGCAAGTGTAGCAGTACACCCCACACGGGGTTAGGAAGGTCGTCTTATCGACATCTCGTACCGCCATCTTGATCTGGTGATATCCTGAGAATGCATCCAGGAAGCACAGCAAGTCGCACTCGACAGTGGAGTCGACGATCTGGTCAATGCGCGGAAGCGGGAACGGATCTTGGGGGCACGCCTTGTTGAGGTTGCTGAACTCGACGCACATCCGCTCCTTCCTGCCTTTGTTGGGGACGACGACGGGGTTCGCCAGCCACTCTGGGTACCGAACCTCGCGAATGTGAAAGTGCAACTATCCCTAGGTGGTTTTGGTAATTCATAACAACATATAGCTCATTGAGCTAATGCTATTCCAATATGACTATTTCAGGAAAGCTCAATGATTGGCATGGCATGGATGTGAAAGTGGAACCCTCAAAATGCTGAGGACAAAGGATTGGCTCAAGCTCAAAAGCTCAAGACTCTTCATTTTATATTTTAGTGATCCAAGATCACATTGAGTCTTTAGGAAAAGCCAATACTATCAAGGAGGGATGAGGTGTTGCTTAATGAGCCTCTTGCTTCATGTGCTTAGTGATATGCTCCAAAACCCTCAACTACTTTCCCATATCCACATATGACCTAAACCCTAAGCCAAACTCGGTCCTACCGATTCTTTCTATCCGGTGCCACCGAGTTTCACTTGTCATAAGCCACTGCCAAACCCTAGCAATTCGGTTCTACCGATAGGGATCTCGGTCTCACCGAGATGGGATTGCAAACTCTCTGTTTCCCTTCCGTAACTTTTCGGTCTCACCGAAAGAGCGAATCGGTCCCACCGAGATTGCAGTGTAAACTCTTTGTTTCCCTTTTGTAACTTTTCGGTCTCACCGAAAGAGCAAATCATTCCCACCGAGTTTGCCTGACCAACTCTCTAGTTAGCTTATTACCAAACTCGGTCTCACCGAGTTTGTGTAATCGGTCTCACCGAGATTACGTTATGCCCAAACCCTAACCATATCGGTCCTACCGAGTTGCATGTCAGTCCCACCGAAAATCTCTAACGGTCACTAGGTTTACCATTTCGGTCCGACCGAGTTTGTTGATTCGGTCCCACCGAGATTGGAAAACTGTGTGTAACGGTTGGATTTTGTGTGGAGGCTATATATACCCCTCCACCTCCTCTTCATTCGTGGAGAGAGCCATCAGAACCATACACAATTCCAACTCATATGTTCTGAGAGAGAACCACCTACTCATGTGTTGAGACCAAGATATTCCATTCCTACCATATGAATCTTGATCTCTAGCCTTCCCCAAGGTTCTTTCCACTCAAGTCTTCTTTCCACAAAATCCAAATCCTATGAGAGAGAGTTGAGTTTTGGGGAGACTATCATTTGAAGCACAAGAGCAAGGAGTTCATTACCTACACACCATTTGTTACTTCTTGAAGAGTGATGTCTCCTAGATTGGCTAGGTGTCACTTGGGAGCCTCCGACAAGATTGTGGAGTTGAACCAAGGAGTTTGTAAGGGCAAGGAGATCGCCTACTTTGTGAAGATCTACCGCTAGTGAGGCAAGTCCTTCGTGGGTGATGGCAATGGTGGGATAGACAAGGTTGCTTCTTCGTGGACCCTTCGTGGGTGGTTGCTTCTTCGTGGACCTTCGTGGGTGGAGCCCTCCGTGGACTCGCGCAACCATTACCCTTCGTGGGTGGAGCCCTCCGTGGACTCGCGCAACCGTTACCCTTCGTGGGTTGAAGTCTCCATCAACGTGGATGTAGGATAGCACCACCTATCCGAACCACGGGAAAAACATCCGTGTCTCCAATTGTGTTTGAATTCTCCAAACCCTTCCCTTTACATTCTTGCAAGTTGCATGCTTTACTTTCCGCTGCCAATATACTCTTTGCATGCTTGCTTGAATTGTGTGATGATTGCTTGACTTGTCCTACCATAGCTAAAATCTCCCAAGAACTAAAATTGGGAAAAGGTTAAGTTTTTATTTGGTCAAGTAGTCTAATCACCCCCCTGTAGACATACTTTAGATCCTACAGAATGACACCCGCAGCCTCCAGCTTGCGGGTTTCTTGGATGATGAAAGCTTGCTTCTCCGTGGATTTCTGCCTCACCTTCTGCTTCACGGGGCGTACGTTGGGGCACACCTTCAGGTGGTGCTCTATCACCTCTCTTGGGACCCCCACCAGCTGATCGGGCTCCCAAGCGAACACTTCCTTGTTTGCGTGCAAGAACTTCACCAACGCCTCCTCCTAATCAGGCTCAAGGTTGGCGCCTATGGTAAAGGTCGCCCCTGAGGACCCATCCTCCTCGACTGGCACCCGCTTGGTTTCTTCCTTGTCCTGAGTGAAAAACTGCTTCTTGTTGGTTGGTGCGGCTCCCTTGGCCTTGGAGGTGTCCAAGTCGGAGGGTTGCGCTGCTGCGGCGGTCTTGAGGGCGAGCTTGAGCGTCATCAAGGCTTCCTTGGCGTCCCCCTTGATTGTGAGGACACCCTCGCTCCCTGGCATCTTCAAGAGGTTGTATGTCGGATGGGTTGCTGACATGAACTGGGCTAGAGTTGGGTACCCGAGGATGGCGTGGTACGAGAGGCCGATGCGGGCGATGTCAAAGTCGATGAGTTCGCTGTGGTAGTTGTCGCGCGTGGGGCAGATCCGCCTTAAGAACTCATCGACTTTGACATCGCCCGCATCTGCCCCCGGCCTTAAGAACGACTACCTCATACGCCAGCAGGAAAGCCGATGGGTCCGATGCTACCTCTTGAACACTGCGTTGGTTTCCTTGAAGAGGAAAGGGTGATGCAGTAGAGCAGCGTATGTATTTCCGTCAGTTTTTGAGAACCAAGGTATCAATCCAGTAGGAGGCCACGCACGAGTCCCTCGCACCTACACAAACAAATAAACTCCTTGCAACCAACACAATAAAGGGGCTGTTAATCCCTTCACGGTCACCTATAAGAGTGAGATCTGATAGATATGATAAGATAATATGTTTGGTATTTTTATGATAGAGAAATAAAGATGCAAGTAAAATAAATGGCAAAGGAAATAACTAAATATTGGAAGATTATTATGACGGAAAATAGACCCGGGGCCATAGGTTTCACTAGAGGATTCTCTCGAGAGCATAAGTATTATGGTGGGTGAACAAATTACCATTGAGCAATTGACAGAATTGAGCATAGTTATGAGAATATCTAGGTATGATCATGTATATAGGCATCACGTACGAGAGAAGTAGACCAACTTCTGCCTACATCTACTACTCTTACTCCACACATCGACCGCTATCCAGCATGCATCTAGAGTATTAAGTTCAAGAGAACAGAGTAATGCTTTAGGCAAGATGACATGATGTAGAGGGATAAACTCATGCAATATGATATAAATCCCCATCTTGTTATCCTCGATGGCAACAATACAATACATGCCTTGATGCCCCTACTGTCACTAGGAAAGGACACCACAAGATTGAACCCAAAGCTAAGCACTTCTCCCATTGCAGGAAAGATCAATCTAGTAGGCCAAACCAAACTAATAATTTGAAGAGACTTGCAAAGATAACCAATCATACATAAAATAATTCAGAGAATATTTAAATATTGTTCATAGATAAACTTGATGATAAACACACAATTCATCAGTCTCACCAAACACACCGCAAAAGAAGATTACATTGAATAGATCTCCACAAGAGAGGGGGAGAACTTTGTATTGAGATCCAAAAAGAGAGAAGAAGCCATCTAGCTAATAACTATGGACCCGTAGGTCTGAAGTAAACTACTCACACTTCATTGGAGAGGCTATGGTGTTGATGTAGAAGCCCTCCATGATCGATACCCCCTCCGGCGGAGCTCCGGAAAAGGCCCCAAGATGGGATCTCGTGGATACAGAAAGTTACGGCGGTGGAATTAGGGTTTTTGCTCCGTATCTGGTAGTTTGGGGGTATGTAGGTATATATAGGAGGAAGGAGTACGTCGGTGGAGCAACATGGGCCCCAGGAGGGTGGGGGGCGCGCCTGGGGGGGGGGTAGGCGTGCCCCCTATCTCGTGCCTTCCTCATTCATTGCTTGACGTAGGGTCCAAGTCCTCTGGATCATGTTCGTTCCGAAAATCATGTTCCCGAAGGTTTCATTTCGTTTGGACTCCGTTTGATATTCTTTTTCCGCGAAACCCTAAAATAGGAAAAAAAACAATTCTGGGCTGGGCCTCCGGTTAATAGGTTAGTCCCAAAAATAATAAAAAAGTGTACAATAAAGCCCAATAATGTCCAAAACAGGATATAATATAGCATGGAACAATAAAAAAAATTATAGATACGTTGGAGATGTATCATCCGCCGCGCCGTCGTAGCGCGGCGGCATCTCCGGCTTGAACTTGGGTGGTGTCGGTGTACAAAACTAGGGGAATGTTTTTGTACCCCTTTACCTGTGCACGGGCAGTCAGAGCTGCGCCCGCGACCACACCAAGCAGAGCAAGGGAGGTAAGCCAAGGTAAAACCGAAGCCCAAGATGAAGCAAAGCAACGACAAGGACCAAGGCCACAAAGATCAGATGAGCAAAGCAGGTTTCCCCGGCAAGGACCCTTGCCGGGGCAGCCTCAGCGGCCCCGGCAAGACCCTTGCCGGGGCAGCTCGCCCACGCCAGCCGAGCGAGCCACCTTCGAGCCCACCAACGCTCGACAAATGCATTGGACAGGGCTCGGGAGGCACCTCTGTCATGGCATGCAGATCTTTGTGAAAACAAAGAATAGTCAAGATCGAATGAGGATAGGAAGGCAGCCATCCTCACCGAAGAAACCCACAAGACCCCCGGCAAGATCCTTGCCAGGGATGCCTGTGCGCCGTGGCAAGACCCTTGCCGGGCCACCCGGCAAGTCCCTCCCCAAGCGCATCAGCAGGGTCACCATTAGGCCTGTACCAGCCAAGTCTCCACCGCCATTCGCATGCAGCTGCCGACCCAACCAGCTGGGCAGGCACTTACGTGGCGACATGTAGCCCTTCTTGCAGGCTCCACCATCGTGCCACCTCAGTTGCCTGCCTACCTACATGGCACCGCATGCATCGCTGGCCAGTGCGCGTGTCGAAGCTTGAAGGAGCGGCGACGGATGGGACGGGCCTTGCCCCCGTCCCCGACAAAGTGGAGGGACACTTAAGCCTCGCATTTAATGCGCTTCGTCTTGTAATACCAGGATAACCTCGCAACACTGTTGCCTTTCCACCTCCTGTGTGCCACTGTGGCAACCCCTTTTTCTATAAAAGGAGGCCCAAGGCGACGAGGGGAGGGGATTCAGCTTTTGGGTGCTTGTGATACCCCATAGCTAGTTCAAGAACTCAGAATACACCCACCAAAGCAGGACTAGGCTTTACGCATCCTCGCGGCACGAAGCTGGATAAACGAACCACGTGCTCTCTGTTAGACCCACTCTTCTCTCAACCCCGCGCCACGCAACCGCAGTAGGGATTCTTGTGATCCCATAGGTGTCGTTTCCCACCGACATCTTTGGCGCGCCAAGTAGGGGGTGCACAATTGTGAGAATCTGGTCTAGTAGTTAGCCTAGCGGTTCTTCGTCGCCATGGACCCAAAGAAGAAGACGACCACGACGATCGGCTCGTTGGGAGCCGAACGGCCCGTGCCGGAGCGGATGAGCAGCGGACCGGTCGCGGATAGGACTTGGGCCGCGGCCCGCGAACACCAGCACTACCCAGCCAATCGGAGCCTGGCGAGCGGCATCGTTCGTGCACTAGATGATTGGCCCCATGCCGCCGGATCCAAAGACGGAGCTGGGCGCCCTGCCGGCGGCGCGGGGCCCTCCGGGGGTGTCGTTGCGCCAACTCCGGGCGGCACGACGACCTCTAGGACTCATACACCGGCGACCACCGCACGTTCTTCCCACGGTGTGCGTGCCGAACAGCGTCACCATGTTGGTGACCCTGGGCACCGCCCTGGGAAGAGCCATGTGCGTCGTCAGGAAGGCGAAGGAGTTCAACACGCTCGCCGAAGCACTGGTGAAAATGGCACGCAACCGCTGGGTCGTGACAGAGCTCCTTCTAACATAGTTAGAAGTCGAAGCGCGCCACAATCCACTTAGCTGTCACCGCCACCCATGCCAGCAGAAGCCTTGGCGCGTGCGCAGCTGCTCCTTGACTTCCCTCCTGCTGCGGAGAAGCTCGATGAGTGGAGGGCCACCATCCGGAGCCTCGTCGCCGTCGCGAACAAAGACGATCCATGACCGGCGGGGCCCTCGGGTCGGCACTCCACGGAACCACCACATGCTGGCGCTGGGAGGACCGGGGGAGCTGCAGCCACGGTGCACTCTCCTCCTCCTCGCCAGCCGCCGCGGGCGTCGGCCCCTCGCAGCGACGCTGGTAATAACATCTCCATAGTGTCGTCCGACCCACGGACCCTCCGCGACCAGAGCCAGGTCCTTCGGGAGCGGGCTCACGAAGACGCTCGAACCACCGTCGAGCGCCAGCGCAAGGCACGCCGCCAGTCAGACAATTGGGCGAGACCCACTACGGACCACCCGACACCGGGGGGCCCCGGCGGCCTACCTTACGAGGTGGGCTGCCCGGCTTTTACCCGTGAGCTGAGGCAGTTCCAGTGGCCGTCCCACCGCACATTCAGGCCTAGCGTCGGCGAGAAGTACACCGGCAAGACCCATCCGCCCGAGTTCCTCAGCATCTACACCATCGTGATGCAGGCCGCTGGGGCTCGCGACGGCAAGGTGCTTGCCAACTACTTCCCGCTGACGCTCAAGCCCAATGTAATGTCTTGGTTGATGCACTTGCCGACAGACTCCATCTCTTCCTAGTCAGATCTGTGCCATGAGTTCGTTGGCGCCTTCACAGGGGGCCACCAAGCTCATGGCCAGGCCGGTGATCTGCATATCATTCCCCAGAAGGAAGGGGAGACCCTGTGCAAGTACATCTAGAGATTCAGCCGGGTGCAGTACAACATCCCCGACGTTCATCCCTCCGTTGTGATTAGCGTGTTCCATCAGAATGTGTGCAATCGCAAGATGCGCGAGGAGCTGGCGATGATCAAGGTTAAGGATGTGGCCGCGCTCTACGTTCTGGCCGACAGGTGCACCCGGGCTGAAGAGGGAAGGAAGTACCCCGGCGAAAACGCCGGCGTGGAAACCGACTGTACTGATGAGGACACCGCCGCCCCGATGAAGAAGGGCCGGTGTCGCAACAGGAAACGCAAAGGCAAGGCTGTGCTTGCCATTAAGGGATCTGGCGATACCGGTGCCAGCAAGAAGGTCAAGGCAGACACCCCCGGCAAGGAGATTGCCGGTGCGCCGCCTGCCGGGCCTTGGCGGCAACCGACAAGCCAGGAAGCTCCAGCAAGCAATACTGCAAGATCCACCGCACCAAGGGCCATGATCTCCAGAACTGCCGGCAAGTCGAGCTGCTTGCTGAGAAGCAAAAGGCTGAGTATGGCGAGATAAGGAGAAGGACCAGGATGGTGCTGAGGGATCCGACAAGAAGCGCGGCGGCAAAGGAGGCCGCCCCGGCAAGGACAAACAGCAAGAAAGACCCGCCCGGGGCCATGACAGGAAACAAGAAGACGATGATGGCGACAAGCATGACGAGTCTGGTAAGCAAGGGTTCCAGAAGGCTACGGAAGCCATGTGCGGTGATGGCGGCGCCTGGCTGCACCTCTCACCGCCAGCTCAAGCAGTGGGCGTGAGAGGTTACAGCAACAGAGCTGTCGTTTGACGCTCAGAAGCCACTAAATTGGTCCAGCACGCCCCTCATCTTTGACGCCGAGGACCACCCTGATGGCACTACCGCGGTCGGGTGTTTGCCGTTGTTGGTTTCGCCAACAACATGCAACCTCAGGGTGAACAAGATATTGATTGACGGGCGGGGCCGGCCTAAACCTGATCTCGCCTGTCGTGGTCAAAAGGTTGCAAATCCCTGACGGAGACCTCGAGGAAACGGGCATGTTTCAGGGGGTCAATCCAGGGAGAAGCCAGCCAAAGGGAAAGGTCACACTGCCCGTGACATTTGGAGGAGAGTTGAACTACCGGACGAAGAGGACCATCTTCTACGTGGCCGAGATCCCCTTGCCCTACAACGGGATCCTCGGCCGCCCGGCACTAGCTAAGTTCCTGGTGGCATCACATTATGCCTACAACATGCTAAAGATGCCCGGGCCATTGACCATCATCTCCATCCCCTCCAACAAGAAGGACGCGCTGATTTGCGCCGACCAACTCTACCGGGAAGTAGTTGCAGCAGGTGCCGTCAAGGCACCTGCTCCTGCCGCCGAAGGCTCGGGAGGAAAGAAGGAGCCTAGAAAGACCTCTCACACCCACTCTGGCAAGTGCACCTCCTCGGGGTGTTGTGCTACCGTTGAACATGTGCGAGAGAGCTCTGTCGACAAGAACAAGAGATCCAGGGCCGAACCGCCGCAGACCAAGAAGTTGCCCGTCGCGGAAGACGGCACAGGAGGGGCCTTCATAGTAGGCTACTCCCCCAGCAGCAAATAGGAAGGCGAGCTCATCACCTTCCTGCGGGCAAATGTGAGTGAGCACCACCTAGTTGTCTGCCCCCACGCACGGCCCGTCAAGCAGAAGGTCAGAAAGCAGGCTCTAGAGAGGCAGGAATTCATCACAAAGGAGATCAGGAAGTTAGAAGCGGCAGGATTGGTGAGAGGGGTGCTCCACCCGACGTGGTTGGCCAATCCGGTAGTGGTGCGCAAGGAGAATGGGAAGTGGAGGCTGTGTATTGATTACACAGATATCAATAAGGCTTGTCCTAAAGACCCTTTCCCATTGTCGCGCATCGACCAGATTGTTGACTCCACGGCCAGGTGTGATCTTTTATCATTCCTTGATGTCTACTCCAGCTACCACCAAATCTTCATGACAAGAGAGGATGAAGAGAGGATAGCGTTCATCACCCCATGTGGTACGTATTGCTTTTTACGGATGCCTTTCGGGTTGAAGAGTGCTGGCTCAATGTTTGCAAGAGCGGTCCAAATTGGTTTTGAACCTCAGCTCCATAGAAATATGTAGGCCTACATGGATGACATAGTGGTCAAAACCAAGGACGGACCGACTCTTGTGCAAGATCTAGAAGAGACATTTGCCAACCTGCGCAAGATCAACCTCAAGTTTAACCCTGAGAAGTGCGTCTTCGACGTCCCGTCCGGCAAGCTTCTTGGGTTCTTCGTGTCATAGCGCGGGATTGAGGCAAACCCAGACAAGATCAAGGCTATTGAGAAGATCAAGGCGCCCAAGCGGATCAAGGATGTGCGTGGGCTCACCGGCTGCGTTGCCGCCATGAGCCGGTTCATCTCCAGGTCCGCCGAGCACGCCCTTCCCTTTTTCAAGATCTTGAAAAAGGCGGGCCCAATAGAGTGGACCCCAGAAGCCGAGGCCGCACTGCAGGACCTGAAGAAATAACTGTCCTCCACGCCAATACTAGTTGCGTCTAAACCACAAGAGTCGTTGTTGTTGTATTTGGCGGCGACTAATCAAGTGGTCATTGCCGCACTAGTGGCGGAAAGGGAGGTTGACGAGGAGGCAACAATGGCGGCAGAACCAGCGGATGGCGAGCTAAAGATTCCCCTGGCAGGGCCTGGTGTCGACCAGGCGCGGCCCCTGGTGGAGTCTGGTGCCACCAAGGCGATGCCCCCGAGGTCGAGTGAAGTGGTGCCCAAGAAAAAGATGATGCAGCACCCGGTTTACTTTGTCAGCTCCCTCTTGTAGGGGGCTAGGTCAAGGTATTCCGGTGTGCAAAAATTGCTCTTCGGCCTCCTCATGGCCTCAAGGAAGCTGCATCACTACTTCCAGGCCCACGAGATCACTGTTGTCACTCGCCTCCCGTTGCAACGGATACTTCACAACCCGGACGCAACCGGAAGGATTGTGGAATGGGCCTTGGAGTTGTCAAGCTTCGGCTTAAATTTTGAGAGTACCTCGACAATTCAGAGCAGAGTCTTGGCGGAGTTTATCACGGAATGGACCTCGACGCCTGACAAAGAAATCCAGGAGACTACTCTCCCCGGCAAGGAAGTAGACCGCAACTGGATCATGTACTTTGATGGAGCCTTCTCGCTGCAAGGCGCTGGTGCCAGCGTGCTGCTCGTCACACCCACCGGAGAGCACCTCAAGTACGTGATCCAGATGCACTTCCCCAGGGAGATGTCCACCAATAACACCGCCGAATACGAGGGATTGCTTGCCGGTCTCAGGATCGCGGCGGACCTCAGGGTTAAGAAGCTCATCGTCAGGGGTGACTCGCAGCTCGTTGTCAGGCAGGTCAACAAAGATTATCAGAGCCCACTGATGGAAGCATACGTATATGAGGTGAGGAAGCTGGAGGAACGCTTTGACGGTATCCAGGCGGAGCACGTCCGCCGAGCGGAGAACGACATCACCGATTACATGTCAAAGCGTGCGGCATTCAAGCTATCTGTGGAACCAGGTACCTTTTTGCTCCGGTTAACTCAACCATCCGTCGATCCATCAGCAGGGCAGAGCAAGCGGAGGAAATCAGGTCCCGACAAGTACTTTCCTACCAAGCCCCCCTGGGGCTGCCGGCAAGGGTGCTGCCGTGGACGCTGAGCCTGCCCAAGAGCAGCTGGCTCCGGCGGGGCGTCAGGCCCTGGCCATAGAGAAAGCCACTCCCATGGCGGAAGATATGCCTTTGGTCCTTGCCGTCGAGCCTCAGGCTCCGGCATGGGCGCAACACACCGTCCAATTCCTCCAAACAAGGGAGCTTCCTGAGGAGCAGGAAGAAGCGCAGGGAGTAGCCCGTCGGTCCGCCCTGTACCAGTTCGTCGATGACGTCCTCTACCGAAGGAGGCCGAGCGGTGTGAAACTCAAGTGCATCCCCCGGGAGGAAGGACTAGAGTTGTTGGCAGAGATACATGGGGGCATATGTGGCTCCCACATAGGGTTGAGGAACCTTGCCAGGAATGCATTCCGGCAAGGTTTCTTCTGGCCCACCGCCCTCCAGGATGCGACGACACTAGTCACCAAGTGTGAAGCGTGCCAGTTCCATTCAAAGAAGCTTCATCAACCAGCTCAAGCCCTTCAGACAATCCCTCTCTCCTAGCCATTCTCGGTCTGGGGGCTCGATATACTGGGCCCTTTCCCCCGCGCTGTCGGGGGCTTTGAGTACTTGTACGTCGCAATCGACAAGTTCACAAAGTGGCCAAAGGTGGAAGCAGTGAGGAAGGTGACTACTCAGTCAGCCGTCAAATTCTTCAAAGGACTGGTTTGCCGTTTTGGTGTGCCAAACAGAGTCATCACCGACAATGGCATGCAGTTCACAAGCCACACCTTCATGTAGTACTTCCGAGACCTCGGTAGCAAGGTCTGTTTTGCTTCTGTGGCACATCCACGGAGCAACGGCCAAGCAGAGAGGGCAAAATGCTGAAGTGTTGCGAGGCTTGAGAACGAAGACCATAGACAGGCTGCACAAGAGTGGAAGGCGCTGGATTGATGAGTTGCTGGCGGTTCCTTGGTCGATCAGGACGATGCCAAAATCGAGCCACTGGCCAGACACCTTTCGCCCTAGTATACGGGGCGGAAGCAATTCTCCCCATGGAACTCATACACGGGTCACCTCGAGTGCTCGCTTATGATGAGCTTGAGCAAGAGTCGTTGCACCAAGATGACGCGACGCTCCTTGAGGAAGATCGTCTTCGGGCGGCTGTGAGAGCGGCACGCTACCAGCAAGCCTTGCGCCGCTACCATAGCCGCAAGGTTCATGCCTGAAGCCTTGAGGAAGGCGACCATGTTCTTCGGCGCGTTTAGTCGGCCAAGAATTCCACCAAGTTGACACCAAAGTGGGAAGGCCCTTATAGGGTAATACGAGTCACCAGGCCGCACGCAGTCCACCTGGAGACCGACGATGCCATACCAGTGAGCAACTCCTGGAACATCGAGCATCTTCGCAAGTTTTACCCATAAGGCGCGGCTTGCCGGGCCTCCCGGCAAGCCACCTTTTGTACGAGCTTTGCCGACAAGGCATGTGACCCTCTGTAAAAAGCCAGGCACAGACCCTGAGCATAAATAAATGAAGCGCTGGCGCCCTAAGTTATAGCATGCATGCTAGGTCGAGTCTCGTCCTTGGTTAGGGTTGATAGTGCTTAGAGGCGGCTAACCCCTAGCTTAGAGGTCGAGTGCGTGTCTCTCTATTCTTATCTGTCTTCTTTGGTTCACAGGACACATGAATATCCTTGTCGAGCTGCTTTGGAAGAAAGGGGACGGACCGACACCCGGACCACGGCAAGCCAGTATTGCCGGGGGCTACAAGAGCAAAGATCCACCCGCGGCAAGCCAAGGTTGCCGGGGGCTGCAGATTTAGATAAGTTGTCTATCCCTTATCATGCATTTTGTTATGGACTGAGGTATGTGAAACCTCATTTTATCCTTCTGCTAGCGTGCTCCCCTCATTCCGGACCCTAGGACTCGTTTCCTGGGACCGAGTTTGGTCGTAGTCGCGACAGCAAGGAAATGAAACGAGGAGCCTAAGCCCACCTCATCCCTGCCACCGCCAAGGCCGTGAGAAAGGTCGAGCGAAGTGGGGGGACGGCAAGGCCTGTTGTCGGGCGAGTAAACATTTATCTTAAAGGTAACAAGCATTTACTCCTTGTCGTGGGAATTACCTGCGAATGAAAAACCCGGCAAACATCCCTTTTTCATTAAAAAAACATCCCGTACAGGTATAGTTCATATGAAATGAAAATCATGAACAAGGGGGTTACAAGTTCTAAAGTTAACAAAGGCCTGAAGGCTTACGAGACTAAAAAGAGATAAGGTGCCCGTAATCCCTTTCTTGTCCCTCTCCCCAGGAAATGGAACCAGAAAACAGAAGGGCAAAAGGGGGCCTAGGCGGGCTACGAGTGGCAGAAGACACCAAGAGAACTTCTTGGTGGCCGTCCAAGGGCTGGATGGTGATGGCGGTGCCAGAGGCAGAGCTCGAAGATGAGGCGGTAGGACGTCGGTACGCGACGAAGGCGTCGGTGCACGTGTACTCCGACTTGACGGCCTTGCCGCCCGCCCTCTTTCTCTTCCGCAGCCTCCCAACACCAGCCACCCAAGGAGACGACACCGAGAAGTTCAGGGAGCCGGCGACGCGGATGATGGGGTCGCCGGTGCCGCTCGCAATGGCGCCCGACGCCTAATCGGACCCGTCATCCTGCCGCCCGCTAACCTCATCATCGCTGCCGCTGTCTTCCTCGCCACTCTCGCTGGAGGAGGAATCTTCGTCGTCAGAAGAGCTCTCCACGCAACAACTTACACGAGTCCTGAAGTGCCCGAAGATCTTGACGGAGAGGAGGCCACCCTCCATTAGTTTGAAATGGAGAGTGAGCCCATCCGTCAAGCTGTCGAGGCGAGCGAAGGATTTCCACCCTCGGTGGAGATACATGACGTGAGGGGCGGGGAACTCGACGTCGGCCTATGTGTCGCCGTTCCCGCAGCCCCACATATGCAACCGCAACGCCTGCGGCGGGTCCAGCTCCATCTCCCGTGCGAACGCAGTCGGGAGGCGAAGGCGACGGTGCAGTGGCTGGCGCAGCCTGACGAAGAATTCACACGGGTTGTCCCCGGCATGGCCCTCCATCGGAGGAGGACTACAAGAAATATGTCAACTTATGACCTTCTGTAAGTGACCCTTGAAGAATTGGTCATAAATTTATGACCATTTTAGACCAATTGGTCAAAAGCTGTCTGGGGGCCTCTCAACCCTAAACCATAACGACCATTTTGGTCAGAAAGGTCATAATTTCATTAGAGGAAATGGTCATAAAGCAAACAGCGCTAGTCCGCTGCCTTATTTCTAGTTGTTAACGACCAATATAGATGGTCATAGCCTTGTAAATTGTGGTGGGTTGCTATGACTAGGCGCCACCTCATCAGTTTTGCCTATGTGTCATGTCCATGTGGCAGTTTTTGCCCTAGGTTGTGAAGCAACCTATATTTCTGTCATTCCCAAAATTCCCAAAAAAATCTCATAAATTCTTTGGGTCATACCTTCGTCAAATATGTAAAAACATTCCTTGCCTAGTTCAAAAATAATTCAACAATATTCATTTTCCTATTCTGTTCACAACAACAGTTTGTGAAGGAAGTACCACTTTGACATGTCCAAATAGTATCCATTTTCTACAGTGCTTTCCTATGCCCAAATAACCATCCTCCACCAAATGCCAGCTCAATCCATTCAATATTTTGAGCCGAGCTTCAACATTCGTAGTTATGTCCAGTGTGGTAGTTTGCAAAGCAAGTACCACCTAGGCTCCTCCTTTTGAGCTGAAAATTTGTGAAGACGGTCTTCTTAGTAAATGATCATACTCAGCCAAAACACACGCCCATTAGCCATGTACATTTCCTGTACCGCTAATCAAACACTTGGCTGCTAATTCATGTTTGAGCATCGATCAGTCTCCTCGTGAGAATCTTATGTTGTAATTTTCTTCCTAGCACCATCCTGGGGAGTGCCCAACCCACTAGACATGCCTATGCCGCCCAGAACACATGGCAACGCCACGGTCACGCGGTGACCACGCGGCGGGCATGCGAGTTTACGCGCTCTAGAGTTGGGGCCCTCGGCCACCGCCCGAACCTCGACGTACCGCCACCAAACCATGTATTTATGATTAAATAGGTCCTTATGTACCTAGAAATGATTTTTGGAAAAAATAAGTAGCAAACTATGAGGCAGCTGCAGTTCAAATTTGACCCGCTTCCTGCTGAATCGGCGGAAATTTGTCTTTTTCATGAGAGGTGGATCAAAAAAATTTACACCCAACCATTTTGTCAATTGTGCATTAAATATGGCCTAGTATTTTATAAAAATGATTTGGTCCAATTTTGCAACAATTATTTGGTAGTTCCTTCACAAAAAACCTCCTTTCGGGCACTCGAAAAATGGAAAATGGTTTTTTCGTCCAACGAAAATGAAAACTTCCTTAGGCAACATTGTTTGCCATTCCAATATGCACCCTTTTGCACTATATGAGATCATTTGAACAAACTATGCCATGAATGTGGCCATAAGATTGATCATTTGGCTTGAAAGCCATTGACCTTCACACATGATAGCTCGTTTCTGAGAACACTTTTTTAAAATAATTATCGTATTACAAGTTTATTATTTTTCCTGGAAACTTAATCACATATAATGAGACAATGCGAAGGTTTTCCATTTTTTTGATTTTTTTTTTAATTTTGTATGCCCGTTTCAAAATGTGGTCAAAACGGCGGGCTTGACCGTTCCTAGGTAGCGGTTGAATCTTGGAATTTTTTTTGTTGTTTCTCTGATTAAATAGATTCTTATGTACCTATAAATGATTTTTGGAAAAAATAAAGAGCAAACTACGAGGTAGCTACAGTTCAAATTTAACCCGCTTCCAGCTGAATCAGCGGGAATTTGTCTTTTTCACCAGAGGTGGATAAAAACTTTTTACAACCAAACATTTTTTTAATTGTGCATTAAATATGGCCTAGTATTTTATAAAAATGATTTTGTCCAATTTTGCAACAAATATTTGGGAGGTCCTTCACAAAAAAACCTCCTTTTGGGCACTCGTAAAATGGAAAATGGTTTTTTCGTCCGAAGAAAATGAAAACTCCCCAAATCAACATTGATTGCCATTCCAATATGCACCCTTGTGCACAATATGAGATCATTTGAACAAACTATGTCATGAATGTGGCCATAAGATTGACCATTTGGCTTGAAAGCCATTGATCTCCACACGTGATAGCTCGTTTCTGAGAACACTTTTTAAAAATAATTGCCGTATTACAAGTTTATTATTTTTTTCTGGGAACTTGGCCACATATATTGACACAATGCGAAGGTTTCCCAATTTTTTGATTTTTTGAATTTTTTATGCCCGTTTCAAAATGCGGTCAAAACGGCGGGAATGACCGTTCCTAGACAGTGTTTAAATCATGGAATTTTTTTGGTGTTTCTCTGATTAAATAGATACTTATGTACCTAGAAATGATTTTTGAAAAAAATAAAGAGCAAACTATGAGGGAGCTGCAGTTCAAATTTGACCCTCTTCCTACTAGATCGGCAGAAATTTGTCTTTTTCACCAGAGGTGGGTAAAAACTTTTGACACCCAACCATTTGGTCAATTGTGCATTAAATATGTCCTAGTATTTTAGGAAAATGATTTGGTCCAATTTTGCAACAAATATATGGTAGGTCCTTCACAAAAAAACCTCATTTCGGGCACTCGAAAAATGGAAAATGAATTTTCCGTGCAAAGAAAATGAAAACTCCCTTACGCAACATTGTTTGGAATTCCAATATGCACCTTTGTGCACAATATGAGATCATTTGAACAAACTATGCCATGAATGTGGCCATAAGATTGATCATTTGGCTTGAAAGCCATGAATCTTCACGCATGATAGCTCATTTTTTAGAACACTTTTTTAAAATAATTGCTGTATTACAAGTTTATTATTTTTTCTAGAACTTGGTCACATATAATGACACAATGCGAAGGTTTTCCAATTTTTTAATTTTTTTTAATTTTTTATGTCCGTTTCAAAATGCGGTCAAAACGGCGGGCATGACCGTTCCTAGCTAGTTGTTGAATCTTGAATTTTTTTTGGTGTTTATGTGATTAAATAGATACTTCTTTACCTAAAAATGATTTTTGGAAAAAATAAAGAGCAAACTATGAGGTAGCTACAGTTCAAATTTGACCCGCTTCCTGCTAAATCGGCGGAAATTTGTCGTTTTCACCAGAGGTGGATAAAAGCTTTTGACACCCAACCATTTGATCAATTGTGAATTAAATATGGCCTAGTATTTTAGAAAATTGATTTGGTCCAATTTTACAACAAATATATGGTAGATCCTTGAGAAAAAACTCATTTTGGGCACTAGATAAATGATAAAAAATAGCTAGAAAGATCAGAAATGCATAAAAATTGGTGCGCATCCATATAATGTGGTCTAACTCAAGTGAAAATTTGTGTGGTGCCCTTTTGCAAAATATTTTTGGTAGCTGCTTCACAAAATCCCTCTATTTTTAGTACTTGGAAACTCATTCATAAATCACTGATTTTCTGAGCCAATCAGAACTCTTCACACGGATCACCGCACTATAGCTAATCTGAACCGTCTGTATCCAGTGGATCCAACGCCTCTCACTCACCGTTCAGATCTCAGTAGCCCATCCCAAACCCTAGCAGGCCGCCTCTCTCTCCCCCTCTCCCGAGAACACACCCACCGACGCCTCTCTCCCCTCTCCCCATCCCGCCGCTGCCTCTCTCTCCCCCCCTCCCCAGAACACACCCGCCGCCACCTCGATCCATCCCCTCTCACATCGCCTCCGCACCCATCCCCTCCCCCGCCGAGGCGGTGCTTCCGGACCCGCGACGGCGGCAGTGGGCTCGCAGCCAAGCCCACACAGATCTAGGCCTTGATCTGGAGGGATTTGCCCCCTTCTCCATCGGTGAGGCGGGGCTTGGGCAGCCGCGGCTCCCCGTCAACCTGCCCGGCGTCCACTGCTCCCGCGCCATGGAGCTCTGCACCCTCAGCAACATCTGCCCCGACACCGCCAACGAGGCCAAGGCCCTCGTGCCCTCCCTCATCCTCGTCCTCGTCCCCGTCGGCTGCGGCGGGGGCCGGCGGGCTGAAGCTGCACAAGGGCGACATCACCCTCTGGTCCGTCGATGGCGCCACCGACGCCATCGTAACTTACTCCTCTCCATCCCATCATCCAATCCCACCCTGTCTCCTCCACGCAATACTGGTTGCGTATCTAGATATGCTTGGATAGGTGAGATTGGTCGAGTTGTATTTTACCAAATATGGAGTAGTTGAATAGGATCTGAGCATGGGATCAGAACTGAACCCAGTTTTAGAACCATCACATGGCGTTGTAGTTAGGCTGGCTTCTCAGATGGAACAGTCCTTTGCCTAGGTCTGGGTTGTTGAATAGGGTCTTCTTAGCTATGCTTATTTTCTGTTTTAATGTCCGTATTGGTTCCCCCTGCCATTAAGGGCATCACCAAGAAGTCTGAATCAAGTTCCCCAATGACTGTCAGCTTATTTACCATGGAGTGGAATTTGAGTTCTGAGCCTCAAATTATCAGGAAAGTTGCAGTCCCTTCTACAACAACTTTATAAATCCAATATCTTATTGCGAATCCATTCAGCCAGTTAGATCTTAAGCCTTTGCAAGCTTGGATGATATGATCTATTATGTGAGCATTTTACTAAATCCTTCTGTTACTTCCATCTGTAAAATTTTGCATAGAAGCAATTATCTTTCTCTGTATTCAACAGTGAATTATATAACTGAGATTTATTTTGGTAGGTTAGTGCTGCTAATGAATGAATGCTAGGAGGGGGAGGTGTTGATGGAGGCCTGGGCGAGTGGACCGGTCCGATCGGTCAGGGTGGCGACCAAGGAGCTGAGGATGTCGAGGAGGGCGGCGAACCCCGGCGGTCATGGAAGGGCAGCTGGACATGTGTAGGTGCCTCGTCAACCCATGAACTCTCACAGGGTAATTAATCCGGTTCCCTTTTGATCTCTTCGCATCAATTCTGCTACACATCCCGGTAATTCTAGATTAATTTGGTTCTTTTGTTTTACTTATTGCAGGTGACACTGCTCTAGCCATTTCTGTGGCTTATGGGATGCCTGCTATCACAAGATATCTCCTGGGTCTCTATTGCTGCTCTGCATCTGTATTGCTGCTGCAGTTTTTGTAGTTATATTCTATGTAGAGTCCTGAAACATTCTGGGTTGCATATCTTGTCAAACTCTTTTAGAGTTATCTTGATGAGTGTCCACGTCCCAATATTATGACTATCTCTAATGAGTATAAATATAAATTAATATAGCTGTCAATTTTAAGACAGAGCAAAGTGTCAATGCATTTCACACCTATTGATTCATCAGGCTCGGTCAGTCGGTCTGATCCTGTAGTGTTTAAAACTGATAATTATGATGCATTGGTCCATATGGCCTTGTTTTTTGATGCATATATATGATGTACTTGATAGGCCTTGATCTCAACCTCTCAAGTTTATGTTTCCTTGTGTGTAGGTAACTTGTTATTTTTATTGGCAAGCCTGTAATGAATTTATTAGATTTTTGCTCCTATTGCCGTGTACAGTATGTCACAGGCTTGCGGAGCCTATCATTGTTCTTAGTGTGCTGTTGTGATTCTTCAACGGTGTCAATGGTCGTGTACAGGTGTATTTTGTAGTATAAAAAGGGCCACTATCAGCCGTAGGATTTGGATTCATGCTGTGAAGATCAGGAATATATATCTTATTTTGCTACTCTATGCCTCATTCGTGTACAGATTCCCAAGCAGTATTTTTTTCGTCTGCCACTTGCGACTGCCGGGTTCCTGATGTGCTTCTCATGCCCCGCAGACCATTGTCCTGTACGTGGTTTTCGACGTGGCCACTGCCCTACTTCAGGTAAAATTTCACACTTTTGATGAGGATTCATGAGCCCTGATTTGGGATAGACAAGTGTAGCATACTGAGTTCAAGAAATCAATTATGTGGAACGGCACCTATTAGGTGATTCATGAACACACAACCAGGATGATTCCTATCCTATCTATGCTCTGCTTATTGCTTCCAAGCGAGTGATGGCGGTCGCAGGTGTAGTACCTGCTGGTTGTTACTATCGCTGGCGGTTAGTGTTCAACATATATCGCTTTAGCACCAAGAAACTAAACAATGTTTTGGTAAAGCTTTCAGAAATCAGTTTGTAGTGTTGAATCAGTACACATCTTTTACCTTCAATTTGGTAGTATGAAGAACACATTAGTAAATCTGAGTAACTTTGACATATTTTCTCTATTAACTTGCACTGGATTGGTACCCGTGATTGCCTTGTACTTAATTCTGCTAACACTAATCTTGTTACTGTTAATTTGTTATTGCCATGGTGTTTATGTTGTTTAGAATAAGATCCATGCATCAATTCTAAGTTCTCGTTTCTCTGAAGGGACAGTTCTAGCTTCTATGACTCAGACTTGTTAACTATTGTTTCTTACTTTGTTAGCTACGACATATATTTGTTGGAAATATGCCCTAGAGGCAATAATAAAAGCATTATTATTATATTTCCTTGTTCATGATAATTGTCTTTATTCATGCTATAATTGTGTTATCCGGAAATCGTAATACATGTGTGAATAATAGACACCAACATGTCCCTAGTAAGCCTCTAGTTTACTAGCTCGTTGATTAACAGATAGTCATGGTTTCCTGACTATGGACATTGGATGTCATTGATAACGAGATCACATCATTAGGAGAATGATGTGATGGACAAGACCCAATCCTAAACATAGCACAAGATCGTATAGTTCGTTTGCTAGAGTTTTCCAATGTCAAGTATCTTTTCCTTAGACCATGAGATCGTGTAACTCCCGGATACCGTAGGAGTGCTTTGGGTGTACCAAACGTCACAACGTAACTGGGTGACTATAAAGGTATACTACGGGTATCTCCGAAAGTGTCTGTTGGGTTGACACGGATCAAGACTTGGATTTGTCACTCCGCATTACGGAGAGGTATCACTAGGCCCACTCGGTAATGCATCATCATAATGAGCTCAAAGTGACCAAGTGTCTGGTCACGGGATCATGCATTACGGTATGAGTAAAGTGACTTACCGGTAACGAGATTGAACAAGGTATTGGGATACTGACGATCGAATCTCGGGCAACTAACATACCGATTGACAAAGGGAATTGTATACGGGATTGATTGAATCCTCGACATCGTGGTTCATCTGATGAGATCATCGAGGAGCATGTGGGAGCCAACATGGGTATCCAGATCCCGCTGTTGGTTATTGACCGGAGAGCGATCTCGGTCATCTCTACATGTCTCCCGAACCCGTAGGGTCTACACACTTAAGGTTCGGTGACACTAGGGTTGTAGGGATATGTATATGCAGTAACCCGAATGTTGTACTGAGTCCCGGATGAGATCCCGGACGTCACGAGGAGTTCCGGAATGGTCCAGAGGTAAAGAATTATATATAGGAAGTGCTATTTCGGGCATCGGGACAAGTTTCAGGGTCACCGGTATTGTACCGAGACCACCGGAAGGGTCTCGGGGGTCCACCGGGTGGGGCCACCTGCCCCGGGGGGCCACATGGGCTGTAGGGGTGTGCGCCTTGGCCTACATGGGACAATGGCACCAGCCCCAAGAGGCCCATGCGCCTAGGGTTCAAGAAGGGAAGAGTCCCAAAAGGGGAAGGCACCTCCTAGGTGCCTTGGGGAGGAGGGATTCCTCCCTTGGCCGCCGCCCCCTAGGAGATTGGATCTCCTAGGGCTGGCGCCCCCCCTTGGCCCTACTATATATAGTGGGGAGATGGAGGACTTCTCACCCCACGCCTTTGGTGCCTCCCTCTCCCTCTCCAACACATCCTCCTCCTCCATAGTGCTTGGCGAAGCCCTGCCTGAGTACTGCAGCTCCACCACCACCACGCCGTCGTGCTGCTGCTGGAGCCATCTTCCTCAACCTCTCCTTCCTCCTTGCTGGATCAAGAAGAAGGAGACGTCACGCTGACCGTACGTGTGTTGAACGCGGAGGTGCCGTCCGTTCGGCGCTAGGATCTCCGGTGATTTGGATCACATCGAGTACGCCTTCCTCATCCCCGTTCTTTGAACGCTTCCGCGCGTGATCTACAAAGTTATGTAGATGTAATCCGATCACTCGTTGCTAGATGAACTCATAGATGGATCTTGGTGAAACCGTAGGAATTTTTTTTGTTTTCGGCAACGTTCCCCAACAGTGGTATCAGAGCTAGGTCTATGCGTAGTTCTCTTGCACGAGTAGAACACAGTTTGTTGTGGGCGTAGATGTTGTCAACTTTCTTGCCGCTACTAGTCTTATCTTGCTTCAGCGGTATTGTGGGATGAAGCGGCCCGGACCAACCTTACACGTACGCTTACGTGAGACCGGTTCCACCGACTAACATGCACAAGTTGCATAAGGTGGCTGGCGGGTGTCTGTCTCTCCCACTTTAGTTGGAGCGGATTCGATGAAAAGGGTCCTTATGCAGGGTAAATAGAAGTTGACAAATCACGTTGTGGCTTTCACGTAGGTAAGAAAACGTTCTTGCTAGAACCCTATTTCAGCCACGTAAAACTTGCAACAACAATTAGAAGACGTCTAACTTGTTTTTGCAGCAAGTGCTTTGTGATATGATATGGCCAAAGTTGTGATGAATGATGAATGATATATATGAGATGTATGAGATGTTCATGCTATTGTAATAGGAATCACGACTTGCATGTCGATGAGTATGACAACCGGCAGGAGCCATAGGAGTTGTCTTTATTTTTTTGTATGACCTGCGTGTCATTGAGAAACGCCATGTAAATTACTTTACTTTATTGCTAAATGCGTTAGCCATAGTAGTAGAAGTAATAGTTGGCGAGCAACTTCATGGAGACACGATGATGGAGATCATGATGATGGAGATCATAGTGTCATGCCGGTGACAAGATGATCATGGAGCCCCAAGATGGAGATCAAAGGAGCTATGTGATATTGGCCATATCATGTCACTATTATTATTTGATTGCATGTGATGTTTATCATGTTTTGCATCTTGTTTACTTAGAACGACGGTAGTAAATAAGATGATCCCTCATGATAATTTCAAGAAAGTGTTCCCCCTAACTGTGCACCGTTGCGACAGTACATTGTTTCGAAGCACCATGTGATGATCGGGTGTTAGATTCTAACATTCACATACAACGGGTGTAAGACAGATTTACACATGCAAACACTTAGGTTGACTTGACGAGCCTAGCATGTACAGACATGGCCTCAGAACATAGAAGACCGAAAGGTCGAGCATGAGTCGTACAGAAGACCGATGTTGACTAGTCCGTCTCACGTGATGATCGGACACGGCCTAGTTAACTCGGATCATGTTATAATTAGATTACTAGAGGGATGTCTATCTAAGTGGGAGTTCATTGTATAATTTGATTAGATGAACTTAATTATCATGAACTTAGTCTGAAATCTTTAAAATATGTCTTGTAGATCAAATGGCCAACGTAGTCCTCAACTTCAACGCGTTCCTAGAGAAAACCAAGCTGAAAGACGATGGCAGCAACTATACGGACTGGGTCCAGAACCTGAGGATCATCCTCATAGATGCCAAGAAAGATTATGTCCTACAAGCACCGCTAGGTGACACACCCATCCAACAGAACCAAGACGTTATGAACGCTTGGCAGACACGTGTTGATGACTACTCCCTCGTTCAGTGCGGCATGCTTTACAGCTTAGTCTCGGGGCTCCAAAAGCGTTTTGAGAGACATGGAGCATACGAGATGTTCGAAGAGCTGAAAATGGTTTTTCAAGCTCATGCCCGGGTCGAGAGATATAAAGTCTCCGACAAATTCTTCAGCTATAAGATGGAGGAAAACAGTTCTGTCAGTGAGCACATACTCACTATGTCTGGGTTACATAACCGCTTGACTCAGCTGGGAGTTAATCTCCCGGATGACGCGGTCATTGACAGAATCCTCCAGTCGCTTCCACCGAGCTACAAGAGCTTTGTGATGAAGTTCAATATGCAGGGGATGGAAAAGACCATTCCCGAATTATTTGCAATGCTGAAATCAGCAGAGGTAGAAGTCAAAAAGGAACATCAAGTGTTGATGGTGAATAAAACCACTAAGTTCAAGAAAGGCAAGGGTAAGAAGAACTTCAAGAAGGACGGCAAGGGAGTTGTCGCGCCCGGTAAGCAAGCTGCCGAGAAGAAGCCAAAGAATGGACCCAAGCCCGAGACTGAGTGCTTTTATTGCAAGGGAAGTGGTCACTGGAAGCGGAACTGCCCCAAGTACTTAGCGGACAAGAAGGCCGGCAAAACGAAAGGTATATGTGATATACATGTAATTGATGTGTACCTTACCAGTATTCGTAGTAGCTGCTGGGTATTTGATACCGGTGCGGTTGCTCACATTTGTAACTCAAAACAGGAGCTGCGGAATAAGCGGAGACTAGCGAAGGACGAGGTGACGATGCGAGTCGGGAATGGTTCCAAGGTCAATGTGATCACCGTCGGCACGCTACCTCTACATTTACCTTCGAGATTAGTTTTAAACCTTAATAATTGTTATTTAGTGCCAGCTTTGAGCATGAACATTGTATCAGGATCTCGTTTAATTCGAGATGGCTACTCATTTTAATCCGAGAATAATGGTTGTTCTATTTATATGAGAGATATGTTTTATGGTCATGCTCCGATGGTGAATGGTTTATTCTTAATGAATCTCGAGCGTAATACTACACATGTTCATAGTGTGAGTACCAAAAGATGTAAGATTGATAATGATAGTCCCACATATTTGTGGCACTGCCGCCTTGGTCACATAGGTGTCAAACGCATGAAGAAGCTCCATGCTGATGGACTTTTAGAGTCTCTTGATTACGAATCATTTGACACGTGCGAACCATGCCTCATGGGTAAAATGACCAAGACTCCGTTCTCAGGAACAATGGAGCGAGCAACCAACTTATTGGAAATCATACATACTGATGTGTGCAGTCCAATGAGTGTTGAGGCTCGCGGTGGCTATCGTTATGTTCTCACCCTCACTGATGACTTGAGTAGATATGGGTATGTCTACTTAATGAAACACAAGTCTGAAACCTTTGAAAAGTTCAAGGAATTTCAAAGTGAGGTTTAGAATCAACGTGACAGGAAAATCAAGTTCCTGCGATCAGATCGCGGAGGAGAATACTTGAGTCACGAGTTTGGCACGCACTTAAGAAAATGTGGAATAGTTTCACAACTCACGCCGCCTGGAACACCTCAGCATAATGGTGTGTCCGAACGTCATAATCGCACTCTATTAGATATGGTGCGATCTATGATGTCTCTTGCCGATTTACCGCTTTCTTTTTGGGGCTATGCTTTAGAGACTGCCGCATTCACTTTAAATAGGGCTCCGTCAAAATCCGTTGAGACGACACCGTATGAATTATGGTTTGGGAAGAAACCTAAGCTGTCGTTTCTAAAAGTTTGGGGATGCGATGCTTATGTCAGGAAACTTCAACCTGAAAAGCTCGAACCCAAGTCGGAAAAATGCATCTTCATAGGATACCCTAAAGAAACTATTGGGTATACCTTCTACCTCAGATCCGAAGGCAAGATCTTTGTTGCCAAGAATGGATCCTTTCTAGAGAAGGAGTTTCTCTCGAAAGAAGTAAGTGGGAGGAAAGTAGACCTTGATGAAGTATTACCTCTTGAACCGGAAAATGGCGCAACTCAAGAAAATGTTCCTGAGGTGCCTGCACCGACTAGAGAGGAAGTTAATGATAATGATCAAGATACTTCTGATCAAGCTCCTACTGAAATTCGAAGGTCCACAAGGACACGTTCCGCACCAGAGTGGTACGGCAAGCCTGTCTTGGAAATCATGTTCTTGGACAACAGTGAACCTTCGAACTATGAAGAAGCGATGGCGGGCCCGGATTCCGACAAATGGCTGGAAGCCATGAAATCCGAGATAGGATCCATGTATGAAAACAAAGTATGGACTTTGACTGACTTTCCTGTTGAGCGGCGAGCCATAGAAAATAAATGGATCTTTAAGAAGAAGAGAGACGCGGATGGTAATCTGACCATCTATAAAGCTCGGCTTGTCGCTAAGGGTCATCGACAAGTTCAAGGGGTTGACTACGATGAGACTTTCTCACCGGTAGCGAAGCTAAAGTCCGTCCGAATCATGTTAGCTATTGCCGCATTCTACGACTATGAGATATGGCAAATGGACGTCAAAACGGCATTCCTTAGTGGTTTCCTTAAGGAAGAATTGTATATGTTGCAGCCGGAAGGTTTTGTCGATCCTAAGAATGCTGACAAGGTGTGCAAGCTCCAACGCTCGATTTATGGGCTGGTGCAAGCATCTCGGAGTTGGAACATTCGCTTTGATGAGATTATCAAAGCGTTTGGGTTTACGCAAACTTATGGAGAAGCCTGTGTTTACAAGAAAGTGAGTGGGAGCTCTGTAGCATTTCTCATATTATATGTAGATGACATACTTTTGATGGGAAATGATATAGAACTCTTGGACAACATTAAGGCCTACTTGAATAAGAGTTTTTCAATGAAGGACCTTGGAGAAGCTGCATATATATTAGGCATCAAGATCTATAGAGATAGATCAAGACGCCTCATAGGTCTTTCACACAAAGCACCTACCTTGATAAGATATTGAAGAAGTTCAATATGGATCAGTCTAAGAAGGGGTTCTTGCCTGTGTTGCAAGGTGTGCAATTGAGCTCGGCTCAATGTCCGACCACGGCAGAAGATATAGAAGAGATGAGTGTCATCCCCTATGCCTCAGCCATAGGTTCTATTATGCATGCCATGCTGTGTACCAGACCTGATGTAAACCTTGATGTAAGTTTGGTAGGAAGGCACCAAAGTAATCCCGGCAAGGAACACTGGACGGCGGTCAAGAATATCCTGAAGTACCTGAAAAGGACTAAGGAAATGTTTCTCGTTTATGGAGGTGACGAAGAGCTCGTCGTAAAAGGTTACGTCGACGCTAGCTTCGACACTGATCTGGATGACTCTGAGTCACAAATCGGATTCGTGTATATATTAAATGGTGGGGCAGTAAGCTGGTTCAGTTGCAAGCAGAGCGTCGTGGCGGGATCTACATATGAAGCGGAGTACATGGCAGCCTCGAAGGCAGCGCATGAAGCAATTTGGGTGAAGGAGTTCATCACCGACCTAGGAGTCATACCCAATGCGTCGGGGCCGATCAAGCTTTTCTGTGACAACACTGGAGCTATTGCTCTTGCCAAGGAGCCCAGGTTTCACAAGAAGACAAGGCACATCAAGCGTCGCTTCAACTCCATTCGTGAAAATGTTCAAGATGGAGACATAGAAATTTGTAAAGTCCATACAGATCTGAATGTAGCAGATCCGTTGACTAAACCTCTCCCTAGAGCAAAACATGATCAACAACAGAATTCCATGGGTGTTCGATTCATCACAATGTAACTAGATTATTGACTCTAGTGCAAGTGGGAGACTGTTGGAAATATGCCCTAGAGGCAATAATAAAAGCATTATTATTATATTTCCTTGTTCATGATAATTGTCTTTATTCATGCTATAATTGTGTTATCCAGAAATCGTAATACATGTGTGAATAATAGACACCAACATGTCCCTAGTAAGCCTCTAGTTGACTACCTCGTTGATTAACAGATAGTCATGGTTTCCTGACTATGGACATTGGATGTCATTGATAACGAGATCACATCATTAGGAGAATGATGTGATGGACAAGACCCAATCCTAAACATAGCACAAGATCATATAGTTCGTTTGCTAGAGTTTTCCAATATCAAGTATCTTTTCCTTAGACCATGAGATCGTGTAACTCCCGGATACCGTAGGAGTGCTTTCGGTGTACCAAACATCACAACGTAACTGGGTGACTATAAAGGAATACTACGGGTATCTCCGAAAGTGTCTGTTGGTTTAACACGGATCAAGACTGGGATTTGTCACTCCGCATGACGGAGAGGTATCACTGGGCCCACTCGGTAATGCATCATCATATTGAGCTCAAAGTGACCAAGTGTCTGGTCACGGGATCATGCATTACGGTACGAGTAAAGTGACTTGCCGGTAACGAGATTGAATGAGGTATTGGGATACCGACGATCGAATCTCGGGCAAGTAACATACCGATTGACAAAGGGAATTGTATACGGGATTGATTGAATCCTCGACATCGTGGTTCATCCGATGAGATCATCGAGGAACATGTGGGAGCCAACATGGGTATCCAGATCCCGCTGTTGGTTATTGACCGGAGAGCGATCTCGGTCATGTCTACATGTCTCCCGAACCCGTAGGGTCTACACACTTAAGGTTCGGTGACACTAGGGTTGTAGGGATATGTATATGCAGTAACCCGAATGTTGTTCGGAGTCCCGGATGAGATCCCGGACGTCACGAGGAGTTCCGGAATAGTCCGGAGGTAAAGAATTATATATAGGAAGTGCTATTTCGGGCATCGGGACAAGTTTCGGGGTCACCGGTATTGTACCAGGACCACCGGAAGGGTCCCGGCGGTCCACCGGGTGGGGCCACCTGCCTCGGGGGGCCACATGGGCTGTAGGGGTGTGCGCCTTGGCCTACATGGGCCAAGGGCACCAGCCCCAAGAGGCCCATGCGCCTAGGGTTCAAGAAGGGAAGACTCCCAAAAGGGGAAGGCACCTCCTAGGTGCCTTGGGGAGGAGGGATTCCTCCCTTGGCCGCCGCCCCCCTAGGAGATTGGATCTCCTAGGGCCAGCGCCCCCCCCCTTGGCCCTCCTATATATAGTTGGGAGATGGAGGACTTCTCACCCCACGTCTTTGGTGCCTCCCTCTCCCTCTCCAACACATCCTCCTCCATAGTGCTTGGCGAAGCCCTGCCGGAGTACTGCAGCTCCACCACCACCACGCCGTCGTGCTGCTGCTGGAGCCATCTTCCTCAACCTCTCCTTTCTCCTTGCTGGATCAAGAAGGAGACGTCACGCTGACCGTACGTGTGTTGAACGCGGAGGTGCCGTCCGTTCGGCGCTAGGATCTCCGGTGATTTGGATCACATCGAGTACGCCTTCCTCATCCCCGTTCTTTGAACGCTTCCGCGCGTGATCTACAAAGGTATGTAGATGTAATCCGATCACTCGTTGCTAGATGAACTCATAGATGGATCTTGGTGAAACCATATGAAATTTTTTTGTTTTCTGCAACGTTCCCCAACAATATTTTCCCCAGTTATTCTAATTCTTCACTAATTCATGTAACAGGATGACAGTGGAAGCCATGTTGTTGTTTTGTTTGTTCCTAGCCCTGACTATGGTCGTCGAGCGAGTCCGGCATGTTGTTCATCTAGTAGAGCTTGTTAGGAGTCTGAATCTAAGAACTTGTAGAGCTTGTTAGTATTACAATTGTAGAGCTTGTTACACTTGTAGAGCTTGTAAAGCAGTATGGTCTTCTGTATTGGAATGGATAGAGCTTGTATTATGTGATTTGGTTGCTCTTATTTAAGTATCATGTGTGTTTTTTTCTCCGAAAATCTAAATAATGCTTGAAATATGAAGAATATGAGTCTGAATTGATGGGACCCACTTACCACAACATGACAAATGGGAACCTGTTACTAGAACCTGACAACTGGGACCCATCTGACTAGTGGACCCTTCTTTTGGAAAAAAAGAAAAACAAAATTCGTTTAGACAAAAATACCACAACCCAACAATAAAAAGGCTGCAATATTGGGCTTGGCCCATGAACCCAACCAAAAATTGACACACAGAAAAAAACACAAATGGGCTGAATTGTTGGGCTAGGCCCATGTAGAAAATCAAATTGGACCGGGCTGAATCTTGTGCCACATCAGATTGCCACGCTGGATGCCTACGTGGCCTGGGGAGATTGCTAGTGACCAAAACGCCACAATAGACGTATTTTGGTCATAAACATCTACGACCATTCTAGAAGAAAGGTCGCTATAGTCAGTTTATGACCGCCAGCTTTTGACCTTATGTTTTTTGTCACAAAAAGGTCACAAATTGAAAACAGTGACCATTCAGTGACCAATAGTGCTGGTCACAAGTTGACATATTTCTTGTAGTGGGAGCTGCTGGCAGAGGAGGGGCTGATCTGCCGCCCCGTCCTCCTCTTCCCCGGGCACTGCGACCTCTGCCCCGACCTCGACCACGGCCTCGCCCCCTCCCCCTTCCCCTCGTGGCCGGCTCTGCCAACACGGGCTCAGGGGGAGGAGGAATGCGCTGTCGAGCGGCGACCCTCGCCGCCACCGTCGATGGACCGGGATTCCCTTTCTCCATGGTGAATGAAAGGAAGGAGCGGAAGCAAAGGGAGGTAGAAGATGGAAAAATGCGGGATTCCATCCCCCTTCCCCTCTTTATAAATGAACGGGGTGGGGGCTCGGCCGCCTCGCTCGGCCAATCAAGACACGGGAGGCGCAGGGAACCAAGACTGACCCGCTGCCCCAACCAGCGACGGCCCGGTTTCCCGCCTCCACTGTTTGCCACACCGAGCGCATGAAAGACGTGTGGCAGACATGCAGAACCGAGGGGACGGGTGAGGCAACCACTCCCCACCCCGTGATCGAGGGAGTGGACGCCTTGAAGACCCACTCAGTAAATGAGCCACGCCTCCACGCCCCCCCTTACGGGGAAGGCGCGAGCCGCCTCTTTACTGTGATGTGATGCATGCGTGTAAAAACTGCCCCACGCATGCCGTCCACGTCACGCACGCCACTCCACCCCGCGCCGCGCACGCGCGGGTCATGGGAAGCACAGCGCGCGAAAAATCTTACCGCGGTAAAAACCGCCCCGCCTGCCCGCGCACCATTTTAGGCCCGACCCAACAACGTGCCGCGCTTATGTGTGGCCCAGGCCTGGGTGCTCCTGTCGGCGTACAAAACTAGGGGCACGTTTTTGTACCCCTTTACCTGTGCACGGGCAGTCAGAGCCGCGCCCGCGACCACACCAAGCAGAGCAAGGGAGGTAAGCCAAGGTAAAACTGATGCCCAAGACGAAGAAAATCAACGACAAGGACCAAGGCCACAAAGATCAGATGGGCAAAGCTGGTTTCCTCGGCAAGGACCCTTGTCGGGGCAGCTCGCCTACGCCAGCTGAGCAAGCCACCCTCGAGCCCACCAACGCTCGACAAATGCATTGGACATGGCTCGGGAGGCACCTCTGTGGTGGCATGCAAATCTTTGTGAAAACAAAGAATAGTCAAGAACGAATGAGGAGAGGAAGGCAGCCATCCTCACCGAAGAAAGCCACAAGACCCCCGGCAAGATCCTTGCTGGGGACGCCTGCGTGCCACGGCAAGACCCTTGCCGGGCCACCCGGCAAGGCCCTCGCTAAGCGCATCAGCAGGGCCACCATCAGGCCCGCACCAGCCAAGGCTCCACCGCCGTTCGCATGCAGCTGCCGACCCAACCAGCTAGGCAGGTACCTGCATGGCAACATGCAGCCCTTCGTGGAGGCTCCGCCACCGCGCCACCTCAGCTGCCTGCCTACCTACATGGCACCGCATGCATTGTTGGCCACGGCGCGTGTCGAAGCTTGAAGGAGCGGTGACGGATGGGACGGGCCTCGCCCCCGTCCCCGATAAAGTGGAGGGACACCTAAGCCTCGCATTTAATGCGCTTCGTCATCTAATACCAGGATAACCTCGCAACACTATTGCCTTTCCACCTCCTGTGTGCCAATGTGGCAACCCCTTTTTCTATAAAAGGAGGCCCAAGGCGACGAGGGGAGGGGATTCGGCTTTTTGGTTCTCGTGAGACCCCATAGGTAGTTCAAGAACTCAGAATACACCCACCAAAGCAGGACTAGGGTTTTACGCATCCTCGCGGCCCGAACCTGGATAAACGAACCGCGTGCTCTCTGTTAGACCCTCTCTTCTCTCAACCCCGTGCCCGCAACCGCAGTAGGGATTCTTGTGATCCCATAGGTGTCGTTTCCCACCGATAGGTGGCCACTTCCCCTGTCGCAGGGCGGGAGCAAGGGCCCGGGGCCCCCGAGCGCCACTGTGAGCACCCGTAGATCCAGCCGGCGGGGCGGCGCCAGCCATGAAGAATGGGCACGAAGATGGTGGAGCGCGAATCGACGGAAGAAAAACTCCGGCGCACCCCTACCTGGTGCGCCAAATGTCGGATCACGGGTTCCGGCAAAACCCACAAGGTTCAAACTCTGGGGTGCGCGCGAATGTCTCCCCCTACCGATCCATGCCCCAGCTTAGCTAAGATCTTACGAGCCAACTCGACAAACTTGCAACACAAAGGACACAAGACTTATACTGGTTCGGGCCACCGCGGTGGAGTAATACGCTACTCCAGTGTGTGGTGGTGGATTGCCTCTTGGGCTGAGGATGGACAGTACAAGGGGAAGAACAGCCTCCTGAGGAGAGGTGTTCTTGTGCCGGGTGAACTTGTGGTTGTTCTGGTCTCTGTCAATCTGACCTCCCTCCAGCTATGGTGGTGGCTAGTTCTATTTATAGAGGCCCTGGTCCTCTCCCCAAATATTGAGCGGGAAGGGAGCCAACAATGACCAATTCGAAAGGGGACAGCTAGTACAGCTTATCCTGACAAAAGCAGTCTTCGCGTACAAAAGGCTCTGGTGGTGACGCCGTCTTGGGCTCCACGGTGACCTCCGTCTTTCCATTCTTCTGGTCTTGGTCTTGTTGCACTGATATGGAAACCTTTGCTTGACGCCTCGATACTCCGCGCCTGCGCCTGCTTCCTTAGCACCAAAGAGGAAACAAGGACACTGTGCGCGCCAGCGCTCGCCTCGCACCCACCTGACCTCGATCGTCATGGCTCACGTCATCGGAACCTCGCGAGGTTCGTGTGGCCTTGAGCTCTCCGCCCCTCATGATCCAGCCTGGTGAGTCCGCTCCTGAGGAGGTCTTGTGTCATTCGCCTCGCGAGGGTCTTGAGTCCTTGCTGGTGAAGATGGGCCGTACGGGCCCGCTCGCAGAGCCATGTCGTGGGCCGCAGGCAGGCAAGTCTGGGGACCCCCATTCCCAGAATGCCAACAATGAACTCCTGAGCGCCTGGCACCTTGTGCCTAGCACCCTTGCGGGGGAAGCATGTGGTGAAGCATGCCTCCATGTGGAGCCCGAGCACCTCCCTCGTGACATTGGCTAGGTCAGAGACCCTCCAGAAGAGAGCCCCTGAGCCCAGCCTGAGGAGGGCGTCGGGCACGCATTCCTATGTGAGAGAGGGACATGCTCTATCCTTAGGCGTTGGTCCTGAGGTGGTGCCGTTGGAGACACCGCTCTCTTGAGGCCCCTGGCGGAGTAGCTGCTTCTTCTTCTTGGGGACTGCCTCGGGAGGGTAGATGGCACCTTCATTGTCTAGGTCTTCAACCGCAGCAGCCTAGTAGGCGCACTCAAGGGAGCACACTGTGTCCTTATCCTCACAGGCGCCCGTGATGACACTGTAGCTCCCTGGCATCTTGAGGACATTGTAGCCGTGGTGGTTCACCGCCATGAGCTTGGCTAGGGCCGGATACCCAAGGATGGCATTGTACGGCAGGTGGATGTGAGCGACGTCGAAGTCGATGAGCTCGGTGCGGTAGTTGTTGCGCTGGACAAAGGTGACAGGGAGGCGGATCTGCCCTATTGGGGTGGTGGAGCCGTTGGTCACCCCCGAGAAGGGCTTGGTGTGCTGCAGCTGATCATATGGCACTTGGAGGCGGTCGAACGTCTTGATGGAAAAAACATTGAGTCCCGCACCGCCATCGGTGAGGGTCTTGGTGACAAGGACTTTGCTGATGACGGGCGAGCAGAGCATCGGAGAGCACCAGCAGTTGCCGTGCACTTGAGCTGGTCAGACGAGCTGAAGGTGATGGTGCACTTGGACCACCTGAGCGGGCGCGTGGCCTCGAGCCTGGGAAGGGACGCGTTCACCTCACGCGCGAACTGCTTGAAGATGCGGTGGGAGGCTAGGTCCTGAGGGCCACCCAAGATGCAGGCGATGGCGCGAGGCTCCTGGAAGCCCCCAGCCCCCTCGTCCTGGTGGTGGTCGTCGTTCCTTCTTGGTGGTGGTGGCAGCGGAGGGAGGCTGGCGTTGCCCTGAGGGTGGTCCTCATGAGGCTGGTCTCTCCAGGCACCCTCGCGAGGCTGGCCTTGCCAACGATCCTCACGAGCCTGGTTGCGCCACTCCTGTCGGGGCCCGCGATCGTCCCAACGTCCTCCACTTCTGCCTCCTCCTCGACCGTAGCCTCGGTCGTTGCGCTCGGGGCGTCGGCCGATGCGCCCATCACGGATGGCCCTCAGCTCCTCATAGTCTTTTGTGTTGTGGCTGTGTACGTTGTCGAAGATGCAGAATGGATGGTTGCCCTTGGACGACTCTGGGTGGTCGCAGCCGCACTTCATCTCTAGTTCGGCTGCGAGGACGACAGCCCCCTTGCGCTTCACGTCCTTGACTTTGGCCTTCTTGTCTTCTGGGACGGCAGCTGGAAGCTCGAGGAGGGAAAGGCGTCCCGCCTTAGCTCTTGCGCACTTGGTAGCCATGTTGAACATCTCCAGGAACATGCACAAGTCCTCGTGGATGGCGAGCTCCTCCTTCATCCTAACATTGCGGACGCCATCGGAGAATGCCGAGACGATGGCTTTGTCAGAAACCTTGGGGATCTTGAGGCGAACGCTGTTGAAGTGTTCGATGTACTTCTGTAGGGTCTCCCTAGGCTGCTGCTTGATGCGCCGCAGGTCACCCGCGGTAGGCGGGAGGTCGCGAGTGCCCTGGATGTTGGTGACAAAACGCCCGCGCATCTCACCCCAGGAGGAGATTTGTCCCGCGGGCAGGTTCAGGAGCCACGAGCACGCGCCATCCTTGAGGGCCATGGGGAACCAGTTCGCCATGGCCTTCTCGTCGCCGATGGCCGCCTCGATGCTAAGCTCGTAGAGCTGCAGGAACTCCGCAGGGTCGGGGGTACCGTCATAATGCGGAGGAAGGTCAGGCTTGAACTTGCCAGGCCAGACAACGCTATGTAGCTCAGGTGTGAAGGCGCGGCAGCCTGCTGTGGTCACCGGGGCCCGTTGTGGCGGTGGAGCATGGTCTTGATAGCCACGCTCATCCACCATAAGCGGTACACGGTCTTGACGTGGTGGTGCCGGGAGTGCAGTTGTGTCCCCCTGCGGCTGCTGAACCACTTGGCAACTTTTTTACTCACGTGCGGGCAACTGGCGTGGTGGGTCGGGCCGAGGGGCCACACGTCTTGGGCCGAGGGCCTCGTCCTAACGAGGAGGTGACGGAGGTGCTCCATGGCCTACGTCGCCCACAACAGGGGGCGGACGAGGCCGCAAGATTGACGGTGCAGGCGAGCCGCCAGCCACGCTGACTAGCTCGGCGATGCGGTCCAGCCAGTCTTCATAGAGGTCGTCGACAGGGCGGTAGCTCAGGAGCTCACGTGCCATGAGTGAGGGAGTCCTGGACAAAGGGGTCCTCGGGCATCCGACCTATTGGACATGGGCCGGACTAATGGGTTGTGAAGATACAAAGACCGAAGACTCTACCCGTGTCCGGATGAGACTCTCCTAGCATGGAAGGCAAGCTTGGCATCCAAATATGAAGATTTCTTTCTCTTTAACCGACCTTGTGTAACACTAGATCCCTCTGTTGTCTATATAAACCGGAGGGCTAGGTCCGTCGACATATATCCTCATAATCATAGTTAGACAGGCTAGACTTTTAGGGTTTAGCCATTATGATCTCGTGGTAGATCAACTCTTGTAATACTCATATTCATCAAGATCAATCAAGCAGGAAGTAGGGTATTACCTCGATAGGGAGGGCCTGAACCTGGGTAAACATTGTGTCCCCTGTCTCCTGTTACCATCGATCTCGGACGCATAGTTCGGGACCCCCTACCCGACATCCGCCGGTTTCGACACCGACATTCGTGCTTTCATTGAGAATTCCACTGTGCCGTCGTCATAAGGTTCGATGGCTGCTTCAACCATCTACAACAACGCTGTCCAAGGAGAAGTCTACCTCCCCGGACAGATCTTCGTATTCGGCGGCTTCGCACTGCGGGCCAACTCACTTGGCCATCTGGAGCAGATTGAAAGCTACACCCCTGGCCATCAGGTCAGATTGGAAGCTTGAATTACGTCGTGGATATCCGTGGAGACTTGATCTTCGACAGATTCAAGACCACAGCAGCTGCTCCCTGCCACCATGATGAACACGACGTAAATCTATCATCGTACCATACCCAGGAGATAGTACCTGTAGCTGCTCTGGCCTTAGATCCGGAGCAGATCGCGCCATCCAAGGACGGGAAGTTCAACCCCGCCGCGGAAGCCACAGACTCAGCAGCGTTGGATCTGCACATAGACATAAGTTCAGGTGACATCTGTGTCACCAGAACCATGGACTCGTCTCCGGCTACAGGTTTCGAACCTCATGCGTCCGTGTACGTCGAGCTTGATTGGTCATCGATCATCGAATTCAGCTCCGCGGATATCTTCTGGCACTCGCCTTTGGGCGATGTGTTAAACTCGTTAAGAGCACTATCCTTGGCGGGGGGACTCTTAGCCGAATTATATCCGGTTCGAGCAGGAGGCTGATGATGGAGAATTTTTTTTCCCACCCACCACCACTTCATACCCAATGTCGAGGACTTAACCGACATGCTCGATTACGGCTCCGAAGCCATCGACAGTATGAATGATGATGCAGGAGATTAGGAGGCCCAAAACCCGCCGTTCACCGGACGATGGACGACCACCTCCTCATATGACGTATACATGGTGGATGCACCAAAATGAAACAGTGGCGATGACAAAGAGAATCCAGTTGAGGATGAACCTCCTAAGATAGAACCGAAGCGCCAGAGTCAGCGGCGCCGCTCTAAATCACGCCGCAGCAAAGACAGCAGCACCAGCACGGGAGACGATAACACAACGGACGGTGCCGAAGACAGAGAAGATCTCGACGAACAAACTGTCGAATAGGATGATCGGGAAGATGGGCAAGTTAGCCCTAATGACCAGGCCACAAACGAAGACTCGGAGGACAGTAGTTATCTCCCGCTCTCCGAGGACGAGGTGAGCCTTGGCAATGAGATTTTATCGTACCTGAGGAACCTTTCGAGCAGGAGCGCTTTAAGCACCAGCTAATAGCCACCGCAAGGAGGCTGAAAAAGAAGCAGCAGCAGCTTCAAGCTGACCAAGATCTGCTCAATGATAGATGGACCGATGTCCTAGCAGCCGACAAGGCACCGGAGCCCGTACCATCATCGCGCAATGTGGCTGACCAACTGCCACATGGTTGGGATAAAACGGTAACTCAAGCTGAATACCAGCCCGCCCCGCCTCATCATAAAGGCAGAGATAAAACAGGTCATGGTTATACATATGACCTTCGGCAGGACCTGGACAATAGAGCAGGACATACCAGATTGATCTACGGATCGTGAGGACGTGCCCCGACACGTGACGATGGCTATCTATTCGGATGTGACAAGCCTAGTCATGCGCGGGTGAAAACCACAGACGGACTCCATCGGAGCTACGTCGCGATGTGGCCCGATATAGAGGCACCCCACACCCTCTTTGCTTCACTGACGAAGTAATGGAGCATTAATTCCCAGAAGGGTTTAAACCGTGAATATTGAATCATACAATGGGACAACTGATCCCGCGGTGTGGTTTTAGGATTTCCTTCTCCATATCCATATGGCCCAGGGAGATGACCTCCACGCCATCAAATACCTCCTGTTAAAACTCAAAGGTCCATCTCGGCACTGGTTAAATAGTCTCCCTAAAAACTCTATTGGTAGCTGGGAGGATTTGGAAGACGCCTTCCGCGACAACTTCCAAGGTACATATGTCTGGCCACCAGATGCCGATGACTTAAGCCATATAGTTCAATAGCCCGGAGAGTCAGCCAGGAAATTCTGGACTAGGTTCCTAACCAAAAAGAACCAGATCGTCGATTGTCCGGATGCTGAAGCCCTAGCGGCCTTTAAACATAGCATCCGCGATGAATGGCTCGCCCGCCACCTCGGCCAAGAAAATCCGAAGTCCATGACAGCCCTCATGGCACTCATGACCCGCTTTTATGCGGGTGAAGATAGTTGGCTGGCCCGTAGCAAAAACAATGCAAGCAACGCCGACACCTCTAAAGCCAGAAATAGCAACGACAAGTCCCGACGCAACAGACACAAGTGTCGAAACAACAATGACAACACCGATGATACAAAGGTCAATGCCGGATTCAGTGGCTCTAAGTCCGGTCAGCGGAAGAAGCCGTTCAAAAAGAACAATAATTCGGGCTTATCCAGCTTGGGCCGCATACTCGATCGTCCGTGCCAGATTCATGGCACCCCAGACAAACCACCCAACCATACCAACATAGATTGTTGGGTTTCTAAACATGCCGGAAAGTTGAGTGCCGAAAGCAAGGAGAAGGGATCGCAAAGCGAGGACGACGACGATGAGCCACGGCCACCGAACATAGGGGGACAGAAGAAGTTTCCCCCTAAGGTCAAAATGGTGAACATGATATACGCTACCCACATCCCCAAGAGGGAGCGCAAGCGCGCACTCAGGGACGTCTACGCGATAGAGCCAGTCGCCCCAAAATTTAATCCATGGTCGTCATGCCCGATCACTTTCGATCATCGGGGTCATCCGGCCAGTATTCGTCTTGGCGGTTCAGCCGCACTGGTCCTGGACCCAATAATTATGAGTTCCACCTGAGACGAGTCCTGATGGATGGTGATAGCAACCTCAACCTGCTCTATCAGGATACATTGCGCAAAATGGGCATTAACCCATCACGGATGAAACCCACAAAGACTACCTTTAAAGGAGTCATACTAGGTGTAGAAGCCTGCTGTACGGGCTCAATCACACTAGAGGTTGTCTTCGGATCTCCGGACAACTTCTGAAGCAAGGAGTTAATCTTAAATATCATACCCTTTCGCAGCAGCTATCACGCAATGCTTGGACGAACCGCATTTGCTCGATTCAACGCGGTGCCACACTACGCTTACCTCAAGCTCAAGATGCCCAGACCACGCGGCGTCATAATAGTTAATGGAAATAGGAAACACTCCCTCCACATCGAGGAGCACACCGCTGCCCTAGCAGCAGAAGTACACAGCGGCCTTTTCAAGCAGAACCTTAATTCGGCGGCCGAGCTCCCAGACACTATCAAGAGAGTCTGGACTACTCTACAGCTGGACAGCTCGGCTCGTCAAGAGCTCGACTAGCAATTCGGCCTCCGTCCTAATCCCGACCAAGTGGTGGAAATTATACCGCGTGTACATAACTACACACTCAAAATACCATGGGCATGGATGGAGGCATAACTAGCTTGTGATCCACAATACGGCTCGACCGCCCCCGGACACACATACTTTCACTGTTTCCTTTTTCCTCCCTTTTCAGGTTTCTTTTTCACAGGCCTTCCCTGACGGCATGACCATCAGTTCGTTTCGAAGGATAAATACACCAAGACAGCAAGAAGCATGGACGTACCGGGGAAATTTTAGGTGGTTTATTTAACGATCCCTCTACCTGTTTTCAGGACCCACACGCAGTTCTCCCTTGGTTAAGGAAAATTAAATAGGCTTCTGCTTATTGCACTACTTGAATAAATATGCTTTGACGCACTAATAAAATTATCATGGAAACAATTTGCAGCCCAAGTTCTACGGCTCTAGCTTACTACCCTTTCTTCTTTTTCTTTTTTGATAACTTTATCAAATAGCACCCATACACTTTGGTATGTTTCAATTTGTTAGGGGCTTCATAGGGCCCCACAACATGGCAACAAAGTCCGAACACTTTTTACAATATAGTTCGGCACCCTGAATATAGCACTATATGCATTGCCTCCGAATCATGTCTTTGGTCAATAGTTGGGCTGCCCGGCTCCTGTGCTTGCTACCTTATGTTCCGCTATATCGGCTAGGGTAGTAAAGGGAGAACTACTGCGATTGTGCCCTGGTTTACCCAGATGAGCACCTCAATGGAGAAAGCCGAAAACTGACTGTCATGATGCGGCGAAAGCAGGTCAACTCTTTGGAGGTCTCAAATCTTTAGAGAGTTTTTTCGCATTTCGCGAGGGATCGGTACTTACCCAATCAGGTGTTTGCAGCATCTCCTAGTTCGGATACTAGGGGTTGTGCCTATATTTTTATTGTCAAACTCCTATGGCTAAGTGAGGGTGCTAAAGCCGCATAGTCCGATTGCCTGGTTCGTCGTGCTAAACACCTCCTTCAAGGACCAAATAATTGGATAAAGAGTGTTTAGATTACATCCCGAACAGCCCCGTACTACCTACATGGGGGCAGAAGCCAATGACTGGCCAACTCTCAGATTTCACACGACACGGTCGCACAGGAGGTCAAATTTTTTAAATAACAAACATTATATTACATAACGACTTTGTTTCATCATACAAGACAGAGACAACATTAATGCATTCATTCAAAAATAATGTCTTGCGCACATTGCATTGCCACAATATGAGACCCCTCCAGGATGTCTTCAAAGTACCACTCGGGAATGCGGTTCTCCTTGCCCTCTGGCGGTCCCCCGGTCGTAAGCTTCACGGCGTCCATCTTCGCCCACCACACCTTGACGCGGGCGAAGGCCATGCGTGCACCCTTGATGCAGACCAACTGCTTGACGACGTCCAGCCGAGGGCAGGCATTCACCAGCCGCTTCACAAGCCCGAAGTAGCTGCCGGGCATGGCTTCGGCAGGCCACATCCGGATTATTAAATCCTTCATGGCCAGTTCGGCCACCCTCTGCAACTCGACCAGCTGTTTTAGCTGATCGCTAAAGGGCACTGGATGTTCTGGCACAAGATATTGCGACTAGAACAGCTTCTCTATTGAGCTCCATTCTTCGGCTCAAAAGAACTCCGCGGCGTCTGACACACTACGGAGCAGATCTTCAAACGCCCCTTGAGAACTCCGAATTCGGGTTAGTAAGAGATACTTATTCTTCACATACTTGCTTTGCATACTAAATGCCTTACCCGTCGCGATTTTCCTGGCCTCCTGGATCTCCTGGAGGGCGTGATACGTCTCCGTCGTATCTACTTTTCCAAACAATTTTGCCCTTGTTTTGGACTCTAAGTTGTATGATTTGAATGGAACTAACCCGGACTAACGTTGTTTTCAGTAAAATTTCCATGATGTTGTTTTATGTGCAGAAAACGAAAGTTCTTGGAATGACCTGAAACTCCACGGAATATCTTGCAATAAATAATAAAAAATCCTTGCCAAAGATGAAGACCAGGGGCCCACACCCTTGCCACGAGGGTGGGGGCGCCCCCCCCCCTAGGGCGCGCCCCCCTACCTCGTGGGCTCCCTGGAGACCCCCCGACTCCAATTCCAACTCTATATAACTACTTTCGGGGAGAAAAAAATAAGAGAGAAGAAATTATCGCGTTTTACGATACGGAGCCGCGACCAAGACCTAAAATCTCTCGGGAGGGCTGATCTGGAGTCCGTTCGGGGCTCCGGAGAAGGGGATTCGTCGCCGTCGTCATCATCAACCATCCTCCATCACCAATTTCATGATGCTCACCGCCGTGCGTGAGTAATTCCATCATAGGATTGCTGGACGGTGATGGGTTGGATGAGATTTATCATGTAATCGAGTTAGTTTTGTTAGGGTTTGATCCCTAGTATCCACTATGTTCCGAGATTGATGTTGCTATGAGTTTGCTATGCTTAATGCTTGTCACGAGGGCCCGAGTGCCATGATTTCAGATCTGAACCTATTATGTTTTCATCAATATATGAGAGTTCTAGATCTTATCTTGCAAGTCTATAGTCACCTATTATGTGTTATGATCCGTTAACCCCGAAGTGACAATAATCGGGATACTTACCGGTGATGACCGTAGTTTGAGGAGTTCATGTATTCAGTATGTTCTAATGCTTTGTTCCGGTTCTCTATTAAAAGGAGGCCTTAATATCCCTTAGTTCCCATTAGGACCCCGCTGCCACAGGAGGGTAGGATAAAAGATGTCATGCAAGTTCTTTTCCATAAGGACGTATGACTATATTCGGCATACATACCTACATTACATTGACGAATTGGAGCTAGTTATGTGTCACCCTATGTTATGACTGTTACATGATGAACCACATCCGGTATAATTATACATCACTGATCCAATGCCTACGAGCTTTCCATATATTGGTTCATGCCTATTTACTTTCCCGTTGCTATTGTTACAATCACTACAAAATACCAAAAACATTACTTTGCTTTCGTTACTCTTTTAGTCACTACAAATTTAGGTGTGGTTGAATTGACAACTCAGCTACTAATACTTGAGTATATTCTTTGGCTCCCCTTGTGTCGAATCAATAAATTTGGGTTGAATACTCTAGCCTCGAAAGCTGTTGCGATCCCCTATACTTGTGGGTTAGCAAGACTAATTTCTGGCGCCCTCGCCGGGGAGCATAGCTATATTCTTTGAGTCACTTGGGATTTATATCTGCTAGACACTATGAATAACTTGAAAGATCCAAGAACCAGGATTTATCCCTCAACTACGAGGGGAGGTAACGAACTGCCATCTAGCTCTACACTTGATTCACCTTCCGTTATGAGTAAGCTTGCGACACCTACACCTGCTTCTGCTATTCGTTCTGATATGTCACATGTTATTGATGATGCTACTTCTGCTATACATGATACTTATGATGAAACTACCTCTATGCCTGATACTACTATGCCACTTAGTGATTTTCTCGAGGAACGACTTGCTAGGGCTAGAGAGATTGAAAATATTGAATATGATTATGAAGATGAAAGTGATGATGAAGAATCACTTGTTATTCCTGAGGGTTATTTATTTGATCAAGAAGCTTCTTTAGCTATTTTAGCTTGCAAAGATAGATATGAACTCAAAAGGTTATTAGCTAAATGGAATAAGCAATCTCTAAATGCTAGGATGAGATCTGACCCTGCTTTTGCTACTTCACCTATCTGTGTTACTGATAAGGATTATGAATTCTCTGTTGATCCTGATATAATTACTTTGGTTGAATCTGATCCTTTTCATGGCTATGAATCTGAAACTGTTGTGGCATATTTACTAAATTAAATTATATAGCCACCCTGTTCACTAATGATGAGAGATCTCGCTAATTTTATATCCTTAAAATATTTCCATTCTCATTAAAGGGTGATGCTAAGATATGGTTTAATTCTCTTGATCCTGGTTGTGTCTGATAGTCCCCAGGATATGATTTACTACTTCTCTGCTAAATATTTCCCTGCTCATAAGAAACAAGCTGCTTTAAAGGAAATATACAACTTTGTGCAAATTAAAGAAGAGAGTCTCCCACAAGCTCGGGGGAGGCTTCTCAAGTTACTTAATGCTTTGCCTGATCATCCTCTTAAGAAAAATGAAATACTTGATATCTTTTATAATGGACTAACCGATGCTACCAGAGATTACCTGGATAGTTGTGCTGGTTCTCTTTTCAGGGAAAGAGCACCGGATGAAGCTGAAATCTTATTGAATAATATGTTGACAAATGAAAATAATTGGGCACCTCCTGAGCCACCTCCTGAGCCAGCTCCTGCTCCAATTAATGATCCTATTCCTAAACCAACTCCAAAGAAGAGGGGTATTCTATTTCTTAGTCCTGAAGATATGCAAGAGGCAAAGAAATCTATGAAAGAAAAAGGTATTAAAGCTGAAGATGTTAAGAATTTACCTCCTATTGAAGAAATACATGGTCTTAATTTACCGCCTATTGAAGAAACATATGGTCTTGATCCTTTACTTATTGAAGAACCTCCAGACCTCGATAATCCGACACAGGTAGTAAGGGTAAATTCTCTCTATAGATATGATAAAGCTAAAATCCCTCCTGCTAAAATTGCTAGTCAATGCTTGGATGAATTCGATAATTTTATGTTTAAGCAAGAAGACTTCAATGCTTATTTTGGTAGACAATTAAAACAAGATGCTGAGATGATTAAATACTTGGGTGATTATATGGCTAATATTAGAGGTGAACTTAAACTTGTTAGCAAACATGCTTCTATGGTTACCACTCAAGTAGAACAAGTACTTAAAGCTCAAAAATAATTGCTCAATGAGGTGAATAGTAAGAAAAATGATTATGTTGTTAAAGTGGCTACTAGAACTGGTAGAATGACTCAGGAACCTTTGTATTCTGAAGGCCACCCTGAGAGAATTGAGCAAGATTCTCAGAGAAATAATATTGATGCACCTAGTTCTTCTAGAGGGAAGAAAAAGAAAAATGATAGAACTATGCAAACTTCTAGTGAACCTATTGTTGAACCACCTGATAATCCAAATGATATCTCTATGTCTGATGCTAAAACACAATCTGGCAATGAACATGAACCTAATGAAAATGCTAATGATGACGTTCATAATAATGCTCAACCTAGTAGTGATAATGATGTAGAAATTGAACCTGCTGTTGACCTTGATAACCCACAATCAAAGAATCAATGTTATGATAAGAAAGACTTTGCTGCTAGGAAACGTGGTAAAGAAAGAGAGCCTTGGGTTCAGAAACCCATGCCTTTTCCTCCCAAACCATCCAAGAAAAAGGATGATCAGGATTTTGAGCGCTTTGCTGAAATGATTAGACCTATCTTTTTGCGTATGCGATTAATTGATATGCTTAAAACCAATCCTTATGCTAAGTACATGAAAGAAATTATTAAAATAAAAGAAAGATACCGGAAGCTGAAATTTTCACCATGCTTGCTAATTATACTTTTAAGGGTGGAATACCAAAGAAACTTGGAGATCCAGGAGTACCTACTATACCATGCTCCATTAAAAGAAACTATGTTAAAACTGCTTTATGTGATCTTGGAGCCGGTGTTAGTGTTATGCCTCTCTCTTAATATCGTAGACTTAACTTGAATAAGTTGACACCTACTGAAATATCTTTGCAAATGGCTGATAAATCAACTGTTATACCTGTCGGCATTTTTGAGGATGTGCCCGTTGTGGTTGCAAACGTTACTATTTTAACGGACTTTGTTATTCTTGATATTCCCGAGGACGATTGTATGTCTATTATTCTTGGAAGACCTTTTCTTAATACTATAGGAGCTGTTATTGATTGCAACAAAGGCAATGTCACTTTTCATGTTAATGGTAATGAGCATATGGTACACTTTTCGAGGAAACAACCTCAAGTTCACAGTATCAATTCTATCGGAAAAATTCCATCGATTATATTTGGAGGTTTTGAATTTCCTCTTCCTACTGTCAAGAAGAAATATGATATACTTATTATTGGGGATGTGCATATCCCCGTTGAGGTAACCTAGTGTTATTCGAAATTTCTCCGGTTTCTTGTTAATCGGAATAGTTTGTTAACAAGACTTGATCAACCTTGTTAGTGGATTCCTTTTGATGATCATGAGATGGATGAAACTAGAAGCACAACCTTCTGTACCCTCTCTATACTTTCTGTTATTTATATTAAATAAAATAAAAATAAATATTTTTCTGTCTGTTATCTGATTATCCGTGCAATATAAAAATACCTCGAAAATAAAAGTTCTCCAAATGCCCTGAAAATTAAATATGATTTTTCTAGAATATTTGAGGATTTATGGAACAAAGAACACACCAGGGGGGCCAACCACCTTGCCACGAGGGTGGAGGGCGCGCCCACCCCTCTAGGGCGCGCCCCCTGCCTCATGGGCCCATGGTGGCCCTCCTCCACTTATTCCTACACCCATCTTCTTCTTCTTCCTCCCACAAACACAAAGAACCAACTCAAGCACGAGTTCCAGCCCTCTTTGCTGCCATTTTCGATCTCCTTGCTCAAAGCACCTCTCACAAAACTGCTTGGGGAGATTATTCCTTGGTATGTGACTCCTCCATTGGTCCAATTAGTTTTTGTTCTAGTGCTTTATTCATTGCAAATTTTTGCTGCTTAGGTGACCCTGTTCTTGAGCTTGCATGTCAAATTTATATGGTCAAAAGTAGTTTTGATGCATGATATAGGGTCTAGGCACTTGTAGGAGTGGTTGCTATCAATATTATTGAGTTTGGTTCAATTTTATTTTGAAGTTACTAAAAATTTAAGAATTTTTCAGAAAATGATGAGGAGATTATTAAGGGGCTCATCGAGCCAAAGCTCGAAGGAAAAGGCACCGAAGCCTATGTATAATTTGCCGTGCACCGCGGAGGTTCGGGCGTGTGAATGGCCTTCCGAGGATTTCTTCAGAGCAACTGGGATTTATGAAGATTTTCATGAATTGGCTCATAATGCAGGCCTCGCAGCTTTCCTCCACGACCATCAGTATCTCCTACTCACAAACACCTTTGTGCAAAACTTTCATTTTCATTCTAGGAACTCACCACCTACGGTGGAGTTTCATTTATATGATGAGCATAAGGAGATGTCACTTTATGATTTTTGTCGGATTTGTTTAGTCCCTTTTGAGGGCAACACAGAAGAACCACATCATGATGATGTGGAGGGGTTTATTGATACTATCACTGTAGGAGAAACTAGGAAGGTTTCCGATGCATGAATCACTAGCATACATTTTCCTGTTTTACGTTACTTTGCATTATTTGCTAGTCGTTGCTTAATTGGACGCGGGAACTGTGGAAACCATAGTATCCCTGATATAATTATTCTGCTCCACGGTTTATATAGTGATAACACTTTTAGTATGGGTGGTATTATTGCTAAACGGTTAAGTCTGAACCGTACAAAGGGCCCCATCTTTGGAGGCATCTATGCTACACGCCTAGCTGCACATTTTAACATACCTATTAGGCATGCTGAGAAGGAAGAAAAAGTGTTGCCCCGTGTTTATCTAGATTATAAAAGTATGGTGGCACATGATTTTATTATTAAGAATAGGGCAGGAGAGCTTAAATATCAATTGTTCTTTAATAAACATCATCCTGAGACTATTACCTTGCCTGCTCCTTCTTTATTTGATTTGACTGCAAGCATGTACCTTGTTCCGTTGACGGCTATTCACGCCTACCGGAACCCTGCACCAGCCGAGGAGCCAGAACCGGAACCACAATTTGATCCTTCACGACAGTCTAACTATCAGTGGGATCCGGAGATGATTGCTAGCCAGTGGCAATCGGAGTCTTCTTCTTCCTCATCACAGTACGACCCCAACAACTATTATTATGGATATCAGCCAGGCCAGCCATGGCCATTGACCAACTTAGGCCAAAAGTCTAAGCTTGGGGGAGTACGTATTTCTCACCGACATTACATTTATGTTCATACACACTCATTGCGAAATGTCGGTGCTCATACTTTTTCATTGTATCATCCATGCTAGTTTATTTCCTTTTATGCTTTCTTCTGGTTGTTTAATAAACCTTAAGAAAAACAAAAAAATTAGTTGTAGCCTTTAATCAGTTTAATTTCCATGCTTGTAGTAGTAATTAAAAAGAAAACCCAAAAAAATTTCATGTTCTTCTTTTGCTTGTTGGGAGCTTTCCCATGTAAATAGTTTTATTTCTTTTATTTCTTTGGGGGTCGATAGGAGAAGACCATGATTAAATTGTTGAAGTGGCTCTTATATGCATTATTGTTGATTTAACCAAGAGCCCATATTGCTCTCCTGTTTATTGAATGCTCGCAAGAGCCCATAGTGCTTATTATTATTCACATCGTTCGGTTGTGCAAGTGAAAGGCAATTATGATGATATTTGATGGACTGAATGAGATGAGAAAAGCTGGTACGAACTCGACCTCTTTTGTTTTTGTAAATATGATAAGTTCATCGTTCTTGATTCAGCTTGCTATGAATAAACATGTTTGCAATGACAATTAGAGATCATAGTTGCTTGTGCCATGCTTGATTAGCTATGAGTTATAATGGTTTACCTTGCGTGCCAACATGCTATTAAAATGGTTATGATGTGGTATGATAGGGTGGTATCCTCCTCTGAATGATTTAAGTGACTTGATTTGGCACATGTTCACACATGTAGTTGAAACAAATCAACATAGCCTTCACGATATTTATGTTCATGGTGGATTATATCCTACTTATGCTTGCATCCAATGTTTATTAAATTTAATGCATGTACATGGCTGTTGTCGCTCTCTAGTTGGTCGCTTCCCAGTCTTTTGCTAGCCTTCACCTGTACTAAGCGGGGATACTGCTTGTGCATCCAATCCCTTAAACCCCAAAGTTATTCCAGATGAGTCCACTATACCTTCCTATATGCGGTATCTACCTGACGTTCCAAGTAAATTTGTATGTGCCAAACTCTAAACCTTCAAATAATCATCCTATTTTGTATGCTCGAATAGCTCATGTATCAACTAGGGTTGTCTGTATCTTCCATGTTAGGCGGGTTATTCTCAAGAGGAGTGGACTCCGCTCCTCACTCATGAGATAAATGGCTGGTCACCGGGATGCCCAGTCCCATGCTTTATGAAAACGAAATCGAAAATAATTGCAAAACAAAACTCCCCCTGGGACCTGATGTATGTTGGAGGCACTCGTTGTTTCGAGCAAGCCATGGATTGATGTTTGTTGGTGGAGGGGGAGTATAAACTTTACCATTCTGTTTGGGAACCGCCTATAATGTGTGTAGCATGGAAGATATCGCCATCTCTTGGTTGTTATGTTGACAATGAAAGTATACCGCCTAAAATTTTATTCACCTCTATTTCAAAACCGAGCTCTGGCACCTCTACAAATCCCTGTTTCCCTCTGCGAAGGGCCTATCTATTTACTTTTATGTTGAGTCATCACCCTCTTATTAAAAAGCACCAGTTGGTAAAGTCTCTGCCTACTGACAGAGCACCTGGCCCTGATGGTTTTACTAGTTTGTTTGTCAAACGTTGCTGGCACATCATTAAGGATGATTTCTTGCAGTTATTTCAGGATTTCTATGATGGCAAGATCACTATTAGCAGTATCAATGGGTCTTTAATCACCCTAATTCCAAAAAAACTTTCACCTGAAAGTCCTAATGATTTCAGACCTATTTCCTTGACCAACACTTGCCTGAAGTTTTTGACGAAGCTGTTGGCCAACAGATTACAGGGGGTGATCCTAAAGTGCATTCACAAAAATCAATATGGGTTCCTTAAGTGTAGATCTATTCATGATTGTATTGCTTGGACTTTAGAATATATCCATCAGTGCCACAAATCCAAGAAACCCATTTTGATTCTCAAGTTGGATTTCGCCAAAGCCTTCGATACTGTTGAGCATGATCTAATTCTCCGACTTTTGCATCACAAAGGATTTGATAGCAAATGGATTGGTTGGATAAGAGAGCTACTATCCTCGAGTACTTCCTATGTCATTTTAAACGGGGTGCCCGGAAAGCAATTTACCTGTAAAAGGGGAGTACGGCAAGGTGATCCACTGTCACCCCTTTTGTTTGTTCCTGCAGCCGACCTGTTGCAAACCCTGGTCAATCATATGCTCAGATCTGGTGTTCTCTCCCTACCTATTGAATCACATGATCCAGATTTCCCTATAGTGCAATATGCTGATGACACTCTTCTCATTGTACCTGCGGTGGATTCGCAGCTTTTAGCTTTGAAGGAGATGCTTCAAGACTTCCATGCCTCCACGGGTCTTCGAGTAAACTTCCATAAATCTTGCATTTTGCCTATTAATGTGGATGATGCAGAAACTGCCCGGTTGGCTGCTGTTTTCGGCTGCCAAGTTGGAACCCTCCCCTTTACTTATATGCAGTTGGATATGCGTAGCATGCGTTATTATTGTTGACATCACCCTTGAGGTGAATACGTTGGGAGGCGAAATTATAAGCCCCTATCTTTCTATGTGTCTGGTTGAAATGTTTTGCTCATGTGTGTGTGGTGAGTGTTAGCAATCATAGAATTCTATATGATGGTTGAGTATGTGGAGCTCTTACTTTGACTCTATTGAATAAGTTGAATTACAATTGCTTGGTGACTGAGAACATAGGTTGTTGAGTTTCAAGAGAATTCATTGCTTGAACCTTAACATGTGAATTGGTTGCTACTATAACATGAGAAGTTTTATAAGAAAAAATTGCTATTATGATGCTAGGAAAAGTGATTGAAATTATCATTGAACAAGTTGTGCACCTTGCTAGCATTCACACTTCATAAATTAGTTCTTTTATGATTTACTTACTCGAGGACGATTAGGAATTAAGCTTGGGGATGGTGATACGTCTCCAATGTATCTATAATTAATGAAGTGTTCATGCTGTTTTATTATCATACTTGGATGTTTTACAGTCATTTTATAGCAACTTTATATCATCTTTTGGGACTAACCGATTGACCCAGTGCCCAGTGCCAGTTGTTGTTTTTTTGCTTGTTTTTTACGTCGCAGGAAATCATTATCAAACGGAGTCCAAACACCGCGAAACTTTTTATAGATTTTTTATGGACTAGAAGTCTCCCGATGGGCCAGACCAGCACCTGTGGGGTGCCTCAAGGGGGGCACAACCCACCAGGGCGCGCCAAGGGGCCCGGGAGCGCCCAGGTGGGTTGTGCCCACCTCGATGGCCTCCCGCACCCCCTCTTTGCCTTATAAAATCCCAAATATTCCAAAAACCCTCGAGGTAAACCTAGATCAGAAGTTCCACCACCGCAGGCATCTGTAGCCACGGAAAACCAATCTAGACCCTGTTCTGGCACCCTGCCGGAGGCGGGAATCATCTCCGATGGCCATCTTCATCATTCCGGCGGCCACCACGATGATGAGGGATTAGCGCACCCTCGGGGATGAGGGTTTGTACAAGTGTCTATGTGTTTAATCTCTCTCTCTCTCTCGTGTTCTTGAGATGTCATGATCTTGGTGTATCACGAGCTTTATTAATATAGTCAGATCATATGTTGTTTCCCCCTCTCTATCTTGTTGTGATTAATTGAGTTTTTCCCTTTGAGATTTCGTTGTTATCGGATTGAATAATGTTATGGATTTGAGAGAACTTGATATATGTCTTGCATATGAATACTTGTGGTGACAATGGGGTATCATATTGATTCACTTTATATGTGTTTTGGCATTGAACTCGCGGATTCCCACGATGACATTGGGGTAATCTATGCATAGGGGTTGATGCACGTTCTTGTCTTTGTTTCTCTAGTACAAATCTTTGGGCACTCTCAGAGGTTCTTTGTCTTGGATTGAGTATTATGAATCTGAAATTATTTGGTGTTATTTTAGTACAAACTCTTGGATAGATCGATCGGAAAGAATAGCTCCGAGGTGGTTTCGTACCCTTCAAATGATTTCTTCTTATGTTCTCCGCTAGATAGGAACTTTGGAGTGATTCTTCGTTGCACGTTGAGGGATGGTTATATGATCCAATTATATTAGCATTGTTGAGAGATTGCACTAGCGAAAGTACGGACCCTGGGCCTCATTTTTAAGCATTGCAATACCGTTTTTGTGCCCGTTTACTATTTGCTACCTTGCTATTTTTATTTATTCAGATTATAAAAATATATTTCTACCATCCATATTACACTTTTATCACCATCTCTTTGCCGAACTAGTGCACCTCTACGATTTTCCATTGTATTGGGTGTGTTGGAGACACAAGAGATTTCTTGTATTTGATTGCCGGATTGTTTGAGAGAGACCATCTTCATCCTACGCCTCCCACAGATTGATAAACCTTAGGTCATCCACTTGAGGGAAAATTGCTACTGTCCTACAAAACACTGCGCTTGGAGGCCCAGCACGTGTCTACAAGAATAAAGTTGTGTAATAGACATCATGTACCAGGCGCGGGACAAGGAGCTATAATTTCGTACCACGACGAAATTTCAGATTTTGGTGCCACATGCAACATTTCTAAAATAGTAGCCACGACAACATTTTCTAAGATTGCCGTCAAGGCAATGTTTTTGAAATAGTTGGCACAGTAATGAAATATTGGCCGCCACATCACTTCAACTGGAGATTGAACACGACCATGAAGGACTCCCGGCGCCCAGGACTATACCATATCATGCTATTATGAATTGCCTGAGATGGTTATCCCTTTGTTGTTTACACCCTTTGATTGCATAGTAATCAATTATTAGGGTGATCTCTCACAGTAAATATCAAGCTAAAAGGTGCTCTTCCGAGTGTTGCATTTCTAAAACACATGAGCACAAATGGATTGTGAGGTGTGAGGCAGGCATGGTCAGACGCATGCAGGTAACACTCGGTTGTCTTGAAGTCCTGGCAGCATAGTTCTGAGCTCGGAACAAAAAGCATTGAAAGATGAACAAGAGTCATATGGAGATATGATCGGCAAAAGATTGCCCACCGGTCAAAATTCTCGTCATCTATGATGCACACATCAGTGGTTGAGAACTAGGCTTGGATCCTGAATCACTCACTATCAATTATGAGAGATATTGATTTGAGTGGGAGCACAATTATGTATTAATTAAGTTTAATAACTAGTGCAAATTAATTATGAACAATGTCTATGTGTAGTTTGCATTATGGTTGTAGAATTATGGCTCACAGTTCCACCTTTGTTGTTGAAATTGATTGACTATTATTTATCTAGTTGAAAGTTTATGTTTGAGAGGATTGTCCTCTAAAAGTGCCAAGAAGGGTTATGTCCTACTGCATGTTTATAATACTCTCTTGTTGATGCTATGGATGACGAGACTCACGTTCTTCGATCCGAAAGTTAGAAGTGCATTATAGTCTACTTGCTTCTAAGAAACCCGAACTTCAAAATGATTGGGATAGTTTTGTGATATTCTTGGAACTAAATATTATTTCAGAAACAAACAAAGGCTAAAAGATATGCGATATCTAAAGAAGTGTTTTCTTGTAAATTCTAGTGAAGTGTTCAACTATGTTTAAGACTGAAATGTGTAAGATCTTAAAGAAAGCCAGTCATGTGTTGACGGTGAAAACTTGTAGAGAAAGAACAAAACCAAAGGATGTAATGATACTTACACACCTAGGGAAGTTCGGGTCTCACGCCACACTTAAAGTTGTTGTTTCTTCTGAGACTAAGAGAAATATTGAAGTCAAACTATAAGAAGTAAAAGGCATAAAGTAAAGAACGCAGGAATGTCCAGCTCAGGTATCAATGTCATACAAGTTATGAGATGCAGAGGTAGTTGGTCAAGTATAGTGTAGTTCTTGGGAAAAGTTGATCAATTTGTTGATCACTGATTCTTTGGTATTGTGGTTAAAAGGTTAATCACTAGGATATCGACTCGATTGCATATTATTGCAAGAAACTTTGAATGGCCTAAATACCAACAAATAATGAGGTTAAAATATTTTGATGGATTATAAAAGGTTACAGTATTTATGTCAGTGTATTTCCTCTATATTTGTTATCATAATTCATTTTAGAATTTTCGTAAACTCTAGCCCATTGCATAGAAGTTGCAAGGAGGTTCTTCATGACAGAATAATAGTTGTTCGATGTTATGAAGGAGGTTGTCCATGGAAGAACAATAGTTGTTCGATATTATGAACCAAAGGGCATACTCTTATTGTGAATAAGATGTATGTTACGAATATTGATAATAAAATTGAACATCTGTAACACTAACGCTAAATGTTGCAAGACTAAACGAATACCACATATGTTTGGCACTGCATTTAGTCACATTGGAGAAACTAGCATGGAGAAATTTCATAGTAACTAGCATGGAGAAATTTCATAGTGATGAATTTTGAAGTCATCTGATTGAGAATCATCTAAAACATGCAAGTTTTGTAAAATTAGTGAAGTAAACTAAAATACTATCCATGGGCCATAGAGAACGAGCAACAAAATAATTGGCAATATGCATATTGATGTGTGTAGTCCAATAAGTGTTGTTGCAAGCAGTGGATTTGTCTATCTTCAAGGATGACTCAAGTAGATATTTATATTTACTAATTGAGACATAAATCTGGATCTTTCGAAGTGTTTCAAATGGTTTTCAGAATGAAGCGGAAATTATTGTAACAAGAAAATTATGATTCTACAATTGGATTGCAGAAAAGAATATTTGAGTTACAAATTTAGCGAATATCCGATGAGCTATAAATGATTTATATAGCGTGCACCTCCTAGAAACACTACTGAGAGTAGATTGTTTAAAGTAGATGCAATCAAACTATGTATGACATGGTGGGATCAAAGATGACATTAATTATTTTGCCAATATACTTTCAAAGTGATGGTATAGAGACTGTAGCTTTCACACTAGAAAAGGAGTGCCATCATTTTTATTGAAATAAGTGCTACTTTGTAGGTTATCCCAAATAGTTGGGTATTCCTCTATCACTACGTCGAGGCAAAGTGTTGCCATAGAGTGCAAAAGTTTTGAAGAAAATGTTCTCTACAAAAGAGTGAGTGGGAGGACAGTGCAACTCAACAAGATTACGGAATCTTCGTAATCAGATCATAGAAAAATAAACACTAGATTTCTTACTGTGACTGATACAAAATCCTCTACATGAAATATGGAGACTACGATCGAACTTGCAGCTGAACTATATCGGTTGGGAAAATTCATGCAGACCATTGTGGTATGCAAACAAAATATTGTTGGGCAAACAATGAACCTATAAATCAGAGAGAAGCGTTGATGGGCCCTGACTCTGGAAAATGACTATATGCCAACATAATCCGAGATAGTATCCATTCACATAATTCAAGCTTAGAACTTGATGAACCCTTGAAAAGACTTAGAGACTAAAAATAGTAATGGATCTATAAACTGACAAAGATAAAAATGTGTTATAATGCTTGAATTGTTACAAATATTTTATGACAAGATCAAAGAATTTACTATGACGAGATTGTCTCATCATAGCAATACTTAAAATCAGTTCGGGTTAAACTAGCAATTGTTAAATATTTCAATTATGAGATAAAATAGATGGATGTCAAAATGATTCCATGAGATGGAAATAGAACCAAAGTTGTATGTTTGATATGATCCAAGGTAATTTTGTTAATCCAGAGGATGCTAGTAAGTATGCAAACTCCAAGAGATCATATAATGATCTGAAGCAAGCATAGTGGAGTTGGAATATTCGTACTGATGAAATGGTCAAATAAATTGATTTCATCGAGTAAAGCGAAGATGCTTGTATTTACAAGAAAGTAAGTGGGAGCATGATAATATTTCTAAACACTATATATACAAGACATATTGTTGATTGGAAGTTATGTAAATTTCTTGACACAGATTAAGACTTTATTGAAACTAGTTTTTCAGTAAAATACTTAGGCAATGAATAGTCTTAGTATTATACATAATGAACTATTGAGATAATAGTGTCTAATCCGACTTAGCCAAAATACATATTGACAGAATACTAAAGCAATTTAGTATGTAAAAATGTCAAGAAGAGTTTCTTGTCAATGTCACATGGAAGGAGTCGGTATCCTGAAATATTGATGAGTGAAATATGAGTTCAACCAGACTTGTATTCCATGGTATGTAAACAACCAGATATTTCCAATACTCCAAGTAAGTTGTAAATAGAAGTTACTAGTATGATCAAATTGTTGATCATAGGACAATAATGAAAATTTTCATTAAGGATTAATGACATGTTTCTCACACACGGAGAAAATGAAGAGATTGTTGTAAAGAGTTATAGAAATGAGGGCTCGTTGTAAGTAGTACATTGATAAAATCTTCATCTATGCTCCAAGTGATTTTTTGATTTCAAACTAAAAGTGGTTTATGGTGGCACAGTAAGTTGGAATTGGTCCAAAAAGATATTGTGGTGAATTCTATAACAAAAGGCCAAGTATATTATTGCTTTAGAAGCAAAAAATGAAGGGTGATGAATCAAAACTTCATTCATGAGCTTGGTATGGTTTCCAGATGATTGTATCATTGGGACACTATTCTTAATAGTGGTTACATACCTCTGCCTAGGGAATCAAAGGTTCTACTAGTGATTCAATATATACACAAAGTTGGTTTCACACAAATTATCAATTCTTCTAAAAGCATTTTAGAAGCATAGAAATGCAAATGATACACGCGGAACTGAAGTTGTCAGATTCGGTAGGACGAAGTCTATACCACAAGTAAAGCATGGACTGACACCAGATTGCCATTGGTGTAAAAGTGAAAAGTGCTAACTAGATTATTGAATTCAGTGCAAGTGGGAGAATGTTGGAAATATGCCCTAGAGGCAATAATATTGTATTATTATATTTCCGTTGTTCATAATTAAGAGTTTATATTTCATGCTATAACTGTTATGATCCTGCAATATGTGATTCAGTGGAAAACTCAAATGCACGTGTGAAATGATAAATGATAAACAATAGGTTTCTAGTCTCGCCTCTAAGACCGGCTCAAGTGTTGTTAGTGATCATGTTTTTCGAATCTTAGGATATCGCTGAGTGTAATGATAGTCCTAAAACAACAATGAGGATATGACGATAGAAGAACGATCATATTGAATCGACCTAATACTTGCCTGTTATACTATGTGATCATATCGTCTGAAATCATCTGTTATAACACGGAGTGTTAGCATGTGTTTTAGTTCCTCACACCATGAGAGTGTCTCGGTCACTTCCTATCGGATCGTGGGCTTTGGGGTTGAAAGTTTGACAAGTGACTGGGCAGCTCAAGAGTGGGATTTGCTCCTTTGATGATGGAGAGATGTTCTTAGGGCCCTTTCAGTGTGAAGGCATCCATCATCTTCTAGCCAGAAACAGGATACGGTTCTCCTCGAGTAGCATAGCGTCGTCAAGCTGGTGCTGATCTTGCGCTACTTCATAGTAGGCAAGCACTCGAGGCCACCAGTAAATGAGTTCCGTAGGGATATGTGCTTCTGCCCCGTACACCAGGGAGAAGGGAGTCTTCCCAGTAGCACGATTTGGTGTCATTCTGAGGGACTAGTGAACTCACGGCAGCTCCTCGATCCACCACCAGCCGTGCTTCTGTAGCGTATCAAAGGTTCTCGTCTTGAGTCCGCACAGCACTTCAGCGTTCGCCCTCTTAGCTTGTCCATTGCTCCGGGGGTGTACCATAGAGGCAAATGAGACCTTGCATCCAAGGGCATGAACATATTGCATGAAGGCGCGGCTCATGAACTGGGTGCCGTTATTGGTAATTGTTGGGGATATTACTACTGGATGTAAACCGGCCAGGAGTAACCGGATTAACTCTATGAAGATAGAAGCCCATAAAGACGTGAGGATGGTGGCTCTTTACGAAGGCCCAAGGCCCAAAGGCGGGTTAAGGCCTGTAGACGTAAACCGACTCTCTCATGTAAACTTGCATTGTAAGATAGGAAGGATAGAGACCGAGTTGGACACTTTGATGATCCGGCCTCGGGACTCTGTAAACCGGCAGGCGTCAACCTATGTATATAAAGGGACGGCCCGATGGCGGTTGAGGGAGAACGCAACACACAACAACTCAAGAGCCAGGTAAAGCGGATTCACTCCCTAGTCATCGAAACCCCTGCAATTCCATCACAACTAGACTTAGGCTCTTACCTTCATCGAAGGGGCCGAACTAGTATAAAACTCTCGTGTCCCTTGTCCGGTTTAACCCCTTTAAGCTAACTCGTAGCGATGGCTCCACCACTAAGTCATTTCACGAGGACATCTGCCGTGACAAACCCACGATAGTTGTCGCCCACCGTGGGGCTATCACACGATGGTTTCGAGTTCTTGAAGGGCAGCTTCGAAGGGCTTAGGGATACGTTGTGGGCTTGATGACTAAGAGTCGTCGCAGCAAGCTCTACATCGACGACGCCGGATGGGGTCCCGAGGACGGTTCAATTGAATATGGGTACCGGGTCCCCTTTGGTGGAATTCACGTCTTCATCGACAAGATTGGCGAACCGGGCCCTGAGCTGGACATCTGCACGAACACCATCGAGACGGCTCAGCATGCAAGCTTTGCCCCAGTTCAGCCTCCCGTAAAGCATGTCTTCATAGGCGTCATCCATGGAGCGGAATATGAGGATGGATCGGCATCTGGTGGCGAAACCGTTGTCTGTTCTGACGACGAGTCTTCAACCGGAGAGACCGAGTCGCTATACCAGTTACAGGATGACAGGATTAGTGGAGATTCCGATGGCAACAGTATTTCGGAGCCCCTTGATCTGCCAAACCGGGTTGCGGTCTTCATGGCCGGTACACAGCCGGTTCAGCAACAGCAACGCCAGCAGGTGCAAGGGGCTCTGCCCCGCCTCCGGCTCAAGTTTTGTCTGATTTGTTCGACGCTTTAGCAACGTTGCTGGCAGCAGAAGTGGATGCAGCGAACCGAGATCAGCACAACACGGAGATTGCAAAGGTGAAAGATCAGATAACTTAGGCTAAAGCGGACATGGCACCAGAGAACGCCAGGATGCCCACCGAACGGGACGAGTTAGAGGCTCAGGCCTACTGACTTAGGCTGGATCAAAATGCCTCAGATGATGTCATGAGGAGGAGATACCGGTCGCACCTCCCGCTGGGTTATGAGCCAAGAAACCTCTTCAATACACCAGGAGCGGGAACTAGTAATCAGCCAGTGATAAACCGGACAGAGGCACCGGTGACAGGAGCGCCGGTTCAGCCGCGCACGATGGACCCGCCTCGTCAGAACAACATTCCGTATGTTCCGACGCCCCCGGGGCATTACTCCAACCCGTTGGATAATATTGTGGCCGCCGCTTCATTATTGGCAGCCCTCCCAATTGACGGCGAGTCACCAGTGGCGGTTGAGACACGACGGGCCAGAGAGCTCCTTCAAACAGCTTTAACCCATCAGCAAGCTTATTCGCATAGCCATGAGAGGATTCATTCCACCCCCCGTCCAAGTCGGAGCTACAACAGGCACATTGAGGATGAACCGTCCGTGTCAAGCAGTGCACGTCACCGTAACTCGCCACTAGGGCATAACCCGACAGGTGGTGGCGCTAATGCGCAGGATGTGGTGGATCATGGCCAATGTCGGTGTCAAAACCGGTGGATCTCGGGTAGGGGGTCCCGAACTGTGCGTCTAAGGCGGATGGTAACAGGAGGCAGGGAACACGATGTTTTACCCAGGTTCGGGCCCTCTTGATGGAGGTAAAACCCTACGTCTTGCTTGATTAATATTGATGATATGTGTAATACAAGAGTTGATCTACCATGAGATCGAAGAGGCTAAACCCTAGAAGCTAGCCTATGGTATGACTGTATATTGTCCTATGGACTAAAACCCTCCGGTTTATATAGACATCGGAGGGGGCTAGGGTTACATAAGGTCAGTTACAAAGGAGGAGATATACATATCCGTATTGTCTAGCTTGCCTTCCACGCCAAGTAGAGTCCCATCCGGACACGAGACGAAGTCTTCAATCTTGTATCTTCATAGTCCAATAGTCCGGCCAAAGGTTATAGTCCGGTTGTCCGGAGACCCCCTAATCCAGGACTCCCTCAGTAGCCCCCGAACCAGGCTTCAATGACTATGAGTCCGGCGTGTAGTATTGTCTTCGGCATTGCAAGGGTTCTTCTCCAATTTCCAAGTGTTTGTAAGCAGTTTCCGGCCTTATAAATGTTGATCCTCTTGGCTTTTGTGCCCAATAAGGGCTATCTCTCATGCGTCGAACGAATACGATGCGCCAGGGCATTTTTACATTTGCCCCCCTAGACAGATAAATAAATTGTCTATTAAGGGGATAGGGATTCTTAGATCTGATCCACACCATCTTCCCCTCAGCGAGAATCCATCAGAGCGTGTTTCGGAAAGATCCATTCCAGCATGGCCGACCTCCGCAGCTCCTCCTCCGGCCCCCGTAGCCCTAAGCTCGGTGATTGGGAGAGGTGTTCAGTCCACACAGTCAATTGGTCGAACTATAAACCAAGGGATTTCTCCCTCCGGCCTATATGGTGCCCGTTGGAACCGGGCTTGCCACCTACAATGGTGGGGAGCAAGCGGAGAGCTTTCCCTGTCCCTCCATAGGGGAACGGGTCTGCCTTGTTCCTTACTCACTAAGGGGACTCGGATTTCCAATTCATCTGTTCCTCCGCGGGCTCCTAGAGTTCTACGGCCTCCAATTACACAATTTCACCCATGCCTCCATTCTACATATCGCCGGCTATGTTGCTCTCTGCGAGTTGTTCATGGGCTGCGAGGCTCACTTCGAGCTATGGAAAAGGCTATTCTACCTTGTCCCTCGCACACAGAGGGAATCACTTTATCAAGTGGGTGGAGCCGAAATATGGCGCATCGCCGATACCGGATTCCTGTCCGGTACCCCGAAGAAGTTGTCCGAAGACTGGCCTTCAGAATGGCTTTATATGGAGGACGTCCCCCTTCCGGACCCTGTTCGGCGGGGTCTTCCTGAGTTCAACAATGCTCCTCTGAAGAAGCGCCGAAGTTAGCACCCACGGATCCCCCAGGCGGAAGACAATGGAGAAGTCCTCTATCTGATGAACCGGATCAAAGCACTGGCTCGATCAGGATTGACAATAATCGAAGTTATGTCAATTTGCGTAATGCGGGGAGTGCAGCCACTTCAATATCGTGGGCACCCCTTGTGGTGTTATAACGGGGCGGATGACGCCACCCGTTGCGGGCGTAAGGGTCCGGACAATGCTGCTGCTCTAGCGAAAATTCTGTTCGAACTTTTCAAAGGTGAGGAAGAGGACTTCGCCCGCATCAAGCGGGATGGATTCTCCATGTACAATCCTCCAAGCTGGGTAAGTTATATCTCCCTGCTCCCATTTTTCCCGCATTCTTTGTCGTAAGTATTCACCTTGCCACTTTGCGGCAGGAACGGCGAAAAGCCATAAAGGAGGTCAGCAGCCCTTCTCCACAACCAGAGGACCCTGATCGGGCCCTCGACTCCGGACTTGAAGAAGATCCGGTTATCTCCGTGGAGCTGATAGATCGGTAGTTCTATCAGTTAAGCTGCGATGATGCCCTGGTGGCCATTACGGCCGACTATCCCGGACTGCTCCCTGCATCGCAAGTAAGAAAAATCAAAAGTCCCAACTCCAAAACTCAGAAGAGGATGAGGATAATCCCCCTAAAGAGGATGAGGATAGATTATCTGCTACAAACTCAGAAGTGGAAAGCGCCATGAATCATAGGCGCCGCCGGGCCGTACTCCGGGACGCTTGTTTCTCACCAGAGGCGTTTGACGCCTTCAATTCTGGAGAGGCGTACCTCCGTGCCGCTCAAGATGGTCTAGCCAGAGCCACGGATCAGTATGTAAAGGATGTACGGGTGAGTAAATCTGGCGATTTATATGTATCAGTAGCCCCTGAGACTTGAAACAGTTAGCAGAACTGATTTAAGGATCATCTTTAATGTGCAGGTCCTTACAGAGAAGAATACTAGGCTGTCCCAGGAGCTGGAGGAATGCAAGACCCAACTGCGGGCCCCTGTTACCGCATTGCAGCAACAGAAAAAGCCTCCCGCTGGTAACATTGACTTTAAAGAATGATGGTTACCATATAGTGTGCAGCGTGGCTGCAAATCTAACAATAGATTTTACAGATGAATCCGGAGAAAATCCGGGGGACCAGCATGTTACGCGACAGCTAGAGGCTGGCAAACACGTGCTGACTGAGGTTAGGTGGGAGAAACAATCTCCAAGACGCCAATATTAAGCTGAACGCGGAACTAAAAGACAATTGGGGCCAGCTTGCAGACTCCGAGAAGGAGAATAAGCGGCTTCCGCGCGGCATTTTCAGTAAGTGCTTGAACGAATCCTTTTAAAGCAGTTCGGCGAAGAAGCCAACTAATAGCGTTATGTCTGTAGGTATGCTGACGGGTCGTCATGCAGAGGAAATGCCCGGGTCTGCGGGTGATCTTCTGTCCGAGCTGTCACATCTGCACGAACAAGTTCGGCAGGTGATGCAGAGTGTTTCCCAAGCCTTGTGGCCATCTGTCTCCCTGCCGAAGGGCGTTGCAGAGCTTGCGGAGAAGCTCAAGGGAGCACGGCGGCACTTTCGATTATGGAAGATATCATCCTGCCGACAGGGTGCCAGAGAAGCCTGGGCCATGGTGAAGACGTGGTATACCAAGGTAGACTCAAATCACATGGCGAGGTCGAACATGTGGGGCCCGACGGAAAAGAGATCCCCGTTAGCTTAGTTTATGGGAAAGTAGAATTAGCCACAAAGTATTCCCAACAGGATTATAAGCTAGACCGCCTGTTGGATGGTATAGAAGTGGAATTTAGTCTGTCTGCATGACTATGTAATTAAAGTGACATGCATAATGCCTTCTAGCCGGATTGTAGATCATTTCTCGTTGCAGACCTTTTCTCTTCAACCTCGGGGCCCGATAGTACGGAGTGGGTCCGAATACCCGCTCAGTTATATAAGAACTGGGGTATGCGTGGAGACCAGGCATAGGGGTCATTATTGCTTTATCAGACAAGTGCCCAACTAGTTATGTTATATTACATGGGTAGTAAGAAACATCTTCCAGGGAGAATAGTTCCGTTAAGGGTTCCTTTCCCTGGGTAAGCATGCTCTAAAGTGCATGTCCGGACTGCGATAGGAAAACGCAGGAAAAACATATGGGGGCAGATATGGAAAATAAAATAAAAATCATATTTTTTTCACCAACCGAATATTCCCTTAAGAACGCTAGCTTTCGGCTTCACCCAGTCTGAGGTACACATCCGGCTGACCCGGCAGTAACAATCGCAGAGGTGCTCCCCTTATGCCCTAGCCGAATTAACGGGAACGTAGGGCATAAATACAAGAGCCAGCCAACCCAGCTTGGCCAAAACTTAAGTCATATCAATGCATATAATGGTGAAAAAAGGTACATGCGGAAGTATAACACATGTATTGGCCATGACGCCGGAATAAATAATTTAAGCTTCTGTGAAATAAGCCCCCAGGTATGAAGAGTGCGGCTAGCGCATCTGTAATGTGCAAGCGAGGCACAAAGTGACCCTTGAAGGCCTAGAGGAATAATAAAAGACAGAAAGAAAGGAAAACAAGACAGATAATGTATATGCGAAAAATGGACAAAGGGAGGGGACTAACATAGAGTCCGGTGCTAGGCGTAGAGTCTTCGGAGCCTGGCCGCGTTCCATGGGTTCGGCTCGAGTCGACTAGTCGATGCATCTCGCAGTCGGTACGCTCCACCGGTGAGAACTTGGTCAATAATGAAGGGACCTTCCCATTTGGGCTCGATCTTGTTCTTTTTCTTATCCGGCAGGTGTAGAACTAGTTCGCCAACGTTATATGTTTTGGCCCGTACTTCTCTGCTTTGGTTTCTGCGAGCCTGTTGCTGATAAAATGCGGAACAGGCTTTGGCTACGTCGCGCTCCTCCTCCAGGGTGTCCAGACTGTCCTGCCGATCGAGCTCGGCTTCTCTTTCTTCGTACATGCGCACTCTAGGTGAGTCATGAATTATGTCACAGGGCAAGACTGCCTCTGCGCCGTACACCATAAAGAAGGGTTTATATCCGGTACTATGATTCGGCATGGTCCGCAACCCCCAGAGTACAGAGTCGAGCTCCTCTACCCAGTGCGTGTTAGACTCCATTAAGGAACGCACTAACCTGGGTTTAATGCCGCTCATTATAAGACCGTTTGCTCACTCGACTTGACCGTTGGTTTGTGGGTGATAGACTGAGGCATAATCGAGCTTGATGCCCATTTTGCTGCACCAGAGTTTTACCTCGTCGGCCGTGAAGTTTGTGCCATTATCAGTGATGATGCTGTGGGGGACGCCATAACGGTGTACAACCCCAGATATGAAGTCTATCACCGGTCCGGATTCGGCTGTTTTAACAGGTTTGGCCTCTATCCATTTGGTGAATTTATCCACCATGACCAATAAGTATTTTTTCTTGTGGGTTCCCCCTTTAAGGGGTCCAACCATGTCAAGCCCCCAGACCGCAAAGGGCCATGTAATCGGGATTGTTCGGAGGGCAGTGGGTGGCATGTGGCTTTGATTTGCAAAGAGCTGGCAACTGGCGCAACGTTGGACCAAGTCTTGTGCATCTACCCGGGCCGTTGGCCAATAGAATCCTGTACGGAAGGCCTTGCTTACCATAGCCTGGGCTGCGGCGTGATGACCGCCGAGTCCGGCGTGAATTTCTGCTAAAAGATTTCGCCCTTCTTCTTTGGAGATGCACCTTTGAAGGACTCTGGTAGTGCTTTTTTGTACAATTCTCCGTCATGGACCCTGTAGGCCTTGGATCGCCACTCTATGCAGCGTGCCTCATTTTGGTCCTCTGGAAGTTCCTGTCTAGTTAGGTAGGCCAGGAATGGTTCTGTCCACGGGGCAATAATGGCCATTATTTCGTGGGCTGAAGGTGTTATTTCGGTGGCGGATCCTCTGATTGTGTCAGAGAGTTCGGTATCGGGTATTTTGGCCGGGTCCGGACTGTTGTTACCGGTGTCCCCTTCCCATACTACGGATGGTTTGAACAGCCTTTCCAAGAATATGTTGGGTGGGACCGCATCGTGTTTTGCACCGATGCGGGCGATGATATCCGCCGCCTGATTGTTTTCCTGAGCCACATGGTGAAATTCGAGCCCCTCGAACCGAGCTGACATTTTTAGGACGGTGTTTCGATAGGCCGCCATTTTCGGATCCTTGGCGTCAAAGTCTCCATTTATTTGGGATATTGCGAGGTTTGAATCCCCACGCACCTCCAGGAGTTGAATGCACATGGAGACTGCCATTCGAAGACCATGCAACAGAGCTTCGTATTCGGCTGCATTGTTGGAGTCTGTATACAATATTTGCAATACGTACTGAACGGTATCTCCGGTTGGGGACGTCAGGACAACTCCAGCCCCTATACCAGCCAGCATTTTAGAACCGTCGAAGTGCATGATCCAATTGGAGTATGCGCCATACTCTTTAGGTAGTTTGGCCTCCGTCCATTCGGCGACGAAGTCGGACAATACTTGTGACTCAATGGCTCGTCGAGGTTTGTATGTTATGTCGAACGGGAGGAGCTCAATGGCCCATTTGGCAATCCGGCCCGTAGCATTGCGGTTGTTTATAATATCATTAAGTGGCACTTCCGAGGCTACTGTAATCGAACACTCTTGAAAGTAGTGTCGTAGCTTCCGTGATGCCATGAATACCGCATATGCTATCTTTTGGTAATGCGGGTACCGTGATTTGCATAGAGTGAGGATAGTGGATACATATGTCCGTCCACTTCCCGTTCAACAACGAGCACCGCGCTTACAACTTGATGAGTTGCCGTAATGTACAACAGCATTGGTCTCCGATGTTTGGCGCGGCCAGGATTGGGTTGGTTGCCAAAATGGCCTTTATTTCTTCCAATCCAACTGCAGCCGCATCCGTCCACTCGAAGTGTTCGGTGTGCCGAATGAGGCGATAAAGGGGTAAAGCCTTTTCTCCTAAGCAGGAGATAAAGCGGCTTAGAGCCGCCACGCATCCAGTTAACTTCTGGATTTGTTTGAGGTCTGTTGGGTTAGCCAACTGTGACAAAGCTCGGATTTTGGCCGCATTAGCTTCAATACCTCTACTGGAGACAATGAAACCCAGGAGCTTTCCGGCTGGTACGTCGAAAACGCATTTTTCCAGATTGAGCTTGATGTCGTATGTTCGGAGGTTGTAGAATGTGAGCCTCAAGTCGTCTATCAAAGAGTCAATGTGTTTGGTTTTGACGACCACATCGTCTACGTATGCCTCTATTGTTTTGCCGATTTGTTTCTCCAGACATGTCTGAATCATGCGCTGATATGTTGCGCCGGCGTTTTTGAGCCCAAAAGGCATTGTGTTGAAACAGAAGGGACCGTATGGTGTGATGAATGCCGTTGCATCTTGGTCGGACTCCGCCATCTTGATTCAGTGGTAACCGGAGTATGCGTCGAGGAAACACAATGACTCGTGTCCTGTGGTAGCATCAATGATTTCGTCGATGCATGGGAGAGGGAAGGGATCCTTTGGGCAAGCTTTATTGAGGTCTTTGAAATCGACACAAAGGCGCCAGGATTTGTCCTTCTTTGGTACCATCACCAGGTTTGCTAGCCAGTCCGGATGTTTTATTTCTCTGATGATTCTGGCCTCCAATAACTTGGCTAGTTCCTCCCCCATGGCCTGTCTCTTAGGTTCGGAGAAACATCGAAGAGCTTGCTTGACCGGCTTGAATCCCTTTAGGATATTGAGGCTATGCTCGGCCAGCCTGCGTGGGATTCCTGGCATGTCTGAGGGATGCCAGGCGAATATGTCCCAGTTCTCACGCAGGAACTCTTGTAGTGCGGCATCCACAGCGGGGTTTAACTGTGCCCCGATGGAGGCTGTTTTTGTAGGGTCTGTTAGGTGGACTTGGAATTTGACTATTTCGTCCGCTGGTTTAAAAGAGGTGGACTTGGATCTCTTGTCGAGTATCACATTGTCCCTGTCCACTGTGGAGCGTAGCGTGGTTAATTCCTCGGCCGAGAGGGCTTCGGATAATGCCTCGAGGGCCAGTGCGGCTGTTTTGTTTTCAGCGCAGAGTGCTTTGTCCGGATCACTAGCGAGAGTGATGATTCCGTTGGGCCCGGGCATTTTGAGCTTCATGTACCCGTAATGGGGTACGGCTTGGAAGATTGTGAACACCTCCCGTCCTAAAAGAGCGTGATAACCACTTCTGAACGGGGCCACTTGGAATGTAATTTCTTTGGACCTGTAATTATCCGGCGTGCCGAATACCACGTCTAGTGTGATTTTCCCAGCACAGCGTGCTTCCCGACTGGGGATGATTCCTCTAAAGGTTGTGCTACTTTGCTCAATGCGGTTCCGGTCTATTTCCATCTTTTGAAGAGTTTCCTCATAGATGAGGTTTAATCCGCTGCCGCCGTCCATGAGTACTTTGGTGAGTCGAAAGCCGTCCACGATTGGACTGAGGACCAGTGCGGCTGGTGCTCGGGCTGTTCAGAATTTAGGTTCATCACTGGCATTGAAGGTAATAGCCGTGTCACTCCATGGATTTATTGCTGCTACGTGGCATATTTCGGCCATGCTACGGAGTGTTCGCTTGCGCCTATTATTTGACGCGAAGGTCTCGAAGACTGTTAACACCGTATTGTTATGCACGAGATGGTACTCTGCGGTATTTGGGAGAAGAAGATCCTCACCACTTTTGGCCACCTGCCGGAGTATCCAACATGCTCTAAGGCTGTGCGTTGGTATTGTATCCTCTGTACTATGAATTTTGCAGGGTCCGTTGAGCCATCCCTCTCGTACGGTTCCATGCCCTGTAGATGGTTTTTGCTTTTTGGTAGCTGACCCGGGTGTATTGTGATAATGCACCCTTTTATTTCGGACTGGGTTTGTATTCAGGGCCGGATTATCCCAAAAGTTTGTTTCGGTTTTCCAGGTACTTTCCATCGCACAATACTTTCGTACTATGGACGCCAAGTCAGCGAAGCGTGTTATCTCACGGCGATTTATGGTGTTAAGGATTCCCTTGTCCATGCAATTATTGCAGAAAAATAGGATTGGGTCTTCCTCGAGACAGTCCTTAACCTTGTTCATCGCAAGGAGGAATCTGGCCCAATAGTGATGTACTGTTTCCTAGGGCTCTTGCCTGATGTGGGAAAGATCACTTATGTTTGGGTGGGTGGGTGGAATTGAATCCGAACCCTTACCCGATCTAGGATCCAGGGGCCGAGGAGTTTCCAATTTTGGAAGTTCCGGTTCCGGGGTGTTACCCGATAATCCTGGCCCGCTGCCTGACTCTAAGTTCAGGGATTGGATGTTGTCCTCCCGCGAACGGGCATCCGGCTCAAAGAGCTCGGGAATCCGGACATAGTTGGTCCTCAAGATAGAGGAAAGGTCGCCGCATTGTTCCTCCACCACTGCAATATGATGGGTGACCGGTGGAGAGTTAATTTCCCTTTTATTGGGTTTAAGCCCAATCCGATCATAGTCCGTAACGACTCCCAAGGCGGCGATGCGATCCAAGAGCTCGTTTAAGGAGGCGAGCTCCATTGGATCCATCTGTTCGACGAGTGCCGATTTGACGTGGAGGCTGTTTTCAATGACCCGGGAAGTCATCGTCGGCGCAGCGGCCGAACAGGCGGTCATGACGAAACCGTCTAGCCCATTTTGTATGTACTTTTTAAATCTACATGCAAGCCATGTTGAAATAGAAGAGCTGGACTTGTGGAACAGATTCTTAAATTCTATACCAACTTTTCTAGATTATAAGAGCATGTGATATACTTTTCTCCCGTTGCAACGCACGAGCCCTTTTGCTAGTATCTACCTGTATGTGGTATTCTTTTGCTGTTCTAAGCAACTTTGTATGTGCCATCTATAATATTCAAAATAAATTTCACTTTTGTTTGCTCGTACCACTTGCGAGGCAGTGAGGGGTGGCTAATATTATCCATGCTAGATGTGTTATTCTCACGATGAGTGTTTATTCACTTGTCATTGCACGAGAGTAAGACAAAGGTATCAGGGATGCCCAGTGCCGAAATGAAAAATGAATTTACTTTATGTTGTCAAATAATAAATTCCTTGGAAAGTTTTGGTATGGAAGGCACCTGTGGATACAGTTAGCCATGGCAAGTGAAAGTATGGTGGAAAAAGGAATAAACTTAAATTTCTGTTTTGGAACCACCTATGATATATCTAGCATGGAAAGTCTTGGGAACTCTAAGTCATTTTCGTTGGTGGGAAAAGTATGCCTCTCAAAAAAAATTCATCTCTCAATTTTCTCTTTGAGCTCTGGCACCTCTACAAATCCCTACTTCCCTCTGCAAAGGGCCTTTCTTTTACTTTATGCAATTTTTTATTTTGAATTTGAGTCTCCATCTTCTCTTATAAAAGCTCCAACTAGGGGGCACTATGATCGTACTTAAGCATTGGGTGTAGTTAATTTGCGAGTGTGTTTCATGGATGGATCAATGATTGAGCATGATAGGCTAGGGATAGCTTATTTTAGCGTTGATATTTTGAAAGACATGGTTGCTTGTTGGTATGGTTGAGTATTGATGTCTCATGTCAAAACTTGACTATTGCTTTGAACAATATAAAAGTCCAAATGTCCATGCTATAAAGAAAAGAATATGAGATAACATGTTAGGCAGCATTCACATCAAAAATTTTGTTTTTATACTTTACCTACTCGAGGACGAGCAGGAATTAAGCTTGGGGATGCTGATACGTCTCCAACGTATCAATAATTTTTGATTGTTCCATGCTGTTATATTATCATTCTTGGATATTTTATAATCATTTTATAGTTATTTTATATCATTTTTTGGTACTAACCTATTGACATGTTTTTTGCATGTTTTTTACATCGCAGGAAATCGATACAAAATAGAGTCCAAACGCAGCGAAACTTTTTGAAAGTGCGTTATATCGACTAGAGGGGGTGAATAGGCGATTTTTACAAATTCGTCACTAAGGAATTTTAAGGTGAGGAAATTCCTAAGCAACGAACTACTTAGCAGCGGAATAAGTACTCAGATGCAAGCATAACAGAGTAGGAGCACAGTCATCATGATGAAATAAAAACAAGCACAGAGTACAAGTAGCGTAAACATAGGATAAGTAGGCTGAAGACAAAGTGACTGAAGAATTAGGATTGAGGAAATTGAGAAAGTCTTCAGTCAAAGTCTTCAAATAGTAATGATCAAGTACTTCTACACAGAAATGAGGAAATGGAAGGGTTGAGGAAATAGAACTAGTAGCTTGGTGAACACAGTGATTTGGTAGACCAGTTCCAACTGCTGTGACAGTCATACGTCTGGTTGGAGCAGCTAGGTATTTAAACCCGAGGACACAGAGTCATCATTGTATTCTCCTTGAGCTAAGGTCACATAGACCTTGCCCAGTCGCTCGTGGTAAGTCTTCAGGTGACTTCCAAACCTTCACAGACTCGGTCACTCGGTGATCCATAATTTCCTCTTGGATGCTCTAGACCATGACGCCTAACTGTCTAGAGGATGCACAGTCCTCAAAGGTAACAAGCGTCGGTTCCACACAGGAACAACCTCTTCAGTGATGCTCAATCACTAGGGTTTGTAGGTGTTTGGGTTTGAGTTTTTCCTCACTTGATGATTTTCACTCAAAGTCTTCGGAGGATGGGATGCTCTCAATGACAAGTGTCAGTTTCTCATGGAGCAGCCAACCAGCTAATGGTTGTAGGGTCAGCTATTTATAGCCTAGGGAGCAGCCCGACACGATAAGACATAAATGCCCTTCAATGATATGACCGTTAGGTGGGTAGATATTTTGGGACAGTTGGCGCGTAGCACATCAATGGTTAGATATTTGAGTATCAAATTCCTCAGGGCTATCATGTTCCTCACATGTAGGCAATCCGCACTGGCGAATTCCTAACTCCTCAGTCAGAACAAATTCCTTAGAGACCAGAAGATCTTCGTCACTTTCACTGAAGATATTGACTGAACTGTATGAGATTTCCAGTGGCTTCACTAGAAAGGTTGGGTAGTTGTAGAATTTTGAGATGAGCATCACTTGGAAACTTTTCCTTAGTTTTACCTCGACCCCCTTTAACAGAACGGTGTTTCCTATGACTCAAGAAGAGAAAAACAAAAGTACGAAAACAAAAGTCTTCACGCTTCATAATCCTCGCATGAATATCAAGTCTTCAAGATCACACCAAGTTCTTTACTTTCAAAGTCTTCATAAAGCCAAAGTCTTCAGTTGAAGAGATTCATTTTTAGAGGTTGACTTTCTCTGTAAATATCAAACTCCTCATAGACTTATAGACTTGTGTACACTCACAAATGCATTAGTCCCTTAACCTATAAGTCTTCAATACACCAAAATCACTAAGGGGCACTAGATGCACTTACACTTTTTGTGGATTTTTTTGGACCAGAAGACATCCAATGGGCCGAAGAAGCACTTGGGGGCTGCTCCAAGGGGAGCACAACCCACCGGGGCGCGCCTGGAGGCCCAGGCGTGCCCGGTCGGTTGTGCCCACCTCGGGTGCCCCCAGACCACCTCTTTACTCTATAAATACCCCAATATTCCAGAAACCCTAGGGGACTCGGCAGAAATCAATTCCAGCCACCGCAGAGTCTAGAACCACCAGATCCAATCTGGACACCATCAGGGAGGGGTTCACCACTTGCATTGGTGCCTCTCCGATGATGTGTGAGTAGTTCTTTGTAGACCTTCGGGTCCGTAGTTAGTATCTAGATGGCTTCCTCTCTCTCATTCGATTCTCAATACAATGGTCTCTTGGAGATCCGTATGATGTAACTCTTTTTGCGGTGTGTTTGTTGGGATCGGATGAACTTTGAGTTTATGATCAGATCTATCTTTTTATCCCTGAAAGTTATTTGAGTTTCTTTGGTCTATTATATGCATGATTGCTTATAGCCTCGTATTTCTTCTCCGACATTTGGGTTTTGTTTGGCCAACTTGATCTATTCATCTTGCAATTGGAAGAGGTGCTTTGTACTGGCACTAGTGTGCATCAGTGCTAAACAAACGGTTTTAACCCCTTCTCACAATGGCATTTGGAACCATCGCCAACTGAGTGTGGGAGATAGGGGGCCCTCCTGGGAGACAGGCTGGGGCCGTGTGCGATCGGGCGAGGCATCGAAACCCAATCATTTCGTAGGCATGTACATCCCACACGGTAATTCGAGGAAATCATTTCCGTAGGTATGTACATCCCACACGGTGAATCCTAGATAATCATTTCCATAGGTATGTACATCCCACACGGTGAATCCAAGGAATATGTTTCCATTCTTATGTACATCCCACACAGTCATTCCAGGGAAAACGTTTCCGTTCATTTGTACATCCCACACAGTTTTATGTATACGCTCGTGTGTGAAAGGTGTAACTATCACACACACTCTGCCTTGGTTAACTGTTTGCTTTCATTAACTATATCACACACAATTTGATGTAGAAAACTGCTTGACATTGGGCTATCCATCACAAGCGCTTTTACTGCGAGAACCGTTTGCAAAGTTCCATGACCGTGTGTTCTCTTTTTATTTTTGCCTGTAATTTATTATTTGAGTTGGAAATTTTGAAATATGAAACGTGCAATTCAAATTCTCAGCACAATGGTTTTCAACAACGAATCCATAAATAAAATTGCAGTACAATATGTTCAGTAATTACAGGATTAGGCAGCAATTAACTATGATGAACCACGATATTTAAAGGCGGGTAAAGGTGAAGAGACAAGTGTAAATCATTTTGACTGCCGACGCTGTTGAAGAAGCGGAATGCCCATAATGTGCCTTCCTGCATGCCATAGGCACGAACCACTTTTGTCCAACCCCTTGTGACGATCGCCCGCCCATCCTTCACCGCCTTCAGGAAGACTTCTAGAGCATTATCATGGTAGCATGAATTATATACTTTAACCTTAGTTGCCTCCACTCCGGTCATGTAGTTTGCAAGGTAATCATCAGTAAATAGCTTCGGAAACCACTAAAAAGAGAAAAATATCAGACACTGATGTCTAATAGAGTAACTTATTGTGGGCAGGGAAAAAATGCAACACATTACTTACCATCCTAAAGTTCACTGTTGTCTTCGACAAAGTGTAAATAAAGAGCTTAATTCCAATCACCTGTTTCTTTCGCCTAACAATCTTTCTTAGTTTCCTCACTTGATGCTTGTTCATGAATATCTCATTGCCCCATACGCAAAAGGGATCGAAGCGTGGATCAGTACCGCTCATATATGTACCTACAAGCAGCCAGTAAATGTTAGAAGCTAAAATGAGATTGCACAAATGATGTAAAATACAACTACCTATGTTCCTAAGTACAAGTATTTTTTTAGATTTCAATATGAACTAGATACGGATGTATATAGAATTATATATATAGTTTAGATTAGAATCTAGATTCACTCATTTTGCTCCTTATGTAGTCTATATTGGAATCTCTAAAAATACTTACATTTAGGAATAGATGGTGTATCAGACATGGGATGCAGCTAACCTCGACGGAAAACAATAGCATCGCCCATTGTAGCCCTGTGTAAGTACATGGAAAGCCAATGTTAACTACAACATGGTTAACATCCACCAAAAATAGAAAATGGTAATAAAACGGCAGCATGTGTAGTGATATCTTCATTTCGAAAGAGTAGCCCGGTAGCAAAGGGACGGATTAAAAAATGGATACAACTGTTAATTGCAACAGGCTTAACAACATCCCAATTCATGTTTTGTATGTTTGTAGCCATTGAAATACAACTATTTAAAAATGGATACAACTGTTAATTGCAACAGGCTTAATGGCCATTGAAACCGGTATTGATAAAAATGCAATTGGCAGAGTTAAATATCAAAGGGCAGGTGCTGACAGAGCAGATAATGGCCCAGTTGCCTATAAAAAGGTAGGGAAAATAGATAAAACATGTTAGGCATGTTTACTACAACATGCTTAATACATCGACCATGCAAAACATAGCCATTAATGGCAACTTGTATTGGTAAGATTTAACTGGTGGGTACATACTTGGTAAGTCCCCAGAGGTAGTTGCTGGGGCACTTCATCTTGGCTAGAGCCCGCTCAAAGTCAGCAGTGGCGGAGGTGAGCTGTTCCTCCAGGTCGAAGCGTGGATCAGTGCCACTGACATGTGTACCTACAGGCAACCAGTAAATGGTAGAACTTAAACTGCAATTGCACAAATTATGTGCAATACCTCGATGGCAAACAACACCATCGGTCGTTATGACCCTGCGTAAGTACATGGACAAGCATGTTAAGTATAACATGGTTAGCAGCCACCAAAAATAGCAAATGGGCAGCATCTCTAGTATATCTTCATTGCGGAGAGTAGCATGGTAGCAAATTGACAGATTAAAAAATGGATACAACTGTTAATTGCAACAGGCTTACCAGCATCCTAAGTCATGTTTTGTATGTTTGTAGCCATTGAAATACAATTTGTTTAAAAATGGATTCATCTGTTAATTGCAACAGGCTTAATAGACATTCACTGCAAAAAAAAGACACATCCGTGACATTTTGGGCCGAACGAATTTTTTCCTGTCATGCTTATGACACTTCTATGATGATAATTTTGAAAAAATCTAGTATCATCATAGATGTGGTGGTCTCCTACTTCTATGACAAAAAATCATGACAGAAAATGGGCTTTTTGTCCTAGGCGGGCCGAAGATGCAACTTCATGACATTCTTTGGGTCGTCCATGACAGAAAAAACCATGGTAGAAGCGAGGGCGAGGAAAATATCGGGGAGTTCCCGGTTATGGTGGGTGGTCGGGGGCTGAGCGATGCGCTTTTCTCTCGTACACGTACGCGCGTGGGTGCGAGGCATTGGGCTCTAACTGAACCCGAGCGATTGCACTGCTTCTACGCGTTACTGAACCCGAGCGATCGATCGATCCCTTGCTGTTAACTGAACCCGAGTGATTCCTTCGCTACTGCTGTTAACTAAAGCCGATCAAACACCACTGCCTCCTTCCCTTGATGAATAGTGAGCGTTGTTGGGGGGTTTGGATGTACAGTTCCCGGTGGGGGGTTGGATGAACAGGACCCCATGGTAGTAGAAGCCGTTGCCACTGGATGAACAGTACCCCGATCGATCGAGCCGGTGGATGAACAAGACCCCGTGGAGGGCTGGATGAACAGGACGACCCCGTGGAGGGCTAGTTGCATAGTGGCTGGTGGAGGGCTGGATGAACAGTAGCCGGTGGAGGGGTGGTTGAACAGGACCCCGTGGGGAGGGCTGGTTGAACAGTAGCCAGTGGAGGAGCGCGTGGTGGAGGCTGGATGAACAGGAGCCCGTGGATGAACAGTTGCAGGTGGAGGCTGGAGGAGGTCGACGGTGGATGAACAGTAGCCCATGGAGGTTGGAGGAGGTCGACGGTGGAGATGAACAGTAGCCCGTGGAGTCCCGTTTTGTGGTACGCCAGACCCCTCCCGATGAACAGGACCCCTGTTTCGACCGTAGCACTCCAACACAAGTCCATTTCCTTCGTTTTGTGGTACGCCACACCCCTCCCGATCAACAGGACCCTGTTTCCACCAAAGGAGGTAAGTTTCCTTCGTTTTGCGGTATGCCAGACCCCTCCCGATGAACAGGATCCTGTTTCGACCGTGGCCGGTAGAACACAAGGTTGTTTCCTCCATTCTGCGGTACGCCAAGCCTCGTTTCCATCGGCTGTTCCATCCAAGTCGGTTGGCTCCCGATGAACAGCACACGTTCCGTTGCCTCCCGATAAACACAATGCATTTCATTTCCTCCCCATGAACACGCCATGTACACGAGTCCTGTCCGTACATATGCGCGAGTAGGCATTCGAGACCCCTCCCATATGTACGTATGTGGCCGTATTTACTTTCTTGCACCCTGGCCGTTGTATGTACGTGTACATGCTACGTGCACGCCTCCACTACGACACGTGTGCGCCTCTACTATGACATGTGCCCTTCCTTACACGGCCACGGTTCATCGCTGCAGCCTACAGACAGACCAATCGTATGTACGTACACGTTCGCGACCTGAATAACAACGATACATACGCTTCGACCAGGTGGGTCCCGACTGCCAGGCACTTCCTTGCGTGTGAAGATGTAGCTAGTGGGTCCCAGCATCAGGGGGAAACATTTTTTCACAAAATACGGTGGCCCGTTGAGGGAGTCCTGGACTAAGGGGTCCTCGGGCGTCCGGCCTGTTAGCCATGGGCCGGACTGATGGGCTGTGAAGAACACGAAGACCGAAGATTGCACCCGTGTCTGGATGGGACTCTCCTTGGCGTGGAAGGCCAGCTTGGTGACCAAATATGTAGATTCCTTTCTTTGTAACCGACCTTGTGTAACCCTAGATCCTCCCGGTGTCTATATAAACCGGAGGACCTAGTCTAGAGGGGAGATATTCATTACCATAGCCATACAAGCGAAGCCTCTAGGGTTTGGCCATTACGATCTCGAGGTAGATCAACTCTTGTAATACTCATATTCATCAATATCAATCAAGCAGGACGTAGGGTATTACCTCCATAGAGAGGGCCCGAACCTGGGTAAACATTGTGTCCCCTGTCTCCTATTACAATTGACCTACGATGCACAGTTCAGGACCCCCTACCCGAGATCCGCCGGTTTTGACACCGACATTGGTGCTTTCATTGAGAGTTCCACTGTGTCGTCCTCAAAAGGTTCGATGGCCCCTACAATCATCAACAATGACGCTGTCCAAGGAGAAACCTTCCTCCCCGGACATATTTTCGTGTTCGGTGGCTTCGCACCGTGGGCCAACTCGTTTGGCCATCTGGAGCAGATCGATAGCTACGCCCCTTGCCACCAGGTCAGATTTGGGAGCTTGAACTACGTCACGGACATCCGTGGAGATTTGATCCTCACAGGATTCGAGACCGCAGCGATCGCTCCTGGTCACCTCGATGAACATGACCTAAATCTATCATCAGACCACATCCAGGAGATAGCTCCTGTAACTGCTCAGGCCTTAGATCCGGAGCATACGGTGCCATCTAAGGACTGGAGGTTCAACCCCACCACGGAGGCCACAGATTCCCCGGCGTTGGAGCCGCACATGGACTTAAATTCACACAATATTTGTGTCACCGAAACCCCGGACTCGTCTCTGGGTGTAAGTTCCGAGCCATGTGAGTCCATAGATGCTGGACTTGATCGTTTATCAATCTTCGAGTTCAGCGTCGCAGACATGTTCCAGCACTCACCCTTGGGCGATGTGTTAAGCTCATTAAAAACATGTCCTTGGCGGGGGACTCATAGCCGAACTATGTTCGGTACAAACTAGGGGCTGATGATGGAGAATCTTGATTCCCTCCCGCCACCCAGTTCATAGCCACAGTCAAGGATTTAACCGACACGCTCGATTACGACTCCGAAGACACCGACGGTATTGACGACGATGCTGATGAGGAGCAAAATCAAAGTCCACCATTCACTGGACGCTGCACGGCCACCTCTTCGTACGATGTGTACATGGTGGACACATCCAAAACAAGCAACGGTGATGACAAAGAAAATCCAGTTGAGAATAGAACTCCTGAGACACAGCAAAAATGCTGGCGTCCTCGGCGCCGCTCTAAGTCAAGTCGTTCAAAGGATAGTAACACTAGCACCGGGGAAAATAGTACTCCGGACGAACCCGAAGATAATAAAGACCTCAACCTCCGAACAGGAGGAACAGGAAAATGGGCAAGTTAGCCCCGATGAACAGGCCATCCATGACGATTCAGAGGACGATAATTATCTTCCGCTCTGCGAAGATGAGGTAAGCCTCGGCGATGAAGATTTCATCATGCCCGAGGAACCACTCGAGCGGGAGCGCTTCAAGCGCAGGCTAATAGCCACTACAAGGAGCCTAAAAAAGAAACAGCAGCAGCTTCAAGCTGACTAAGATCTGCTCAATGACAGATGGACTAATGTCCTGGCAGCCGAAGGATACGGCCTCAAGCTCCCAGCCAGGAGTTACCCGAAGCGCAAACTGCTAACCCAGTTTGATGAGGAGGCGCTAGAGCTCATACCTCACTCGCACAACGCGGCCAACCGACCACATCATGGTCGGGACAATGCAGCAGGTCGACCACAAGTTGGCCGGGATAAAGCAGCAATTCAAGTCGAACAACAACCCACCCCACTGCCACATAAAAACAGAAACAATACAGCTCAGGGTGATACACATGATCTTCGGCAGGACCTGGACAGTAGCAAGATATACCAGATCGATCTACAGATCGCGAGGACGTACCGCGACACGCAGCGATGGCTATCTATTCGGATGCGACAAACCTAGTCACGCCCAGGCCGAAAACTGTAGGTGGACTCCATCGGAGCTATGTCACAATGCGGCCCGATATAGAGGCGCCGCACACCCTCTTTGCTTCACTGATGGAGTAGTGGGTCATGAGTTCCCAGAAGGGTTTAAACCTGTAAATATTGAATCATACGACGGAACAACAGATCCCACAGTGTGGGTTGAGGATTTCCTTCTCCATATCCACATGGCCCGCGGAGACGACCTTCATGCCATCAAATACCTCCCGTTAAAACTCAAAGGACCAGCTCGGCACTCGTTAAACAGTCTGCTTGAAAACTCAATTGGCACCCGGAAGGAGTTGGAAGATGCCTTCCGCGATAACTTTGAAGGTACATATGTCCGGCCACCGAATGCCGATGACCTAAGTCACATTGTCCAGCAGCCCAGAGAGTCCGCCAGAAAGCTCTGGGCTAGGTTTTTAGTTAAAAAGAACCAAATTGTTGACTGTCCGGACGCGGAAGCCCTCGCGGCCTTCAAACACAGCGTCCGGGACGAGTGGCTTGCCTACCTCCTCGATCAGGAAAAACCAAAGCCTATGTCAGCCCTTACCGCTCTCATGACCCGCTTTTGCGTGGGAGAAGATAGCTGGCTCTCCCGTAGAAGCAATAGCACCGGCGATCTGAGCACGGCCGAAGTGCATGACGGTTATGGAAAGCCATGATGCAATAAAAAAAACGTCACAATTATAATGAGGGCACACAGGACACAGCGGTCAACGCTGGATTCAGTGGCCCCATACCCGGCCAACGAAAAAAGCCATTTACGACAAACAAAGACGAACCATCCAATTTAGACAAAACATTGGATAGGCCCTGCCAGATCCATGGCCACCCCAATAAACTAGCTAATCACACCAACAGAAGCTGTTGGGTTTTCAAACAGGCCGGCAAGTTAAATGCCGAACACAAGGGGAAGAGGCCGCTCGGCGATAGCGACGACAAACAGGCTCACCAACCGAACAACGGGGGTCAGAAGTAGTTTCCCCCCGACGCATAAATAGTAAACATGGTATACGTGACACACACCCCTAGAGGTGAGCGCACGGAACACTCCCTCCGTACAGGAGATCATACAACGGCTACCTCAGCCGAACTATGCAGCGGCCATATCACGCCGCATACCATGTCGGCCATCATGCCGCCGATCTCCATTCAACATGACCGATCAATGTCCATATTGGACTAGAAATTCGGCTTCCGCCGTTCGCCTAATATGCCTTCGAAGTGGGTACCGCGCATACATAATTATGCACTTGAAATACCATGGGCATCGGCGGAAGCACAATGAGGGTGGGCCTGCAAACCCCCCTACTTTTTTAACTACCCTTTTCCTTTTAGTATTCCCTCTACAGGTAGCTCAAGGGACGGTCACCCCGAGGACTCTACTAGAGTTCGGGTTCGTACAATCACCCAAGGGTTATTCCTGTCAAGGAAACCCTTAACTGAGGACAGGCGGCGCAGACGTGCGACGGGAGGTCCAAAATAACTATTTGTAGACCGCACTCTCTATTTTGACCCTGTGAAGTGCCTTTTTCCTCCGCCTTCGACCCATGGCATGTCAAATAGCCGGGGTTGCGGCTTTGTTATCTATATAAACAATTGGCACATCACTTAGATCCCAGTAAAATAATCCACTCTTTTATAAAGAACCGAGTTTTTCCCCTACAGTTGTTTTAAACATACACCTCGGCATAACTTGCCAGGAGCTCGGTATGGGAACAAACTAGTTGCCAACAAGTCCGAACAGCTCTATAGCGTACTTAGGCGTCGCGAGTTTGGCCTTATATGCATCAGCTCCGAATCATGTCTTGGGTCAATAGTTGGCTTGCCCGGCTCATGTGCTTGCTATCCTATGTTCCGCTCTATCGGCTAGGGTAGTAAAGGGAGAACTACTACGATTGTGCTTCCAGTTCACCTGGTTAAGCACCTCAGTAGAGAAAGCCGTAAACTGACTGTCATGATGCGCTGAGAGCTGGTCAACCACTCGATGACTTATTGGAATCTTTCACGATTCCCTCCATGTCACACGAAGGACCTCTTTCCGGTAAAATATGTAAACACATCGTATGAATAAGCTGCATACATACAAGGGGCTTTATTGTAGACCCACCATAAAACTCCTATGGCTAAGTGAAAGTGTTAACGCCCTATAGTCCGATTGCCTGGTTCGCCGCATTGACACCTCCTTCACGGACCAAGACGTTGTGTTAAGAGTGATCAGATGCTTTTCCGAACACCCCTGTATTTCCTACGAGGGGGCTGAAGTCGACGACTAGAAAACTTTCAGATTATATACAAACGGCCGCACAAGAGGAATAACAGCCTTTAGGCAAAATTATAATATAGACTGATTATAAAAATTGTCTTCTACAATTCGTACAGAGTTCATTCGAATATTATGCCTTTCGAACATTGACCCTCTATCAAGCGGGCAACCTCCAAGATGTCCTCAAAATAATGCTCTGGTGCGTGATGGTTCTTGCCCTTCGGTGGACCCTTTGCTGCAATATCGATAGCCTTCATATTCTTCCAGTATGTCTTGACTCATGCAAAGGCCATTCGTGCACCTTCAATGCACACCGACCATTTTGCGGCATCGATACATGGCACCGCATCAGTAAGCCGCTGCACCAAGCCGAAGTAGCTATTCGGAATAGGCTCAGTCGGCCACAGCCGGAGTATGACGTTCTTCATGCCAGCGCCAGAGATCCTGTGAAGCTCGGCCATTGGGACATCTCTTCATTCAGCAGCAGAGGGTGTTTTGATGCACTAAACTGCGACCAGAAAAGCTTCTCTGTTACATATCGCTCTTGCGCCTGGTAAAACTGCGTCGCATCAGTAGAACTCTTCGTCAGGTCCAAAAACACGTTTGGAGAGCTCCACACTTGGTTAAGCTGAGCATAATTCGGATCGCCAAACTTAGTCTGTAATAAAAAGGGCTTACCAGCCGCAATCTCCCAAGCTTGCCAGATCTCCTCACGGTCCGCTCTAGATTCGGACCGTGCTTCTTTCGCCTCTCACAAGGCCTTGTCAAGATCAGCCATTTTGGCTTTATTCGCCTTCTCAAGAAATTCACAATGGCTAGTAGCATTCTTTAGTTCGAGCGCCATCGCGGATATTTTCCCCGCTTCTTGGTGCCGAGCAGCTCGTTCAGACTTTAAATCGGCCGATGCCTTTTCGGCAGCCGCATTACTAAACCAGGCCTACTCCGCCCGAAGAATCTCAATGGCGGCGACACCATCTGCGTTCATATATATATATATCCCAGTATGCAATTTTCAGCGTCACGTTTATTTTACAGACACATATGTATAAGGACTGCTCCAAATACATACCTTCCAACTCGTCAAGACGACTATTGATTAACGCAATGTCATCCACTACCACATCAAGCTTCCGCTGCAGCTCGACAATATCCATAGTCCGAGCAGTTGTCAGGGGAGAAACAACATGTGTTCCAATTAATCAGGTCAGTCCCTGGGCATTTCTTTTGATCCTCTAATTGCCTCCCTCGGGAAGCCAATCAGAGTCTCAGGGGCTACTATCTATACACAGGTGCATTTCGTGAATAAAACACAATTGAACATATTACAGTACAAACCTCGATACCTCTTAGTAGGCCCACAAAGGCCTCATTCAATCCGTGCTTCGCGAATAGGACCTTTTCAACCATCGTGCCCATCAGGGTACAATGTTCCTTTGAGACGGACGCCCGCTGCAGCATGTTAGTCAGTATATCCAGCGCCTCTGCATCTCCGGAGGCTGCTGTAGGAGTACAACCACCCTTTGAAGGGATCCATTTATTCGTATCCGGCTGTAGACCGGATTGTTCGGGGCCTTCATTACTGGTCCCCGAACCCTGGGCCAACAAAGCATCACCTTCGGGTAATATCTTCATCATCCCTCCCTCCGCCTGTTGGTCAGGGGAGACCCTCCCGAGGACACCTCAAAGTCGTCCGCCCCATGGGGCGGAGAGGCCGGTGGAGGCGTCTAACTTTCCATCATCTCTGGGAGAAGGTCCCCCAAGGAAGAGGATCGTTGAAGAAGACTGCATACCGAACTACAAAAAATATATATTCTAGGCATTACAAGGAAAAGAACGGGACATGTCTAAAACATCCTTGTTTAATTACGATTTGGCATGAGGCTTGTCCTCATCAGGAGAGTGCGCGTCGACGTCCTCCAAGCCTGAGCCGCCTAACAGAGGCATCTTGCCCCGCTTAGGAGCCTTTTCCTCCCAATCCTCGGAGGCGGCCCTTTTCTTTCCATGGGGGGAAGAGGTGTTGACCTCCCCCTCATTTTTTTCTTCGGACGATGGGATCTTGATTCCTGCGGACACAATGTCTGATGCACCTTCGAGATGGAGGCCATCTTTGGTCCCCTCCGCCTTGCCCCCATCGCAGGCATCTGGTATGGTACCAGGGCTAGCATCCATGTTAAAACAGGATTCGATCGGCCTTCGGGCAGGGGGGCGAACACATGATTAGTTCCTGAAAGTGCATTATATCGACTAGAGGGGGGGTGAATAGGCGATTTTTATGGAAGTCTTCAAAACATGGAAGCTTCGAAGACAAATGATAGAAATGAACCTATTACCATGCAGCGGGAGGTAGACTACATTAGGCAGACAATAGTCAAGTATTCAATGAAGTGAAAGCACAATGACTAATAGCAGCTAGGCAGTAAAGATCAGGTACACAGTGAAGACAAATGGATAATGCAAATAGGCACTGACTCCACAAGAGCCAACTGTAAATAAAGAGATGGGAAGGATAGAACCGGTGTGCTTGATGAAGAGAAAGGTTTGGTAGACCAGTTCCAACTGCGGTAACAGTTGTACGTCTGGTTAGGGCGGATAGGTATTTAAACCTGAGGACACTCAGTCCCGGACACCTAGTCCTGAACACGCAGCTCAGGACACTTAGTCCTCACCGTATTCTCCTTGAGCTAAGGTCACACAGACCTCGCCCAATCACTCTGGTAAGTCTTCAAGGTAGACTTCCAAACCTTCACAGACTTCGTTCACCGGCGATCCACAATGACTCTTGGATGCTCAGAACGCGACGCCTAACCGGCTGGAGGATTCACAGTCCTCAAGTGTAATAAGTCTTCAGATCACACAGACAAGAAGACTTAAGTGATGCCTAACACTCTTTGGCTCCGGGTGGTTAGGGCTTTATCCTCGCAAGGAATTCTCTCTCAAAGGCTTCGAGGTGGGTTGCTCTCAAACGACAAAAGTCGTACTCTCACTCTGAGCAGCCAGCCGTTTATGGTTGTAGGGGGTGGGCTATTTATAGCCACTAGGCAACCTGACCTGATTTGTCCAAAATCACCCTGGGTCACTAAGGAACTGACACGTGTTCCAACGGTCAGATTTCAAACACACACAGAAACTTTACTTGGGCTACAAGCAAAGCTGACTTATCCAACTCTGGACAAGATTTGCTCTCATAGTCTTCACTCAAAGACATAGGATTTTGGTTAAGCATCACTTCAGTCATTCTGACTGGTTCTCTTGGACCCCACTTAATAGTACGGTGGTTCCTATGACTCAACAAAGAAAAACACAGAACGACGAAACTGCTAAGTCTTCGCGCTCCATAGTCTTCACGCGATGTCTTCTCTTGTCATAGTCTTTAATGTGAATGTCTTCACATACCACCTTGGACTTCAATGTCTTCATACATTTGTAGGGATCATCTCTGGTAGGAAAACCGAATCAATGAGGGACTTTTACCTGTGTTATCCTGCAATTCTCACAAACACATTAGTCCCTCAACTAGGTTTGTCGTCAATACTCCAAAACCAACTAGGGGTGGCACTAGATGCACTTACAATCTCCCCCTTTTTGGTGATTGATGACAAACTAGTTGAAGTTTTCAACGGGGAATATAATATGTGAAATTGTAAAGGATAGGGAATTGTCTTCATAAGTTGCAAGGGCTCCCCCTGAAGATGTGCATATAAGTAATTTGCTTTTGGAATGCAAATGCACATGGCAGGTTGTACTTGTGGAGATCCTCTTCAACTTATGATGACAATTCATCATGCATGAAAAGTATGTGAAGATAATGACATGCATAATGAAAAATGGACGTCTACAAAATGATCTAAGTGCGGAATTTATCGTCGCACATGCGGAATTTATCATCGCATCACAGAATAGCAAATAAGTAGCAGACGACCATCGAGTTTAAGTGTTACAATTCAAAGAACCAAATGTATCGAAACAAGAGTTGTAAACACTAGGCAAAACATAAAGCAACCGCCCATATGGACCCGCTTGAAGACTATCAAACTCATATGCTTCTCCCCCTTTTGTCAGTAAGGACCAAAAAGGTTTGAAGACATAGAGCGTCTACTCGTTCCCATGAGGAGTAGGTGAAGCAGCAAGGTCGTCGGTGTTGTTCGGTGGTGCAGATGAACTCGGGGCAGTGTCGATGCGTGCAGAAATAGGGGGCGGTGAAGTGGCATCGTCTTCGTCCTCGATCACTCTGGCATTCACAATTGCCGCGGAGGAAGAGAACTCAGAGTCTTCAAAAGACAGAGTTCATCGCAGCACAGTCCTTCTAGGAGGTGTGGAGTCAAACTTGAAATGTTTAGAGAAGCCATCCTCCTGAAGATCATCTTCAGAACACATAAGCGTCAGCCCTTTCCATGTACGCCGACATGTTTCATGGGCAAAAAAGGCATTCTTGGTGGCAAGATTGCGAATGCGGTTAACATCCACCAAGAGGCTTTGCATTTGGCGCTTCAACCAGTCATGATGCCTATCCTGTTTCTGATGAAGGGCAACCAGAAGCACTCGGTCATTGAGAACACGAGATCGCTTCTTGGGCCGTTGGGCAATAGTGCTTTCAGTGGGTTCAGTGAGGGCACGATGAGGTGCACGTGTAGTACCATCCAGAGGATAAACACGAGTGACTGCTTCAACTCCTTCAATGTTTTGAGACAAACTTTGATGCTCAGCATTCTGAAGACTAAGAGGCTCCTTGGCAGGCTCTTGATAGATGGCTTCAACGGACATATCAACGTCAGGTAGAAATATCCGATGATTGCAGGAGAGGGCTGATATGAGACAGCTGAGCGTAGTTTGATCAGCCGCATTATCCATGGAGCGTAAAACTTCAAGCCAAAAAGATCAGATCCTGATGCAGCAAGTTGGCGGATGAAGATGTCTTGGGCATTGAAGTATTTGCCGTGAAGAATATAAAAGACCAAGCTCTTCATTGCACCTTCCAGCTTTGCATGTGGAGAATGTCCTTTGATGGGCCAGAGAGTTTGCCTGATAATGTGATAGATAGTGTGTGGCAGATACTCAAGGTCTTCAACAAAGAACTCCTTAGGATATGCAGCATCTGGAGGCAAAGGCTTCATCATGCTAAACATCTGACTCATGTTCGGTTCAGGCTTCTGAAAGATGCTCTCCATAGCTGCACTGTGAAGCTGACAACCAGGTTCAAAAAGATCTCCAGGAGTGGGCAGACCAGTGAGCTCAATGATATCAAGGGCTTTGGCATCATGATGAACATTGCCGGTCATCCACTCAAGGACCCAAGTCTTCGGATCTCTGTTGTAGCCACGAATGTGAAGAGTGGCATAGAATTGGAGCAGCAACACTTCGTTCCAGAGCTCTTGGTCGGTGACGAAAGGCAACATTCCAGACTCTTTAAAGCAATCCAAAGCTTCTTCCAAGCAAGACAGACCAGTTATGGCTTCAGTGTCAAGGCGCATATGAGGGAAAATGCGACCTTGATTGTACAGAATGCATGAGTAATAACTTCGCTGCGGATAGCTCCAGAACCGATCAGAAGATATTCTTTCCCTTGAGTAGGGGTTCTTGGCGCTATTGAAGAAGGTGTTGTCTGCTTTGAAGCCGTTGACATTAAAGGATCCGGGTGCTGATGCAGGACCTAGAAACCTGGGCAACCTTGGCATTGGCTTCTGTACCTGAGGCCTGTGCTCAATGTGATAGTCAAACTGAGGACCAGCAGCAGGCGCAGGAGCAGTAGCATCATTGGCTTCACTGACTTCTCGCACATTGGTTGGTGCAGGCTCCACATGTGCTTCAGCCATGACAACGTAATTGGCTTCATTTGTGTTGGTGGTGGCAGCCTCAAGATTTTCAACCTCCACTTGATGAGCTGGAGGGTCGGGCACAGACATGTTCTCCTCAAGAACAGCTTCTTCAGTAATGGGGGGAGTAGGGACACGTTCTTCTTCTTGTGTGTCGTCTGCTGATGCAGCCAGAATGTCTTCAGCAGCTTTAGCCTCAGACTCGGAGACATTCACAGTAGGAGTGGCATCTGGAAACACTTGACGTGCAACAGATTGGTGGGGCACTTCTCCTTCTGGAACGCTCGTACTTGGTCCTTTGTGAAGCCTGCGTAACGCTGGCGATGCCTCTGGAGACGGAGTTGGCTGGGCCTCAAAGTCATCTTCTTCTTCTTGCCGGGGTGGTGTGACTTGTTGTTGTGGGTGATCAGCCCATGATGCATCCTGAGCATTTGGCGTCAGAGGACGACCAATGCTGATGAGTTCGTTGTGCGTAAGCATAAGCGATGATACCAAGTTGTGCTCGATCTGAGGAAGAACTTAATCATCTTCAACATTGTCATGGTGACCAATGTCTTCAGCAGCGGTGGGATCAACTGCTGGAATGTCTTCAGCTTCATGAGCCTCTGTGGAAGCAGGCTCAGGGATAGTCAGTTCGCGCTCTTGATGTTCAGCGGCAGGGCGAACCATGGAGATAGGTTCAACAACTAGGGGCTCTGTGGGAGCAGCCCGATCCTTCTTGGTCTTGCGCTTCTTCTTGGAGGGAGCAACAGCAGAGGCTTCAGGATGTTTCCTCTTTCTCGCTTCAGCCTCAGCAGTCCTCGTCTTCTTTAGTTCTGAAGCGGTTGACCTCACCTTTGGCTTCGAGCCAGTCATGCTGGCTGGGAAGACAATGGGATGTGCTTCCTGCCATGGCGCTTTGGGTTCGGCCACAGCTGGCTTCTTCTTCTTCTTTGCAGCCATCCTGGGATCGATGCCAGGACGACCAAGGGCCTTGCGTTTCCCAGGCTCATTGTAGGCTTGCACACACTTGTCAGCCAGGTTGTTCATGCGCTCACGAGAACCTTGAGCTTCTTCACGCTTCTTGAGAAAGGCTTCTTTGAGCTCGTGCAGCATGATCTTGAAATTTTTGACCTCTTGCACGCTAAGCTTGCCCATGTGCTCCTTGAACTGAGCTTTCTCAAAGTCAATCTTTTGCTTCAGTTCAACGATGCGCTGAGCTAGAGCTAGCTCTATAGAAATGGCTGTCGGCGTTCTGGGAACGGGGGTCCCTAGACTTTCCTGTCTGCGGCCTGCGGCGTGGCTCAAAGGGGAGCCCAGCACGGCCCATCTTCACCAACACATACCCAAGACCCTCGCGAGGGGCCAAGCCTCGCGGGGAGGATGACGCAGAGCTTCCTCAGGCACGGCCTCATCAGGCTGGGTCGCGAGGAGGCGGAGAGATCAAGGCCGGGTACCTCACGTGGTGCCCATGACGCAAGCCATGACGACCAAAGGCGCCAGGCGGGTGCCAGCCCGTGCAGCGTCCTCCTTTCCTCTTTGGTGCAAAGGGAGCAAGAGCAGCCGCGGAGTACCGAGGCATCAGACAAAGGTGGCCATCTCTGTGCAACAAGACCAAGACCAGGAGGACTGCAAGACGGAGGTCCTCGTGGAGCCCAAGATGGCGTCACCACCAGAGCTTTGTTCAGGCGAAGACTACTTTTGTCAGGATAGCTGGTACTAGCTGTCCCCCTTCAAATTAGCCCGCCATTGTTGGCTCCCTTCCCGCTCGATATTTGGGAAGAGGACCAGGGCCTCTATAAATAGGACCAACCACCCATAGAACAAGAGAGGGGAGGGACGAGAGAAGGAAAAGAGAAGGAAGGAGAGAGAGAGAAGGGTGACTGAACTCCTCCCAGCAGTTCATCGCCCCAGCCAAGAGCAGACCCTCGCGAGGCTGTTCTTCCTTGTATTGTTCATCATCATCAGCCCAAGAGGCAATCCACCATGCCACACACTGGAGTACGGTATTACACCACAACGGTGGCCCGAACTAGTATAAACCATGTGTCATTCGTGTTGCTCTTTCCATTGCTTAGATCTTAGCGAGGCGGAGGGGTGCAGGTAGGTAGGAGGCGAAATCTCCGTGCGGACCCCAGTGTTCGAACCTCAAGGGTCTGCCGGAACCCGAAATCTGACATTTGGTGCGCCAGGTAGGGGTGGCCGGAATTCGTCTTCCACCGCCCCGTTCTCCTCCGACCATCGCGCCCATGTCTGACGCTCGTCGGGCCCGCGCGGAGCGCCGGGCCGCTCTCGCTTCCCGCGTCGCCCAGACAGCTCCTGTCGGCGGGCATGCTCGCTGTTCCCCGTCACCTGCCGTCAACGCCGCCACCGGCCCGGCGGGGGACGAGCAGCAAGCATCATCTCAGCATCCATCCGTGCGGCAAGACGGCCGCACCGCTACTCCCTCGCTCACCCTAGCTGGTTCTTCGTCCCGCGCGCTCCGCACACCCATGGAGGCTCGAGCTGCACTCATCGCGGCAAACGAGCTCCTGCGCTACCGTCCCATCGACGACGTCTACGAAGAATGGCTCGACCACGTCGCCGAGCTCGTCTGCGCCGTAGGGGGCTCTCCTGCGCCGTCCGCTCCGCTGCACCGCACCCCGCCCCGCGCGGGCGATGAAGCTCCAGCGGCGCCCCGGCCGCCTCCTCCACAAGAAGGCGCCATGGCTCCAAGGCGTGTGGCCCCTGGGCAGAACCCGCTCCGTCAGGTGCCAGCGCGGCAAGAGCAGAGCTGCCAAGAAGTCCCTCGCCCGCAAGAAGCTGCCCGAGCGCTCCCTGCTCCAGCACGTCGCGACCATGCTCCTGCTTCCGCACGTCAAGACCCAGTTGCAGTGCGTCGGGACTTGCAAGACCAAGCTCTCGGTCACCCAAGGCCTCCCGTGGCCACATCAGGCTGTCGTGCCTTCACCACCGAGCTATGCAGCGTCGCGTGGCCCGGCAAGTTCAAGCCGGACCTGCCTCCTTGTTACGACGGCACGGCTGACCCTGCGGAGTTCCTCCAGCTCTACGAGCTGGGCATCAAAGTTGCCAACAGAGACGAGAAGGTCATGGTGAACTGGTTTCCCATGGCGCTCAAGGACGGGGCCCGCACCTGGCTCCTGAACTTGGCTCCAGGCACGATCTTCTCCTGGGACGAGATGCGCACCCGCTTCATCGCCAACTTCCAAGGTACTCGCGACCGGCCACCCGCCGTGAGCGACATGCGCCGCATCAAGCAACAACCCAGGGAGACCCTACAGAAGTACATCCAGCGCTTCAACAACGCACGCCTCAAGATTCCCAAGGTGACTGAGGAGGCCATCATCTCAGCCTTCTCCGACGGCGTGCGCGATGTCAAGATGAAGGAGGAGCTGGCGATGCATGAAGACCTGTGCACTTCCTTGGAGCTGTTTAACTTGGCGACCAAGTGCGCCAGGGCTGAGGAAGGGCGTCTCTCCCTCCTCGAGCTGCCTGCCGCAGACCCAGAAGAGAAGAAGCCCAAGGCCAAGGACGTGAAGCGCAAGGGGGCTGCCGTGCTCGCGGCAGAACCAGACACCAAGCGGGGAAGAGATTAGCTCGAACCTTCCAAGGGCAGCCGGTACTGTGTGTACCACGACCTCCACACCCACAACACCAACGAATGTCAAGAGCTCCGAGCCGTGCGAGAAGGAAGGATCGGCCGTCATCCCGACCGCGGTGACCGGGGCTACGGTCGAGGAGGAGGAAGGAACGCAGGACGCTGGGAAGACCGTGGCCCGCGCCAAGGGTGGCACGATCAACCTCGCGAGGATCGCTGCCAAGACCCGCCTCGCGAGGGAGACTGGAGGGATCAGCCTCGCAAGGATCGCCTGCATGGCACCACAGGCCTCCCTCCGCTGCCGCCGCAGCCAAGGAGGAACGAGGACCGCCACCAAGACGAGGGGGCTGGGGGATTCCAGGAGCCACGCGCGATCGCCTGCATCCTGGGCGGGGCTCAGGCCCTAGCCTCTCAACGCATCTTCAAGTAGTTCGCCCGCGAAGTGAATGCAGTCCTCCCCAGGCTTGAAGCCACGCGCCCTCTCAGGTGGTCGGCGTGCGCCATCACGTTCAGCTCAGCAGATTAGCTCAAGTGTGCGGCTACAGCTGGAGTCCTCCCGATGCTTTGTTCCCCAATCATCAGCAACGTGGTAGTCACCAGGACCCTCATCGATGGCGGGGCAGGGCTCAACGTCCTGTCCGTGGAAACATTCAACAATCTCCAAGTGCCCTACAGCCAGCTTCAGCCAACCAAGCCCTTCTCCGGAATCACCGACGGCTCCATGGTCCCGATTGGGCAGGTCCGCCTCCCTGTCACCTTCGGGGCACGCGACAACTACCGCACCGAGCACATCGACTTCGACGTCGCTCACATTCGCCTACCGTACAACGACATCCTTGGGTACCCGGCGCTGGCCAAGTTCATGGCCGTAACTCACCACGGCTACAATGTCCTCAAGATGCCAGGAAGTGGCGGAGTCATCACGGTGCCCTGCGAAGAGAAGGACGCGGTGTGTTCCCTGGAACGAGCCTTTCAGGCCGCGTCACTGGAAGACCTGGATCGCGAAAGCAGGAGGCTTCCCGAGACCGCCCCCAAGAAGAAGAAGACATTGTCCGGCCCGGTCCCTCGGGAGGCGGGCCCCTCTGGGCCCATGCCCGCCCAGGGGGAACCTCCTTCCGTCGCATAGGAAAGCGCGCCCGGTGCCCTCCTCAGGCAGGGCTCGGGGGCTCTCCCCTGGAGGGCCACCGACCTGGCTAGGGTCACGAGGGAGGCGCTTGGGCACCACATGGAGGCGTGCTTCGAAGCACGTTTCCCTCAAGAAGGAGTAAGGCAAGGAGGGCCAGACCCTCAGGAGTTCGTCAGCAAGGCCATCCAGGAGCTACAGGAGTCAAGGGTCATGAAAGGCGGCCGCCGTCTACCAGCAGTGGCTCCCCATCCAGGCGAGGATGGTGGGCTGCGCGTCTGCATCGACATACCAGGGCTCAACCGAGTCGCCTCTCTGGAGCGCCTCTGGCCCTCGCGAGTGGGGCACTGCGGAGGTCCACCCGACAGCTGTGTTCGCATGCCTTACGGCTTGCCGAACGCGGCTGTCACGTACCAGCGCCTCATGAGGGGCATCATGGAGGCACAAAAGGCCAGGCGTTCCGCAGCCCTGGCAGAGATGGAGATGGCCCGCAGGGAGCCACCAGCGCCTCCGGAGCCTCCTGAGGCCCCTGGGCCTGGCGGCTCGTGAGGATCGGCTTCCGCAGCCCACCGAGTCTTCTACACCAACACCCCTTCGTCCTCAACGTCATTAGGTGACATCTTTCAAGTTTCACTTCCAGCTGGGAGCGCCCCCCTAGGGCTGCATTATTCCCAGGCCGCGTTGGTCCGTCCCTGCGGCATGTATCCCTTTTATTTCATGTTGTTAGCTTACTTTATTGGGGGCACCTGTTGGCGTTCTGGGAACGGGGGTCCCCAGACTTGCCTGCCTGCGGCCTGCGGCGTGGCTCAAAGGGGGCCAGCACGGCCCATCTTCATCAACAGAAGACTCAAGACCCTCGCGAGGGGCCAAGCCTCGCGGGGCGGACGACACGGACCGTCCTCCGGCACGGCCTCGTCAGGCTGGCTCGCGAGGAGGCGGAGAGATCAAGGCGGGGTACCTCGCGAGGTGCCCATGACGCGAGCCATGACGACTCAGGGCGCCAGGCGGGTGCCAGCCCGCGCAGCGTCCTCCTTTCCTCTTTGGTGCAAAGGGGGCAAGCGTAGCCGCGGAGTACCGAGGCATCAGGCAAAGGTTGCCATTTCGGTGCAACGAGACCAAGACCAGGAGGACTACGGGACGGAGGTCACCGTGGAGCCCAAGACGGCGTCATCACCAGAGCTTTGCGCAGGCGAAGACTGCTTTTGTCAGGATAGTTGACACTTGCTGTCCCCCTTAAAATTAGCCTGCCATTGTTGGCTCCCTTCCCACTCAATATTTGGGAAGAGGACCAGGGCCTCTATAAATAGGACCAGCCGCCCACAGAGCAAGCGGTCGGTCGGTTGGCTAGAGAGAGAAAGAGAGAAAGAGAAAGGTGGCTGAACTCCTCCCAGCAGTTCATCGCCCCATCCAAGAACAGACCCTCGAGAGGCTGTTCTTCCTTGTATTGCTCATCATCATCAGCCCCAAGAGGCAATCCACCCACCAAACACTGGAGTAGGGTATTACACCACAACGGTGGCCCGAACCAGTATAAACCTTGTGTCTCTTGTGCAGTTCTTTCAGTAGTCTAGATCTTTGCGAGACAGAGAGGTAGAAGGCGTAATCTCTGCGCGCACCCCAGTGTTCGAACCTTAATGGTCTGCCGGAACCCGAAATCCGACAGCGCCCCTCGGGCTGCACGATCCCCAAGTCGCTCGGGCCAGACCCAGCGGCGTGTATCTCATTTGCAGTTATTTCCAGTTATCCGTCATACCCACCATGCTTGATTATTTGATGCCGGCCCACGGCACCTCTTCTTCTCCATGCCGACCGCTTGCACGTTAAAGGGGGTGTACCTGAGCATCGCGACTCAGGGCTCTTACTGGCTCTCCAGCCCTCACCCTCTGGCCTTGTCCACGGCATCGCGACCTGGCATACTAGCGACGGCTGAGACCAGCTCGAGGGCCGGGACCCGAGGACGTAGAGTGCCGGCATCTAACCAAATTTGCAGGGACACATCACAAGATAAGGCCCAGTGCCAGGCGCAACCCGCCTAGAGGTAGGGCCCCGCGAGTCCCGCACTGGCCCACGGGTGCCCGGATACACCTCGCCAGGCCCTACCGTGCCAGCCACGTGTCAGGGCGGGGCTGTACACGCCCCGGGGGCTCCTCCCGGAGGGGGGCCCCCTCCCACGTACCAGTGGAAGCACCATGCTCCGCGCTGGCTGACAACACTGCCGAGGAGCAGCTATGCCCGTACACATACGGAAGCGCTATGCTCCGCGCTGGTGATAAACAACTGAGGGTGGCCCCCGGGCCGCATCAACCTCAGGGAGCCCAGAGCTCAGTGTCTAGCCTCATCGTAACGCCTCCCCTCGTGAGTGCCGCGCGAGGGGGCTGGGCACGGGGGCTGCGCCTGGATCACGCCCAGACGCACGCCGCCCAGCCAGGCACCCCCCCCCCCCGGGGGCCTGGTTCGTCGCGCGTCTCTCCCCGAGCGGAGCCAAGGTACGAAGGCCGTTTGAGCGTCAAGGGGGACTCCTGAGCATCGTGACTCAGGAGCCTAACTGGTCACGTAGCCCCTCACTCCTTAGTTCCGAAAGGCTAACGCTGGGTGAGGTATGCGCGCGGCCGGTCTCTGCAGACGTAGAACGGTAGATCCACCCACATCACACCTCCCTACTTGATGTTCGTGCGCCAAGGGGTACTCCTGAGCATCACGACTCAGGAGCCTAACTTGTCACATAGCCCCTCACTCCTTGGCCCCATCCTAGTTTCCGGTCGGGACTAACGCTGGGTGAGGTATGCGCGGGGCCGGGCTCTGCCGGTGTAGAACATAAGCAAGTAGGAAGGAAAAACGCAAATTTCAAGGAATTCAAAAGCAAATATTACAGTCCACACTGTTATCTCTATGCCAAACGCAAGTTTAAACGCCTCCCCGAGGCATGATACATGTGCAGGAATTAAAGGCAGGACAGGAGCCACAACGAAGTCACTTGTCGGCGGTGGAGCATCACGGAGTGGGTGCGCCTCATGGAGCAGTGGGGTCGGCAGCGCCTTGCTTCGGCTTGGTGCTGAAGGCCTAGAACTTCCCCAGCAGAACCTCTGCGGGACCCTTCACGGCCTCGGCAGCGGCAGCGGCACGCTCGCCGCTTACTGGCTACAGCAGGCCGTCGAGGTCGACGTCGGGATCACGAAGGTAGATGTGGGTGAGCACCCGCGTCAGTGCTGCAGAAGACAGGACACGCGCCTCGGCCTCCGCCGTGGGGCCAAGGCCAAGGGCGACATCTTCAAGAGCGCAAACCAGGAAGGGAAGCAGCTTGGCGGGGCCGTCCTCGGCGCCAGCCAGCGGGCTGTCCAGGTCGCTGTCGTAAAGCGTCCTCAGCGAGGAGTGAGCCTTCGCCTCCATCTCCGTGAAGGCCACGCGGTCCTCGGCAAGAACCAGGGCCTTGTCGTCCAGCTCGGCCTTGCTCGCCCCCAACTCCTGCTCCAACGCGCCTTGGCGGTCGTGGCGCTTCCTGAGCTTGACCTCCCTCTCCTTGACGGCCGCCTCGCGAGCCTTCACACCTTCTTCCTGCTCTTGGCGAAGGCGGACCTCTTTCGTGAGCTGGTCCCGCAGGCCCTGCAGCTCATCCTCCAGCGCCTTGCAGTGACCACGGACGTCGACCACCTCCCCCAGGGCTGCGTCACGATCAGCCTTTGCCTCAAGGACGGCCTGCTTCTCCTCATCACAAGCCGTTGAGGCCTGGACCAGTGCCGCACGAATTGAAGCGTCGGAGCGAACCCATCTGGAAGCCAGCTCCAAGTGCCCGGCCACCAAGCGAGGGTTGGCGCCAAGAAGATCCTGCTGCAGTCGGTCTAGCTCAGCGATAGCATGATCTAGAACGGCAGAAGGAGTCAGAGAGACAGCAGTCGGTGGAGTAGGAGGACAAGGCGGCTGCGCGGCCACAGCATCCTGAGGTGGAGTCTGCTGCACCCCAACGGCTGTAGTGGCGGCGGCAGGTAAGGACACCTCGGGAGTCACTTGGGCCGTGGGGGCCGAGCTCGCCCCAACCAGCTCAGCCAGGCCTCGCGAGGACGACCGGGCAGGAGAAGCCCATGCGTCGCGGTCACCCTCCTTCACGGGCAGAGGCGCTGCCACAGATGGAACCTCGGGAGCTCCCTTGGACTTCTTTGCCGGGGGCGCCAGCCTGTCCAAGAGATGCGGACGTCAAGCCTCAGAAGCAGAATAAGAAATAAAGACAAGAATCAAACGCTTACAGGTCGTCGCCAGTGAGCTCGAGCGGCCTCCGGCCAAATTTGAAGCCTGAAAGCCGGCTGGAAGGGTCAACCTCGGGAAGCTTGGAAGCGGAAGGTGCGTCCGCCTCGGGGACAGGGCAGACCCGTGGGAGATCAGCCCGGTCCTGTCCTTCTTCGGGATCGGGGGCAAGGTCCCGCCGTCCTGCTCGTCGTCATCCTCGTCGTCATCCTCATCGTCATCGCTCGGAGAGAGGCGGAGAACGCGGGACCTGCGCCGGGGAGGGGAGCCCTCGACTCTCCGTCAGTCGCCTCGGAGTCAGACCCTCTTTCCCGCTCCCCTCCGGTTCCTCGGGAGTTTCCATGGGCACGAGCCCATCCCCGTTGAAGATGGGCACGGACTCCACTACCTGCTCCCAGTCGTCGTGGAGGAACAAGGGCGTACGAGCACCCTTCAACCTCGCCACATCGCCCCCGACCAGAGATTGGAGGACCGCAGCCAGATCTCCGTCGGCCAAGGCCGCGGGGCTCGGATGGGGCCTCCACATCGGGAGTGAGTACAACCGAAGTAGAGCCAGCTGGTGCTCCAGGAATTCCCTCAGCAGCGACGCGCCGGTCAGCTTCGCCGCCACCATGTTGGCCGGCCTCAGATCCGCATCCATCTTCTCCAACACCAGCTTCGCGCGGGGGTCCGCGACCTCCGCTCGACCCCAATCGCTGGAGCTCGTGGGCTGCTCCGTGGGCAAGATCAACCGAGGGTGAATGCGCCCAGCATCCGCCAAGATCCACTTGCTCCTGAAGCCCTCAATCCTTTTCCTGGGGTTCGAGATGGCAATGGCGCCACCGTACGCGATGAAGCTCGCGCACGCGGAAGCAGGACCGCGAGAGGTCCAGAGGTAGAAGTAGTGGCGCAGCAAGGCCACTGAGGGCTACACCCCTATGTGAGCCTCGCAGTAATAGGCGAAGATTTCCAGGAGAAGGACAGAGTTGGGGTGGAGATGTAGAGCCTGTAGCTTGTAATGGCGGAGGACAGAGAAGAAGAACTCGGAGAAGGGAGGCACCAGGCCAGCAGCAATGGCACTTATGAAGAACGGATAGAAGGTGCTCCCTTGACCCTCAGGGGTGGCGGAGCTGGCCTTGAACACCTTCGCCCCGTCGATGCCCCGCGCCGCCGCCATCCGGCGCAACCGGGCAAGGCTCGCCTCCGACACGTTCGGCGAGTCCAGGGCAGACGAGTACCAAGCTACGGCCGGGGGCTGACGAGGCGCCATGGCTTCCTAGGTCACGTGGTCAGAGTAGATCTAGAAACTTTGGAGGAAGGAAGGAGAGGCGCAAGAAAGGGGATCTGAGCAGCAACCAGAGAAAGCAAAAATCAAAGCCTAGGCAGATGCCGCTCCTTTATCAACTCGCACGGTTACTAAGGCGCTCACGTCCAATCAACCGCCACGCGGCGCCCAAGGCCGCATGCTGTTAGGGCCCGCGACGCTTCGCTCTTGCCCTTCCGCCTCCCTGCACGGCCAAGTCCGGGCGCGCCTTGGGCCCGGGGGCTACTATCGGCGTTCTGGGAACGGGGGTCCCCAGACTTGCCTGCCTGCGGCCTACGGCGTGGCTCAAAGGCGGGCCCAGCACGGCCCATCTTCACCAACACAGACCCAAGACCCTTGCGAGGGGCCAAGCCTCGCGGGGCGGACGACGCGGAGCTTCCTCAGGCACGACCTCATCAGGCTGGCTCGCGAGGAGGCGGAGAGATCAAGGCGGGGTACCTCACGAGGTGCCCGTGACGCAAGCCATGACAACCAAAGGCGCCAGGCGGGTGCCAGCCCGCGCTGCATCCTCCTTTCCTCTTTGGTGCAAAGGGAGCAAGCGCAGCCGCGGAGTACCGAGGCATTAGGAAAAGGTGGCCATCTCGGTGCAACAAGACCAAGACCAGGAGGACTGCAAGACGGAGGTCATCGTGGAGCCCAAGACGGTGTCACCACCAGAGCTTTGTGTGCAGGCGAAGACTACTTTTTTCAGGATAGCTGGTACTAGTTGTCCCCCTTCAAATTAGCCCGCCATTGTTGGCTCCCTTCCCGCTCGATATTTGGGAAGAGGACCAGGGCCTCTATAAATAGGACCAACCACCCATAGAACAAGAGAGGGGAGGGACGAGAGAAGGAAAAGAGAAGGAAAGAGAGAGAGAGAAGGGTGACTGAACTCCTCCCAGTAGTTCATCGCCCCAGCCAAGAGCAGACCCTCGCGAGGCTGTTCTTCCTTGAATGATGAGCATGATTGCAATGTTGTTAGTATAAACTCCTTGAATATCCATGATGCTAATGATATGCAAAGCCACAAGCTTGGGGAAGCTATGTTTGATGAAGACGATATTTTTTGTCCCCCAAGTTGTGATGAGAAAATTTATTATGATGAAAGCATGCCTCCTATTTATGATGATTATATTGATGAAAGTGGATTTGGAGAGGTCATAACTTTATTTTGTGATGAATCCACTATTTCGGAAGAGGTTCCAATTGATTATGAGAACAAAGTTGCTATCTATGATGATTATTGTGATGACTTGTATGCTATAAAGAATAATGATATCCATGAAACTTGTCATCATGATTCTAGTTTTCAATTGGATTATGCCTCACATGATAATTATTTTGTTGAGTTTGCTCCCACTATTATTCATGAGAAGAATTTTGCTTATGTGGAGAGTAATAAAATTTCTATGCTTGTAGATCATGAAAAGAATGCTTTAGGTGCTGGTTATATTGTTGGATTCATTCATGATGCTACTGAAAATTATTATGAGGGAGGAACATATGCTTGTAGGAATTGCAATAATATCAAGTTTCATCTCTATGTGCTTAAAGTTTTGAAGTTATGCTTGTTTTACCTTCCTATGCAAGTTGATTATTGTTCCCATAAGTTGTTTGATCACAAAATACCTATGCATAGGAAGTATGTTAGACTTAAATGTGCTAGTTATATTCTTCATGATGCTCTCTTTATGTTTCAATTCTTATCTTTTATGTGAGCATCATTGAAACCATCGTGCCTAGCTAGGGGCTTTAAACGATAGCGCTTGTTGGGAGGCAACCCAATTTTATTTTAGTTCCTGTTTAGTAATAAATAATTCATCTAGCATCTTTTTATATGTGGTTTTATGCTTTTAATTAGTGTTTGTGCCAAGTAGAACCTTTGGGAAGACTTGGGGAAAATCTTGTTGATCATGCTGTAAAAAACAGAAACTTTAGCGCTCACGAGAATTGCTGCCATTTTTTATTGCGGAGTGCTATTTAGTTAATTATTTTTGAAGATGATTAATAGATAAATTCCTCAGGTCCAGAAATTTATTTGAGAATTTTATGAGTTCCATAAGTATAAGTTTGATCCAGATTACTACAGACTGTTTTGTTTTTGACAGATTCTGTTTTCGATGTGTTGTTTGCTTATTTTGATGAATCTATGAGTAGTATCGGAGGGTATGAACCATAGAGAAGTTGGAATACAGTAGATGTTACACCAATATGAATTTACAATGAGTTCATTACAGTACCTTATGATGGTGATTTGCTTTCTTATACTAACGGAGCTTACGAGTTTTCTACTTTAAGTTTTGTGTTGTGAAGTTTTGAAGTTTTGGGTAAGGATTCGATGGACTACGGAATAAGGAGTGGCAAGAGCCTAAGCTTGGGGATTCCCAAGGCACCCCAAGGTAATATTAAAGGATAACCAAGCGTCTGAGCTTGGGGATGCCCCGGGTGGCATCCCCTCTTTCATCTTCGTTCATCGGTAACTTTACTTGGAGCTATATTTTTATTCACCACATGATATGTGTTTTGCTTGGAGCGTCAATTTATTTTGTTAGTATTTTCTTGCTGTTATTTATAACAATTTTTTGCATCTTTTATTTCAATAAAGTGGCATTGATAGCCTTTACTATGCCTATGTTACAAGTATACATGTTGCTGTTTGAAAACAGAAAGTTCACCGCTGTTGCAATAATTCCCTAGAAAAGTCAGAATGTGATAAAATGTTGAAACCTTTTGCATATTAAGCTCTGATAAATTTACTACAGTGGGAATTTTCTTTCATAATTTTTGGAGTTAGGGAAGTATGGATGTTGCTGCATTCTTTACAGACTATCCTGTTTAGGAAGATTGCTGTTATGTTTGCATTGTTTGTATATGTTTGCTTCTTTAATGATTCTATTTGAGGATAGGACTATTAAATATGCAGAGACATTTAGTATGCAATTTAGAATAATAATTTTAGTGATTTGCTACAGTAGAGTATGATAAGGTTTTGGCAATGGTTTATACTAACTTATCTCATGAGTCCTTGTTGAGTTTTGTGTGGATGAAGCTTTTGAGATTTAGGGAGACCGTGATATGAGAGGAATTAAGGAGACACAAAAGCTCAAGCTTGGGGATGCCCAAGGCACCCCAAGATAATATTTCAATAAGTCTCAAGCGTCTAAGCTTGGGGATGCCCCAGTTGGCATCCCACCTTTCTTCTTCAACAACTATCAGTTAGTACCGGTTGATCCTAAGTTTTTGCTTCTTCACATGATGTTTGCTATTCTTAGAATGTCATTTTATTTTGCTTTGCTTGCTGTTTGAATAAAATACCAATATCTGAAATTATTAAATGTTAGAGAGTCTTCACATAGTTGCATAATTATTCGACTACTCATTGATCTTCACTTATATCTTTCGGAGTAGTTTGTCGTTTGCTCTAGTGCTTCACTTATATCTTTTAGAGCATGGTGGTAGTTTTATTTTGAAGAAATAGATGAAATCTCATGCTTCACTTATATTATTTTGAGAGTCTTAAATAGCATGGTAATTTGCTTAAAATCCTAATATGCTAGGTATACAAGAGTAATAATAAATTCTCTTATGAGTGTGTTGAATACTAAGAGAGGTTTGATGCTTGATGATTGTTTTGAGATATGGAGATGGTGATATTAGAGTCGTGCTAGTTGAGTAGTTGTGAATTTGAATAATACTTGTGTTAGAGTTTGGGATTCCTGTAGCATGCACGTATGGTGAACCGTTATGTGATGAAGTCGGAGCATGATTTGTTTATTGATTGTCTTCCTTATGAGTGGCGGTCGGGGACGAGCGATGGTATTTTCCTACCAATCTATCCCACTAGGAGCATGCGCGTAATACTTTTCTTTGATAACTTGTAGATTTTTGCAATAAGTATATGAGTTCTTTATGACTAATGTTGAGTCCATGGATTATACGCACTCTCACCCTTCCACCATTGCTAGCCTCTCTAGTACCGCGCAAATTTCGCCGGTACCTTAAACCCACCATATACCTTCCTCAAAACAGCCACCATACCTACCTATTGTGGCATTTCCATAGGCATTCTGAGATATATTGCCATGCAACTTTCCACCATTCCGTTTATTATGGCATGCTTCATCATTGTCATATTGCTTTGCATGATCATGTAGTTGACATCGTATTTGTGGCAAAGCCACCATTCATAATTCTTCCATACATGTCACTCATGAGTCATTGCACATCCTGGTACACCGCCGGAGGCATTCATATAGAGTCATATCTTGTTCTAAGTATCGAGTTTTAATTCTTGAGTTGTAAGAAAATAGAAGTGTGATGATCATCATTATTAGAGCATTGTCCCAGTGAGGAAAGGATGATGGAGACTATGATTCCCCCACAAGTCGGGATGAGACTCCAGATGAAAAAAAAGAGACCAAAGAAGCCCAAATAAAAAAAGGCCATAAAAAAGAGAAGGCCCAAATAAAAAAATAAAAATAAAAAAATAAAAAAATAATGAGAGAAAAAGAGAGAAGGGACAATGCTACTATCCTTTTACCACACTTGTGCTTCAAAGTAGCACCATGATATTCATGATAGAGAGTCTCCTATGTTGTCACTTTCTTATACTAGTGGGAATCTTTCAGTATAGAACTTGGCTTGTATATTCCAATGATGGGCTTCCTCAAAATGCACTAGGTCTTCGTGAGCAAGCGAGTTGGATGCACACCCACTAGTTTCTTTTGTTGAGCTTTCATACACATATAGCTCTAGTGCATCCGTTGCATGGCAATCCCTACTCACTCACGTTGATATCTATTGATGGGCATCTCCATAGCCCGTTGATACGCCTAGTTGATGTGAGACTATCTTCTCCCTTTTTGTCTTCTCCACAACCACCATTCTATTCCACCTATAGTGCTATATCCATGGCTCACGCTCATATATTGCGTGAAGATTGAAAAAGTTTGAGAACATCAAAAGTATGAAACAATTGCTTGGCCTGTCATCGGGGTTGTGCATGATTTAAATATTTTGTGTGGTGAAGATGGAGCATAGCCAGACTATATGATTTTGTAGGGATAGTTTCTTTAGCCACGTTATTTTGAGAAGACATAATTGCTTAGTTGGTATGCTTTAAGTATTATTATTTCTATGTCAATATGGACTTTTGTCTTGAATCTTATGGATCTGAATATTCATGCCACAATTAAGAAGAATTACATTGGAATTATGCCAACTAGCATTCCACATCAAAAATTATCTTTTTATCATTTACCTACTCGAGGACGAGCAGGAATTAAGCTTGGGGATGCTTGATACGTCTCCAACGTATCTATAATTTTTGATTGCTCCATGATATATTATCTACTGTTTTGGGCAATATTGGGCTTTAATATCCACTTTTATATTATTTTTGGGACTAACCTATTAACCGGAGGCCCATCCCAGATTTGTTGTTTTATGCCTATTTCAGTGTTTTGAAGAAAAGGAATATCAGACGGAGTCGAGATGGAACGAAATCAACTGGAGAAGTTATTTTTGGAAGGAAACACACCTGATGAACTTGGACCCCACATCAGGGGAGACACGAGGTGCTCACGAGGGTGGGGGGTGCAGGCGCGCCCCCCTGTCTCGTGGTACCCCCGTGGCTCCTCCGATGTCCTCCCTGCACCCATATATACCCACGTGACCTAAAACTACCAGAACGCATAATAGGTCGGGAGTTCCGCCGCCAGAAGCCTCCGTAGCCACCGAAAACCAATCTAGACCCGTGCCGGCACCCTGCCGGAGGGGGCAAATCCTTCTCCGGTGGCCATCTTCTTCATCCCGGTGCTCTCAATCACGAGGAGGGAGTAGTTCTCCCTCGGGGCTGAGGGTATGTACTAGTAGCTATGTGTTTGATCTCTCTCTCTCTCTCGTGTTCTTGAGATGAGACGATCTTGATGTATCGCGAGCTTTGCTATTATATTTGGATCCTATGATGTTTCTTCCCCCTCATCTCTCTTGTAATGCTTTAATACATAACTAAATGGCCAAGCTCCCACACGAGGCCAAGCTCCAGCAAGGCCGGCCCATCACCAAGGCGCCAAGGCCCAGCTCCCTGGAGCGATGTGAGCAGAACCCCTCCAGCCTTCTGTGCGCTGTTGGGCTTGTCCCAGATTCTGCCCGCTTCTGTTTTTTTATTTCAGCGAGTTTCCTAATTAACCAGTGCATTGCATATTTACAGCTAGGTCCCTCATGTTCACGCATATAATAACTCTCAAACCGTGCTTCAGATTTAAATGATTTAAATATAAAAAATGCTTAGAATTTTGTGTAGATTAATATTATGCCACTTTCATGCATGTTAAAAATGTTTAAACTTGTTGTTTGCTTTTTTGCATATTGCCGTGTTAAAATGCTTTAATACATAACTAAATAATCGTAGCTCTAAGTTTAATAAACTTTATATGTAAATGGGGTAGAAAAATGCCTAGTTTAACATGGTGCACTCATCTAGCATGTTTAATAACTCTAAAATATGGTTTAGGGCAGAACAGTACCAAACCTAATATATGCATATGAGGATTTTCTGGAATTGTTGTTTGTTGTTTCCGGCCTCATTTAAACTTGCCTAGATAGATAGTTTTCATATGCTTCACCTCTCGCCATGCTAACCAACATTTAATATTGTTGAGTACATAAATGGGAAAGAACTAAATAAGTCATGTAGTGTTCCTTCAATATGCAACTTGTTGCATATTGAGCTCCACTTAGTCTGTAGTATTATTTGTGCACTTTGTCATGCCATGCCTCATTAAATCGGACATGCATCATACTTGGTTGTGCATCATGCCATGCTTATGTGATGGTTTTTTACTGTGTTGTTTGCTTCTTTCCGGGTTGCTTCTCTCGTTAGCTTCGGTTTTGGAGTTGTGAGGTTTCGTTCGACTACGTTGGTTCGTCTTCTTCATGGAATCGTTCTTCTTCCTTGCGGGATCTCAGGCAAGATGACCATACCCTCTAAATCACTTATATCTTTGCTTGCTAGTTGCTCGCTCTATTGCTATGCCGCACTACTTACCACTTGCTATATCATGCCTCCCATATTGCCATGTCAAGCCTCTAACCAACCTTTCCTAGCAAACCGTTGTTTGGCTATGTTACCGCTTTGCTCAGCCCCTCTTATAGCGTTGCTAGTTGTAGATGGAGATGAAGTTTGTTTCATGTCGGAACATGTATATATTGGGATATCACAATATCTCTTATTTAATTAATGCATCTATATACTTGGTAAAGGGTGGAAGGCTCAGCCTTATGCCTGGTGTTTTGTTCCACTCTTGCCGCCCTAGTTTCCATCATACCGGTGTTATGTTCCTTGATTTTGCATTCCTTACATGGTTGGGTGTTATGGGGACCCCTTGACAGTTCACTTTGAATAAAACTCCTCCAGCAAGGCCCAACTTTGGTTTTACCATTTGCCTCACCACCACCTACTTTTCCCTTGAGAGTCGCGCTCCCGAGGGTCATCTTTATTTCAACCCCCCCGGGCCAGTGTTGGTCTGAACCGAGGTGCCTGCGGGGCCACCTCAGGGAAACTTGAGGTTTGGTTTTACTCGTAGCTAGTCTCATCCGGTGTTGCCCTGAGAACGAGATACGTGCGACTCCTATCGGGATTGTCGGCGCATCGGGCGGTCTTGCTGGTCTTGTTTTACCATTGTCGAAATGTCTTGTAACCGAGATTCCGAGTCTGATCGGGTCTTCCTGCGAGAAGGAATATCCTTCGTTGACCGTGAGATCTTGTGATGGCTAAGTTGGGACACCCCTGCAGGGTTTTAACTTTCGAAAGCCGTGCCCGCAATTATGGGAATATGGGAATTTGTTAATGTCCGGTTGTAGAGAACTTGACGCTTAACTTAATTAAAATGAATCAACCGCGTGTGTAGCCGTGATGGTCTCTTTTCGGTGGAGTCCGGGAAGTGAACACGGTTCTTGTGTTATGCTTGAACGTAAGTAGTTTCAGGATCACTTCTTGATCACTTCTAGTTCACGACCGTGCTTTGCTTCTCTTCTCGCTCTTATTTGCGTAACTTAGCCACCATATATGATTAGTGCTTGCTGCAGCTCCACCTTACTACCCTTTCCTACCCATAAGCTTAAATAGTCTTGATCTCACAGGTGTGAGATTGCTGAGTCCTCGTGACTCACAGATACTTCCAAATAGTTGCAGGTGCCGATGATACCAGTGTAGGTGACGCAACCGAGCTCAAGTGGGAGATCGATGAAGATCGTGTTCGTTGTGTTGTTTTGTTTCCTGTTGATCAGTAGTGGAGCCCAGTTGGGACGATCGGGGATCTAGCATTTGGTTTTGTCTTCTTTTATTTCGGTTCCGTAGTCGGACCCTTTGATTGTACCTTGGATGATGTATGGATTATTTATGTTTTGTCTGAAGTGGCGATTGTAAGCCAACTCTTTATCCATTTCTATTCAGTGCATGGGATTGTGTGAAGATTACCCCTCTTGCGACAAACCTACCATGCGGCTATGCCTATAAGTCGTGCCTCGACACGTGGGAGATATAGCCGCATTGTGGGTGTTACACCTTGGCAAGGAAATGGCGGTGTCCAATGTAATAGATCTTGCTAAGTATTGCGTATGACAGCGGATTCCTGTCACAGCGAACACATGCATTGTAACCATGTGTCGTTCGCCCTAACATAGTGCCCAAATCCGGATAATCATGGATGCACCAAATTATAACGGCACGCAGAAAGAAATCAGTTGGTGGGCTGCTATATAGGTCTCGAGTGAGAACACCCCTCCATAGCTGTTGAAGTTCCTCCATAAGAGGCTCCATGAATAAATCAAAATCCTTTCCAGGACTTTTTTGGACCTGGGATGAGCAAGGTCATCATGTAGTTTGATTCTTTGGTGCAGACATTTGGAGGCATGTTGTAAGGGATAACAAGCATTGGCCACATGCTATATGTGGCGCTCTGGTGGCCAAATGGGTTAAATCCATCTGAAGCTAAGCCAAGTCTAATGTTTCTTGGGTCAGCAGCAAACTTTTTGTGTTTCTCATTGAAGCTTCTCCACTCACTACCATGTGATGGATGGCTCATTATTACATTCTGATCTCTGTACTCCTGGTTCCTAGAATGCCACAGTACATCCTCTCTTGTATCAGCATCATAAAACAACCTCTGCAATCTTGGTGTAATTGGAAAATGTCTCAGAACATTATGAGGAATCCTCTTCACAACATCGCCATCTTCCCATCTTGATGATTTGCATTTCGGGCACTCACTTAAGTTGGCATAATCCTTCCGGAACAGAACACAATTATTCTTACAAACATGGATCATATCATACCCAATTCCACCTACACGAAGGAAATTCTTCATTTTACTGTAGGTGTGTGGCAGCTCAGACGCATCTGGGAATGCTTTGCGGAAAGCAGCCAACATCGCATCGAATGATTTGTTGGTCATCTGCTCACATGTCTTCACCTGAAGAAAGGTGACCATAGCTGAGAATACTGAAAGCTTATTTCCTGAGGTGACAACCACATTGCATTGTTCCAACATGCGGGTCCACCGTTGTTCTTTTACAAGTGAAAGTTCAGGAAATGGACGAGCATTTAGTAGCATTGTTTCAATGTTGGGCAAACTCACTGGCTCCGCCACCACCAACTCCTCCTCCTCTTCCACCTGAGCATCAGGCAGATCAAGATGGTGATCTGCTGCTTCCACGCAGTCAGTAACATTGACGTTCACAACTTCACCATGATGAACCCACCTAGTATATCTGATCGACATCCCATACAAGTGTAGATGATTTTGCACAATTGACTGGAGTCTTGTAACTGAATTCATACATCTGCTACACGGGCAGAGCACATCTGATTTCGGACCACCGTACTCAGCTCTGATAAAGTTCACGAAGTTTTCAACCCCCTCCAACTATGAAGCGGAGAATCTTCGAGCAGAAGTTATCCAAGTCATGTCCATGTGTTTGACATACAAATTAGTTCTTCTACTAGATATTACAGTAAAAAAATATATGCTTTTTATGATGTCCAGAAAAAAATACCTAGGTCAATGTCTAAAGCTATGAAAAGATATTTGGATGAGCAGATCTAAGTAACGAAATATATTTAAAACTAATTCAGAAAACATAATTGAGTGGTAAATTATGGCAGGCTATTTCAACAGTCAATGAGGCCGAGCACACAACCATCGAACTATCTGTAACATCCCAAATTTTGCAAATTGGAATGTTATACACTATATCATCATGCATATCATATTTTCATGCATTTTGGTTGATCCTAGAAATTTCACGCAACTCAAGGACCTTCGGAGAGACTTGGAGATTTCGTTATTTTCATATTTGAGAGTTTTCTCAAATTTTGAAAAAAAAGGATCATTTGATTCATTTATTTCATCTTCAATTATTTTCCCAATATCAAAATATGAGAGAGGGAAATAATATAACTTTTCCCAAACTTAGGAAAAATGAAGATTTAATGAATAAATCAAATTTTGGTTTTCGGTGTTTGTTTGCTTTTTATTTGGATAGGGAAAAATGCATGTTTTCAAAAATCGCATTCTAGGTCCGGAGTAAAGTTCTTTTTGTTCGACTCATTTTTAGGAGTCAGGGAAAATTTACATTAGTAATTTTGGAGTTCGTTTAGTTTAGTTTTCTTTTGTTTTTCTACGCGCGAATCCAGTTAAAAAAAAGGACCAAGGCCAGCCGGGCCAAAGGCCCAGCCAGCCGGCCACCTCCCCAGCCAGCGCGCGTGCCAGGCGCAGCGCCAGGCCGCCGCCTCCCTTGCTCTAGGCCGAGTCCCAGAGGGACTCTAGGCCGGTTAGCCCCCCCTTTTTCCTTGTTTTGTTTTCCCTCTTTTGCTTGCCCCCTACCCCAAGTAATCCCCCCCACCTATATAAATACACCCCAACCCCCCCCTCTCCTCACATCAATCCCAAGCACCTCTCCTCCTTAGCCGCGCCCCACCCCGCGCCCCTCACCCGCCGCCGCCGCCCTATAGCCGCCGCCGCCGCCCTATAGCCGCCGTCGCCGCCGTTCGCCGGAGCCTTGCCGAGGTTGTCCCGCGCCGCGTCTCTTTTCTCCCCTCGGTTCAGTTTTTCTTCTTAACCGTTCCGGTTTTCTTTCGTTCTTTGTTTCGGTCCTTTCCGAAACCCTAGATCAGTTTTTGTTCTTCTTTCGGACCGTTCGTCTCAACGAACGTGATCACCGATTGTTCCCGGTTAACGAACGTCCGTTCGTTTAACCGTTCGTCTCTTTCTTTTCGTCGGATTTATTCCGCGATCATGATCTCAGATCCGATCTTCGTTCTAGTCTTTCTTCTCGCTTGTTTATCGGAATCAGGTGATTCAAGCGCCTGGAGTTTCGTTTCGAAACCGCCGTTCCGTCTAATCAACTTAAACAAGTTTTTGCCCTGGTAAAATTTGACCTAGTTTCAACTTGCTAGAACCGAGTTGTTTTCTTCCGCCGTTTGTTTTCTGTTTCTTTGTTCGGTTCGTTCTTTCTTTGCAACCGGAGTTCTTAAGTTGAACCTTCGGGTTCGTTCTCTTGTTCGAGTTTTACCTGTGCATTAGATGAGTACTTATTGTGTGCTTGTTGTTTGTCTGCGATAGATCACCCGGATTGCGCTGCTTGTTACTTCGATTCCCTAGGTCTCGCGGATCATCAGCAAGGAAAGTAACACTTTGATCATACCTTTTCTACAACCCATGTTTTATTGCATTAGATCAATCCTCTCACATTGCATGATTAGGATCTAATTAAACTGTGGGATGGGAAGTAGATGAGGTAGTACCTATCACCTGTATTATTATGAAACCTTTGGGAGTTACTTCTATGTTTGCTTATTATGCCATGCTATGCTAGTAGACGTGGATTGGGTGAGTGATATCCATGACAGATGTGAGTTGATAATTTTAATGGTTTATCTAAGGTGGCAACTTAAACACACATCTGGGTGGATTGAGGCACCTGATGTCTATCAGGACTTGCCTGTTTTATTTTGGACCGCCACCCAGGCTCAAAGGGATCATAAGATAATTCATGCTAGAAACTTCCGTGTGCAGCCACATGCTACTATGGGCTCTGGCATAGTTGACTAAGTTGTGCGAACTCTTACGGGGTGGACTAGCAGATGTAGGGGTTGTAGGTGGTACGGTCTACCCCACATGTAAGGTGCTAGCGCTTCTGAAAGACTATGTCTCGGTCATCCGTTTCTCAAACACCATGTAGTGCGAGAAAACAAACGGAGGCGATCGAGTCATGTGGGGAAAAGTGCGCAAACCTCTGCAGAGTGTACAAACTAATCATGATTAGCTGTGTCCCCGGTTATGGACAACTTGAGTATCTAGTACTTGAATATCATGTGAATCTCAACATGTTACTTCTAATTAATGTTGTTGGGTTTTAATTGTTCACTTAATTGGGATCGGAATGCTGTCAACCATTCTCGATGTTTAACAACTACCATGATAGTTAAATAAATTTATTCCTTTGCAGTAGGGAAAAACTGGCTTTACGCAAAACTGTAACCATAGAGCTTTCCACCAGCCATATATGCATATAGTATAGCTGTTTCATTCCATTACTCTCTATGTGTTACATTGCCAGCATATTCCATGTGCTGACCCGTTTTCGGGCTGCAACTTCTCATGTTGCAGACTTTTCAGACGACGAGTAAGGTGCTTTTAGGTCGTGGTTCTATACTGAGTGATGCCGTTGGAGTTGATGGACCCATTTATCACGGGAACCTTCAACGCCACTCTGCCTGAAGAGGAGCGCTGGAAGATTCAAGCTCACGTTCCGGGAAGGACATTCGCGCCAATCACGAAGCCCATAGATAGCGTTTTCAATGCACCAACCTGGAGTCTGGGGAAGAGCATGGCAGCTCATATCACCATAGGACGCATTGGAGAAGTTTATCAAGAAGACCTCAAGGACACTATCTACCAAATTTGCGGACGCCGAGATGAACAATGGGAGTTAGTCAGCACCAAGAAGGATAGATCCATTGCATCTTTCATCCAGGAATTAAACCAGCACATTTGACGCCACGAGAACCAAATGTGCAATGATATGATAGAGTTGAAGAATGCAAAGGCAAGGATCATCGAGCTAGAAGGAGAACTAAAGTCTACACGCAAGGACTACATGGACGAGATCGTAGCTCTAGCGAGACACAATGGCGATCTTAAGCAGGAGATTGAAGAACTCAAGAGGAAGTTAGCATCCAGGAAGGAAGACATGTACGTCGCATGTCCGGACAACTACATCATCATCGACGACACCGATTCGGATCCAAGTGAACCCGACTTTGAAGACGAAGCTGTAGCAGATATCATGGACCCTTCCACCGGTTCAAATTTCTAGATGACCACCAAATAGTAGTAGTATTCCCCCATGTAAACATTATAGTTCGAGCACTTATGCGATAGTTTTAGACTGATTGTAAGCCCTTGTTTGATTGAATGGAGTGAATTTGTGTGCATTTGCTCATGAGCATTGGGGTAGTGTTTTCTCTTTAGACCTCACTCTATTCTTAATTCTCGTCTTTTCTAAACCCTCAGATGCCTCTGAGACGTGACAATGGATTCCCACCGGAACTCACTCAGTTGATCCAGCAGCAGAATCAATTGATGCAGATGTTAGTCTAGAACCAACAGAACAACAACAACAACCCACCACCACCACCACCTGTTGACCACTTAGCTCGTTTCCTTAGGCTGAATCCGCCGGTGTTTTCCAGTAGCACCGAGCCAATAGTAGCAGATGATTGGCTCCGCAAGATAGGAAGGGAGTTGACCACTGCAGGATGCACGGATGGTGAGAAAGTGAAGTTTGCCGCACATCAGCTTGACGGACCCGCGGCAGCATGGTGGGAGAATTTCACAGCCATTTACCGAGTTGACAATGTCACATGGGATCAGTTTCAACAAGCTTTCCACACTGCCCATGTTTCAGCAGGAGCTATGGCCATAAAGAAGCGTGAGTTTCGCAACTTACGCCAAGGAGGAAGGACAATTGGCCAGTACGTTGACGATTTCAGCAAGTTAGCACATTATGCCCCAGATGACGTTGCTACGGATGCAGCTAAGCAGGAGAAGTTTCTGGAAGGACTGAATGATGAACTAAGCATGAAGTTGATGGTAGCGAGTTTCAACAACTACCAGGAGTTGGTAGATCGTGCCATCATGATTGAAGGAAAGCAACAGCAGATTGAGAACCGTAAGAGGAAGTATGGACAGGGGAAGTATAACTCTGGAGCCCAGCAGAAGCCCCGTTTTACCCCTAAACCGGGATTTCAGTTTCAGCATACCCATGGAGGAGGTAGTTCGCACAACCATAATGGCCACAAGAATGGTAATGGGAATAGAGGAAGCAACGGCCAGAACCGGACCACCCCATCGACCCCAACCAAGAGAGATCTGAGTCAAGTCACCTGTTTCAAGTGTTCCAAGACCGGACATTATGCCAATGAATGTTCCGAAGGCCAGAATGGAAATGGCAATGGAAGCTCTGGGAAAAAGCCAAACCCTTTCAATAGGGGACAGGTGAACCACGTTAATGTGGACGAGGTTGAAGATCAACCCGATGCAGTAATCGGTAAGTTTCTGGTTAAGTCATTTACCGCACTCGTTCTTTTTGATACTGGTGCATCGCATTCATACATATCAAGGGGATTTGTGGATAAATATAACCTGCGAACCCAAGCCCTTAGGACACCCATGTTAGTGAGCTCACCAGGAGCGGAGTTTATGGCTAGACGATGGTGTGATCGGTTACCATTAAGGATTGGTAACTATGTGTTTCCCTCAGACCTAATAGTATTGGAATCTCAAGGATTGGATGTGATATTAGGCATGGATTGGTTGTCGATGTATGGAGGAAACATCGATTGCGCCAGTAAGACAATTTTGCTTACCACACCAGAAGGAAGAAGGATCAAGTATGTATCCCGGCATGTGCCAAACAGGACACAAGTAAACTACCTAACAGGAGTTGTGCAAGAAGAAGTACCAGTGGTAAAGGATTTTCCTCATGTATTTCCTGAGGAATTACCAGGCATGCCACCGGATAGAGACATTGAGTTTTTGATTGAGTTATTGCCAGGTACAGGCCCAATATCGAAGCGACCGTACCGGATTCCAGCAAAGGATTTGGTGGAAATTAAGAATCAGATTAAGGAGTTATTGGATAAAGGTTACATTCGCCCAAGTTCTTCGCCTTGGGGATCACCCGTACTTCTAGTGGAAAAGAAGGATGGATCATTAAGGATGGTTGTAGATTATCGGGGATTGAATGAAGTAACCATCAAGAATAAGTACCCACTGCCAATGATCAACGATCTGTTTGATCGGTTGCAAGGAGCTAAAGTGTTTTCCAAGATCGATTTGTGATCAGGGTACCATCAATTGAAGATTCGGGAGCAGGACATACCTAAGACATCATTCACCACGAGATATGGACTGTATGAGTATACCGTTATGTCATTTGGATTGACTAACGCACCTACCTATTTTATGAACCTGATGAACAAAGTGTTTATGGAGTTTTTGGATAAGTTCGTCGTAGTGTTCATTGATGACATTCTGGTTTATTCAAAGAATGAAGAGGAGCATAAGGAACATTTGCATTTGGTTTTGGAGAAACTAAGGGAACATCAGTTATACGCTAAATTCAGCAAATGTGAGTTTTGGTTGAAGGAAGTTGGATTCCTCGGACACGTTATATCCGGAGAAGGTATAGCAGTTGACCCCACAAAGGTTGAGACCGTAACCGAATGGGAAGCACCAACGACAGTTGGAGAGATCCGGAGTTTTCTTGGACTCACAGGATACTACCGGAGGTTCATTGAGAACTTTTCAAAGATTGCAAAGCCTATGACTGAATTGTTGAAGAAGGATACTAAGTTCAAATGGACTGAGGAGTGTGAGGCTAGTTTCCAGGAGTTGAAGAAACGTTTGGTTACCTCACCAGTATTGATTTTGCCAGATCAGACCAAGGATTATGAGGTGTATTGCGACGCTTCACATCAAGGACTTGGAGCAGTGCTTATGCAGGAAGGGAGAGTTGTTTCGTATGCTTCACGGCAACTGAAGCCTCATGAGTTGAATTATGCCACGCATGATTTGGAGTTAGCATCTGTAGTGCATGCATTGAAAACTTGGAGACATTTCCTCATTGGAAATCATTGTGAGGTGTACACGGATCACAAGAGTTTGAAGTACATTTTCACGCAGAAGGAGTTGAACCTCAGACAAAGGAGATGGTTGGAGCTCATCAAGGATTATGACATGAGATTGCATTACCATCCCAGAAAAGCTAATGTGGTAGCTGACGCATTGAGCCATAAGAGCCATGTCAACACCCTAGTGATGAGAGAAGTACCAAAGGAGTTAGCAGAAAACCTTCGTGAGCTATGTTTGGAAATAGTTCCAAGAGGCTATGTAGCAACATTGGAGATTCTGTCAACATTGATGGATAAGATCAGAGAAGCTCAGAAATCTGACAAGGAGATTGCTGCTATAAAAGAGAAATTGAGCGAAGGAAAAGCAAAGGGATTTCGTGAGGATGAGCACGATACCTTATGGTTTGAGGACCGTGTTTATGTGTCCAATGACCCGAAGATCAGGAAGTTGATTTTGCAAGAGGCACATGATTCACCGTATTCGATTCACCCAGGGAATACCAAGATGTATTTGGATTCGAAGGAAACATTCTGGTGGACCGGAATGAAGAAGGATATTGTAGCATATGTAGCAGTTTGTGACGTATGTCAGAGAGTAAAGGCAGAGCATCAGAAGCCAGCAGGATTGTTACAACCATTGCCGATACCCGAATGGAAGCGGGATAAGATAGGCATGGATTTTATCACAGGACTACCCAGGACGAAAGCAGGTTATGACTCGATATGGGTAGTAGTTGATCGTGTGACAAAGGTAGCACATTTTATTCTAGTTAAGACCACTTACACCAGTGCTAAGTTGGCGAAGATATACATGACTAGGATCATTTGTTTGCATGGAGTTCCGAGGAGTACCTTATCAGATAGAGGAACCCAATTTACCTCAAAGTTTTGGAATCAGTTGCATGAAACTTTAGGAACCAGACTATATTTCAGCACAGCTTTTCATCCGCAGACGGATGGACAGACCGAGAGAGTCAATCAGATTTTGGAAGATATGCTGAGAGCTTGTGCACTAGATTATGGATCTAGTTGGGACGATAACTTGCCCTATGCGGAGTTTTCTTATAACAACAGTTACCAAACCAGTTTGAAGATGGCACCTTTCGAAGCTTTATATGGAAGGAGGTGCAGGACACCGTTGTCATGGGACGAAGTTGGAGACCGTCAATTCTTTGGACCAGATTTGATTAAGGAGTCTGAACGGAAAGTTAAGTTGATTCGCGATAGGCTCAAGGTAGCCCAGTCCAGGCAGAAGAGCTACGCAGATTCTAAACGCAAGGAGGCAGTTTACGAAACCGGAGACAGAGTTTATCTCTGAGTATCCCCACTTCGAGGAGTTAAGCGCTTTGGAGTTAAGGGAAAGTTAGCACCGCGTTTCGTTGGACCGTACAAGATCTTGCAACGTATGGGACAAGTCGCTTATAAGTTGGAATTACCAGAGGAGCTGTCAGGAGTTCATGATGTATTCCATGTTTCTCAGCTGAAGAAATGTCATGCCGAGATGGCGGAGGTACCGCTAAGAGATATCGTGCCACTCGAAGCGATTCAGTTGAAGGACGACTTAACGTATGAGGAGAAGCCAGTCAAGATTCTCGATTATGCCAGCAAAGTTACCCGCAGCAAGGTTGTCAAGTTTTGCAAAGTTCAGTGGAACCACCACTCAGAGGATGAAGCCACCTGGGAGAGAGAAGAAGATTTTCTCAAGGACCACCCTCACCTATTTTCTAGCCAACCCGAATCTCGAGGGCGAGATTCATCTTAAGGGGGGTAGGTTTGTAACATCCCAAATTTTGCAATTTGGAATGTTATACACTAGATCATCATGCATATCATATTTTCATGCATTTTGGTTGATCCTAGAAATTTCACGCAACTCAAGGACCTTCGGAGAGACTTGGAGATTTTGTTTTTTTCATATTTGAGAGTTTTCTCAAATTTTGAAAAAAAGGATCATTTGATTCATTTATTTCATCTTCAATTATTTTCCCAATATCAAAATATGAGAGAGGGAAATAATATGACTTTTCCCAAACTTAGGAAAAATGAAGATTTAATGAATAAATCAAATTTTGGTTTTCGGTGTTTGTTTGCTTTTTATTTGGATAGGGAAAAATGCGCGTTTTCAAAAATTGCATTCTAGGTCCGGAGTAAAGTTCATTTTGTTCGACTCATTTTTAGGAGTCGGGGAAAATTTACTTTAGTAATTTTGGAGTTCATTTAGTTTAGTTTTCTTTTGTTTTTCTGCGCGCGAATCCAGTTAAAAAAAGGACCAAGGCCAGCCGGGCCAAAGGCCCAGCCAGCCGGCCGCCTCCCCAGCCAGCGCGCGCGCCAGGCGCAGCGCCAGGCCGCCGCCTCCCTCGCTCTAGGCCGAGTCCCAGAGGGACTCTAGGCCGGTTAGCCCCCCCTTTTTCCTTGTTTTGTTTTCCCTCTTTTGCTTGCCCCCTACCCCAAGTAATCCCCCCCACCTATATAAATACACCCCAACCCCCCCCTCTCCTCACATCAATCCCAAGCACCTCTCCTCCTTAGCCGCGCCCCACCCCGCGCCCCTCACCCGCCGCCGCTGCCCTATAGCCGCCGCCGCCCTATAGCCGCCGTCGCCGCCGTTCGCCGGAGCCTTGCCGAGGTTGTCCCGCGCCGCGTCTCTTTTCTCCCCTCGGTTCAGTTTTTCTTCTTAACCGTTCCGGTTTTCTTTCGTTCTTTGTTTCGGTCTTTTCCGAAACTCTAGATCGGTTTTTGTTCTTCTTTCGGACCGTTCGTCTCAACGAACGTGATCACCGATTGTTCCCGGTTAACGAACGTCTGTTCGTTTAACCGTTCGTCTCTTTCTTTTCGTCGGATTTATTCCGCGATCGTGATCTCAGATCCGATCTTCGTTCTAGTCTTTCTTCTCGCTTGTTTATCGGAATCAGGTGATTCAAGCACCTAGAGTTTTGTTTTGAAACCGCCGTTCCATCTAATCAACTTAAACAAGTTTTGCCCTGGTAAAATTTGACCTAGTTTCAACTTGCTAGAACCGAGTTGTTTTCTTCCGCCGTTTGTTTTCTGTTTCTTTGTTCGGTTCGTTCTTTCTTTGCAACCGGAGTTCTTAAGTTGAACCTTCTGGTTCGTTCTCTTGTTCGAGTTTTACCTGTGCATTAGATGAGTACTTATTGTGTGCTTGTTGTTTGTCTGCGATAGATCACCCGGATTGCGCTGCTTGTTACTTCGATTCCCTAGGTCTCGCGGATCATCAGCAAGGAAAGTAACACTTTGATCATACCTTTTCTACAACCCATGTTTTATTGCATTAGATCAATCCTCTCACATTGCATGATTAGGATCTAATTAAACTGTGGGATGGGAAGTAGATGAGGTAGTACCTATCACCTGTATTATTATGAAACCTTTGGGAGTTACTTCTATGTTTGCTTATTATGCCATGCTATGCTAGTAGACGTGGATTGGGTGAGTGATATCCATGACAGATGTGAGTTGATAATTTTAATGGTTTATCTAAGGTGGCAACTTAAACACACATCTGGGTGGATTGAGGCACCTGATGTCTATCAGGACTTGCCTGTTTTATTTTGGACCGCCACCCAGGCTCAAAGGGATCATAAGATAATTCATGCTAGAAACTTCCGTGTGCAGCCACATGCTACTATGGGCTCTGGCATAGTTGACTAAGTTGTGCGAACTCTTACGGGGTGGACTAGCAGATGTAGGGGTTGTAGGTGGTACGGTCTACCCCACATGTAAGGTGCTAGCGCTTCTGAAAGACTATGTCTCGGTCATCCGTTTCTCAAACACCATGTAGTGCGAGAAAACAAACGGAGGCGATCGAGTCATGTGGGGAAAAGTGCGCAAACCTCTGCAGAGTGTACAAACTAATCATGATTAGCTGTGTCCCCGGTTATGGACAACTTGAGTATCTAGTACTTGAATATCATGTGAATCTCAACATGTTACTTCTAATTAATGTTGTTGGGTTTTAATTGTTCACTTAATTGGGATCGGAATGCTGTCAACCATTCTCGATGTTTAACAACTACCATGATAGTTAAATAAATTTATTCCTTTGCAGTAGGGAAAAACTGGCTTTACGCAAAACTGTAACCATAGAGTTTTCCACCAGCCATATATGCATATAGTATAGCTGTTTCATTCCATTACTCTCTATGTGTTACATTGCCAGCATATTCCATGTGCTGACCCGTTTTCAGGCTGCAACTTCTCATGTTGCAGACTTTTCAGACAACGAGTAAGGTGCTTTTTGGTCGTGGTTCTATTCTCAGTGATGCCGTTGGAGTTGATGGACCCATTTATCTTCTGAGTCTTCCGCTGTTATCGTTATTAGATGGCCTTAAGCCATATTTATTGTAATAAGTTCTCTTTGAGACAACGATGTAATAAGTGTGTGATTGCCACTCTGCTATAAATCCTTCGATGTACTGTGTGGTGCCAGCATTACTGATCCAGGGATGACACCTGAGCACAGAGCACTTGATCCATTCGGGTCGGGTCGCTACACTATCGAAGGCCATTGTAGCAACAAAGATCGAGAATAAAACAGTGTAGAGCCATTTCACCTAACAGATTGGATACTAGACCATGGCAATCCACGTCACAATAAGTATATGGCAGGATATTTTAGCAACTAATCGGGATTGGCATGCCATCTCAGCTAAGCAGATTGAGTGCAGAACAGAGCAAGGAAGCTTCTTAAGCAGAGCATATTGACTGTAAACTACTTCCGCAAACAGTGAGATTAACAGTGTCTATCACCTAACATTCAGCGCTACACCGACATGCACGGGACCTCAGTCTAGAATGCGTGTACTGTGGGAGAAGCTGACCGACATGCGTCTCTAGAGAATGTCGCCAGCGGTGGCGGTGCTAACCGCAGTGCTCCTCCACAAGAACGTCGCCAGCGGTGGCGGTGCGGCTCGAGGACGGCAGTTGACGAGAGCGTACTGTGGGAGTGTGATACGTCTCCAACGTATCAATAGTTTTTGATTGTTCCATGCTATTATATTATTTGTTTTGGATGTTTAATGGGCTTTATTATGCACTTTTATATTATTTTTGGGCCTAACCTATTAACTGAAGGCCCAGTGCAAATTGCTGTTTTTTTGCCTATTTGAGTGTTTCGCAGAAAAGGAATATCAAACGGAATGAAACCTTCGCGAGGATATTTTTTTGGAACAAACGTGATCCAGGAGACTTGGAGTGGACGTCAAGGAAGCAGCAAGGTGGCCACGAGGTAGGAGGGCACGCCTAGGGGGGCAGGCGCGCCCCCCACCCTCGTGGGCCCCTCGCAGCTCCACTGACCTACTTCTTTAGCCTATATATACTCATATACCCTGAAAACAACCAGGAGCACCACGAAACCCTATTTCCACCGCCCCAACCTTCTGTACCCATGAGATCCCATCTTGGGGCCTTTTTCGGTGCTCTGCCGGAGGGGGAATCGATCACGGAGGGCTTCTACATCAACACCATAGCCTCTCCGATGATGTGTGAGTAGTTTGCCATAGACCTTCGGGTCCATAGTTATTAGCTATATGGCTTCTTCTCTCTCTTTGGATCTCAATACAAAGTTCTCCTTGATTCTCTTAGAGATCTATTCGACGTAATTCTCTTTTGTGGTGTGTTTGTCGAGATCCGATGAATTGTGGGTTTATGATTGAGGGAGTCCTGGATTAGGGGGTGTCCGGATAGCCGGACTGTTGGACTATGAAGATACAAGATTGAAGACTTCGTCCCGTGTCCGGATGGGACTCTACTTGGCGTGGAAGGCAAGCTAGGCAATACAGATATGTATATCTCATCCTTTGTAACCGACCTTGTGTAACCCTAGCCCCCTCCGGTGTCTATATAAACCGGAGGGTTTTAGTCCGTAGGACAACAGACAATCACACCATAGGCTAGCTTTTAGGGTTTAGCCTCTCCGATCTCGTGGTAGATCAACTCTTTTAATACTCATATTACCAAGTATAATCAAGCAGGACATAGGGTTTTACCTCCATCAAGAGGGCCCGAACCTGGGTAAAACATCGTGTCCCCTGCCTCCTCTTACCATCCGCCTTAGACGCATAGTTCGGGACCCCCTACCCGAGATCCGCCGGTTTTGACACCGACATTGGTGCTTTCATTGAGAGTTCCTCTGTGTCGTCACCGTTAGGCTTGATGGCTCATATGGTTATCGATAGCGATGCAGTCCAGGGTGAGACTTTTCTCCCCAGACAGATCTTTGTATTCGGCGGCTTCGCACTACGGGCCAACTCGCTTGGCCATCTCGAGCAGATCGGGAGTTATGCCCCTGGCCATCAGGCCAGGCTTGGAAGCTTAAACTACACGGCAGATATCCGCGGAGACTTGATCTTTGACGATTCGAAGCCTTTGCCTAGTGCGCCACACGGTCGCGATGAGCATGATTTAGCTCTGTCATCGGACAGTGTCCAAGAGATCACGCCGGCAACCGCTCCGACCCTCAATTCGGAGCCAGTTGCGTCGTCCATGGGCGGGTGGATAGACCCTGCCACGGAGGTCGTATCCTCAGCGGTGATCGAGCCGAATATCGACCTTACCCTTCACGAGAGCCGTGATGCCACACTGCCGGATCCTTCCCCAGCCACGGACTCCCAACCGCCTGCGTCCATGCCTATCGAATCCGATTGGGCGCCGATCATGGAGTTTACCTCCGCAAATATCTTTTTCAGCACTCGCCCTTCGGCGACATACTGAACTCATTAAGGTCTCTCTCCTTGTTAGGAGATTCCTGGCCAAACTATGTCCAGCAGGATTGGGATGCGGATGACGAAGAAATTCGCCGCCCACCCACCACCCACTTAGTAGCCACTGTCGACGACTTAACCGGCATGCTCAACTTTGACTCCGAAGACATCGACGGTATGGACCACGACGCGGGAGGCGAAGAGGAACCACTGTCCACAGGGCACTGGACAGCCACCTCATCATATGATATATACATGGTGGACACACCCAAAGAAGGCAATGGTGACGAGACAGCGGAGGATGACCCCTCCAAGAAGCAACCCAAGCGTCGGTGTCAGCGGCGCTGCTCTATGTCTCGCCAAAGCAAAATCGGTGACCCCGGCACAGGAGATAATAACACTCCGGACAGTGCCGAAGACAATAGCAATCCCCTCCGAAAAGATTTACGGCAGGAGGATGGAGAGGCCAGCCCTCCAGAGAGAGCGGCAGATGGAGAGGCGGAGGATGATAATTACATGCCTCCCTCCGAAGACGAGGCAAGCCTCGACGATGACGAATTCGTCGTGCCTGAGGATCCCGTCGAACAAGAGTGCTTCAAGCGCCGGCTTATAGCCACGGCAAATAGCCTTAAGAAAAAGCAACAACAACTTCAAGCTGATCAAGATTTTCTAGCTGACAGATGGACTGAAGTCCTTGCGGCCGGGGAATATAAACTCGAACACCCCTCCAAGAGTTACCCAAAGTGTAGGATGCTACCCCGACTGGAGGAGGAAGCAATCAAACCTACATCTCCAGCATATGATGCGGCTGACCGGCCACCTCGTGGCCGTGACAGAGAGGCGTTTCAGCCAAAAACTCAACCCACACCCCGATGCCACACAAATAAAAATGACAAGGCATGGGGGAACATGCTCGACCTGCGAGACGTATCGGAGGACAAAGCAAAACAAGCAAGATCGATCTACGGATCGCGAGGGCGTGCCACTATGCGAGACGATAACCGTCACGCCGGATACAGTAAAAGTAAATCTGGTCGGGCTGAACACAGCGGGCAAGACTCATTTGAGTTGCGTCGCGATATAGCCCAGTACAAAGGCGCCGCACAACCCCTATGCTTCACAGATGAAGTAATGGATCATCAAATCCCAGACGGTTTTAAACCCGTAAATATAGAACAAACGACGGCACAACAGATCCTGCGGAATGGATCGAGGACTTCCTCCTCCACATCCACATGGCCCGCGGTGACGATCTACACGCCATCAAATACCTCGCACTTAAACTCAAAGGATTAGCTCGGCATTGGCTCAACAGCCTTCCCGCAGAATCCATTGGCTGTTGGGAGGATCTGGAAGCCGCATTCCTTGACAACTTCCAAGGCACTTATGTGCGACCACCAGATGCCGATGACTTGAGCCACATAATTCAGCAGCCATACGAATCAGCCAGGCAATTCTGGACCCGGTTCCTAACAAAGAAAAATCAAATCGTCGACTGTCCGGATGCAGAAGCCCTAGCAGCTTTTAAGCACAACATCCGCGACGAGTGGCTCGCCCGACACCTTGGCCAGGAAAAGCCGAAATCTATGGCAGCCCTCACGACACTCATGACCCGTTTTTGCGCGGGAGAAGACAGCTAGCTGGCTCGCAGCAATAACATATCAAAGAACCATGGTACTTCGGATACCAAGGATGGCAATGGGAGGTCACGTCGCAACAAACACAAGCGCCGCATTAACTGCGACAATACAGAGGATATGGCAGTCAATGCCAGATTCAAAGGCTCTAAACCCGGTCAGCGGAAAAAGCCATTCAAAAGAAGCACTCCGAGCCCGTCTAGTTTGGACCGTATACTCGACCGCTCGTGTCAAATACACGACACCGCTGACAAGACAGCCAACCACACCAAAAGGGATTGTTGGGTGTTCAAGCAGGCAGGCAAGTTTAATGCCAAAAACAAATATAAGGGGTCACATAGCGATGACGAGGAGGAGCCCCGGCAGCCGAACAACGGAAGACAGAAGAGGTTCCCCCCACAAGTGCGGACGGTGAACATGATATACGCAACCCACATCCCCAAGAGGGAGCGGAAGCGTTCGCTAAGGGACGTATATGCGTTGGAGCCAGTCGCCCCAAAGTTCAACCCATGGTCCTCTTGTTCGATCACCTTCGATCGCAGGGACCACCCCACTAGTATCCGTCCTGGCGGATTCACCACACTGGTCCTAGACCCAATCATTGACGGATTTCACCTCACTCGAGTCCTTATGGATGGCGGCAGCAGCCTGAACCTGCTTTACCAGGACACAGTGTGCAAAATGGGTATAGACCCCTCAATTATCAAACCCACAAAAACGACCTTCAAAGGCGTCATACCAGGTCTAGAGGCCCATTGCATAGGCTCAGTCACACTGGAAGTGGTCTTCGGATCCCCGGATAACTTCCAAAGCGAAGAGTTAATCTTTAATATAGTCCCGTTCCGTAGTGGCTATCATGCACTGCTCGGGCGAACCGCATTGTCGAGATTCAATGCGGTACCGCATTATGCATACCTCAAGCTCAAGATGCCAGGACCTCGGGGGGGTCATCACAGTTAATGCAAACACGGAGCGCTCTCTCCACACGGAGGAGCACACTGTGGCCCTCGCAGCAGAAGCGCAAACAGCCTCTTAAGGCAATCCACTAGTTCGGCAATTTAGGACCCGGACACCATCAAGCGCGCCTAGAGTAATCGGCAACAAGACCGCCTGACACGTTCCAAGCTCGCATAGAAATGCGGCCCCCACCCCGGTCCCAGCCAAACGACGAAATCTGTGCCACGCGTACATAATTAAGCATTAAAAATACCATGGGCACAGATGGGGAGGGGGGCACGACTACGACACACCCCAAGACGCGGCTCAACCGCACGAGGGGCTTCCCGCTCTATTATTTTTCTCTTTCAGGACTTTAATCTCTGGAAATCCTGTCCAACAGTATGATTGCCGGACACATGATGTAGCAACCAAGGAGGCAGAAAGCTACGTCGCACCGTGGAACTCTCAGGTGGATTACGATAACGAGTGAAATACTTGCTTTAATAACATTCCTCAGCTTGCCCTTGGAAGGGACATGTCAAATAGTCCTACTTTTTGCTTATCGCACTACTTGTATTATTCAGCTTTAATGCACCTTTTTGAATAAACAATGCATGGCACTAAGACTATTACTGCATTCTTCTTATATATATATGTTCATTCATGACACCCAGCACCCATACACTCTGGTACGGCCAATACGCCGGGGGCTTAAGCATACCCCATAATACGGCGTGAGAAGTCCAAACACTTTCGACAGTGCGGCACCCCGAACTCATAGCACTATATGCATCAGCTCCAAATCATGTCTTGGGTCAATAGTTGGGTTTGCCCGGCTCCCATGTTTTGGTACCTGTAACACCCTCGATGCAACTATATCTCCCACGTGTCGAGGCATGACTTAGAGGCATAATCGCATTGAAGGCATATGTCGCAAGTTAGGCAATCTTCACAACATCCCATGTAATATAGACAATAAAAGGGGAGATAACATAGTTGGCTTACACTCGCCACGTCAATCAAGTACATAAATAACATTACATCATTCAAACACTCATGGCCCGACTACGGCGCCAAAATAAAAGATAACCCAACAAGCGACACGGTCCCGATCACCCCCAACTGAGCACCACTACTGATCATCAGGAAAGGAAACATAGTATCGTTGAGAGTCCTCGTCGAACTCCCACTTGAGCTCGAGCGCCTCACCTGGAGCGGAATCATCAGGCCCTGCATCTGGTGTAATAGTAATCTGTGAGCCACAGGGACTCAGCAATATCGCACCCTCGCGATCAAGACTATTTAAGCTTATAGGTAAGGCAAGGTGAATATGTGGAGCTGCAGCAAGCGACTAGCAAATATGGTGGCTATCCTGTTCGCAAAAGAGAGTGAGAAGAGGAGGCAAAGCGCGAGCGAGAAACTAGAGAACAACCTGCGCAAGCATTACTCCAACACCGTGTTCACTTCCCGGACTCTGCCGAGAAGAGACCATCACGGTAACTCACACTGTTGATTCATTTTAATTAAGTTAAGGTTCAAGTTATCTACAACCGGACATTAACAAATTCCCATCTGCCCATAACCATGGGCATGGCTTTCGAAAGTTCAAATCCCTGCAGGGGAGTCCCAACTTAGCCCATGACAAGCTCTCACGGTCAACGAAGGAATAGACCTCCTCCCGAGACGTTCCGATCAGACTCGGTATCTCGGTTCTTCAAGACACTTCGACAGGTTAAAACAAGACCAGCAACACCGCCTGAATGTGCCGACAAATCCCGATAGGAGCTGCACATATCTCATTCTCAGGGCACACTCAGATTGTCCAAACTGCCGGTAGGCTAGCCCAGAGTTGCCCCTGGTGGCCACCGGCGGCTGACAAGGTGGACCAACACTCAGAGGAGCACTGGCCCGGGGGGGTTTAAAATAAGATGACCCTCGGGCTCCGGAAACCCAAGGGAAAAAGGGGCTAGGTCGCAAATGGTAAAACCAAGGTTGGGCATTGCTGGAAAATCTTTAATCAAGGCGAACTATCAAGGGGTTCCCATTATAACCCAACCGCGTAAGGAACGCAAAAATCCGGGAACATAACACGAATATGACGGAAACTAGGGCGGCAAGAGTGGAACAAAACACTAGGCGAGAGGCCGAGCCTTCCACCCTTTACCAAGTATATAGATGCATTAAGATAACATGGCAATATAATGATATCCCAACAAGTAAAATAAATGTTCCAACAAGGAACGGTCTCCAATCTTCACCTGCAACTAGCAACGCTATAAGAGGGGCTGAGCAAAGCGGTAACATAGCCAATCAACGGTTTGCTAGGACATGGTGGGTTAGAGGTTTGACATGGCAATTTGGGAGGCTTGAAAGCAAGTGGTAGGCATCGTAGCATTGGCATAGCAAAAGAGCGAGCATCTAGCAAAGCAAGGATAGTAGTGATTTCGAGGGTATGATCATCTTGCCTGCAAAGTTGTCAGAGTTGACTGGATCGTCGAAAGCAAACTCAACGGGCTCCTCGTTAGCGAACTCGTCTCCCGGCTCTACCCAAACAAGACAAACAAGAAACAAGGACACAATCAACCACGTGCAAGGCTCAAACAAAATTATGCAAAGATGATATGCTATGCGGGATGCATATGCAAGATTTGACAAGGAATGCATGAACCTGGCCTCAACATGGAAATCCAAGTGTTCCACTGGAAAGATGAGATGAAGCTTGGAGAATACTTGGGCACCTTTGAGTTGTTCGAACAGCTCATTGATGTTGGGAAGTGGTTTGTTCTTTATGGTCTTCTTGTTCAATGGACGGTAATCAACACAAAGTCGGTCCGTTCCATCCTTCTTCTTCACAAAAAGAACACCACAACCCCACGGAGAAGAACTAGGCCGGATGAGACCCATTCTTTCTTGAATATCGAGTTGCTTCTTCATCTCCTTCAACTCTTCAGGTCCGAGCTTGTAAGGACGCTTGCACACCGGTTCCGTGCCGGGCTCAAGATCAATAAAGAATTCAACTGGCCGGTACGGAGGCATTCCTGGAAGCTCTTCTGGAAAGATGTCTTGATATTCGCAAACGACTGGAATTTGCGAGATAGCATCGAGTTCACCCTTTTCATTGAGAGAAAACAGACGGATGGTATCATCACGAGCTGCAAAGACAATTACATCCTTAGACGAATGAGTCAATTGAATCTGCCTGGCAGCACAATCAAGATCGCCTTGTGCTTAGAAAGCCAATCCATTCCGATAATAAGATCAATATTCGAGTTATCAAGAACCACCGGAGAAGAAAGAAACTTGTAATCGCCCAACGTGATAGAGATATTGGGAGCAACCAAACTATAAGTCAAAAGCTTGCTGGGAGAAACAACTTGCATGACTTTGGGCATGATCTCAGTATCAACATTGTGCTTCGATGCAAAAGGGCATGACAAGAAAGAATGCGATGCACCAGTGTCAAAAAGAACTTTTGCAGGAATATCGTTAACTGGAAGGTTACCCATGATGACATCTGACGAGTCCTCTGCCTGAGCTGCATTCATCAAATTGACCTTGGCATGCTTGGGGTTATGCTTGACCACAGCTATACTTGCCGATCTCACAGCAGGAGGAGGAGGAAGACGCCTCTGGTTGAGACACTTGTTGGCATAGTGACCCTTCTGTTGGCACTAGTTGCACGTGACCTCTGAAAGCGGACGGTGGTACGGAGCACTCGATCTTGGAGCTTGAGATGAAGTCTTGTTCTGAAAGCCAGGGTTGGGTGGGTGGAAGATCCACTGCCACCTTTGCTCTTCTGCTGATACGTCTGATGGAACGGAGGAGGAGGAAGCCAGTACTTCTCCTGCTTGGCCACTTGAGTAGAGGAAGAAGGAGTAACATCTCTGACTCGCTTCTTGGAAGCATCACACCTTAGTTGAGCGGCCTCTTGCTTCAATGCCATGTTGTAGAACTCATCGTACCTCACGGGCTCAAAGAGGACAAGAGCTAGCTGGATTTCTTCTCTGAGACCACCCCTGAACTGGTATATCATGCTCTTCTCATCATGTACGTCCTGCTTGGCAAAGCGGGCGAGCTTCTGAAACAACTTGTTGTAGTCATAGACAGAAAAAGAGCCTTGCTTCAGGTTGCGGAATTCCTCACGCTTGCTTTCAACCACGCTCTGAGGGATATGATGAGCTCTGAAATCTTGACGGAATTCATCCCAAGTAATTACACGTCCACCTCTGGAATCCTTGTATTGCTGGAACCATTCTACAGCTTGATCTTTGAGTTGGAAGGAAGCAAACTTGACAAAGTCCTCAGGCCTGACGTTACTGCACTCGAAATGCTTGCACAGATCCACAAGCATCGTCAGCATCGGTTGCCTCGACACAATTGCTGAAAGTATTTGGCCCGTTAGCAAGGAAATGGTTGAGTGTAGCAAAGTGATTCTGATTGTTGCCTTGGTTCCCTTGGTTGCCTTGATTGCACTCTTGAAGAATTTGCATGATCAACTGTGTGTTTGCATTGGTTGCGGCCATTAGAGCTTGCCATGCTTCCGGAGGAGTTGGAGGTGGTGGCAGATCAGGATTCGGAGTCGTGCGCGTTGGAGGAGCCATCCTGAAGAGGTTGACATCCATTAGCACATTGATAGACAAATATTGAAGCTGAATCCAAAGGAATGAAAATTGCAACATATAGTCTTCACATCCGAACAAAATGAACGAATGCATTCCTCTTGAAATGGTCACATATCCATAAATTGAGAAGCCACTTAGAATTAAGGTAGAGAAATAAATCAACAAGGTACGGATCAAGAACGAATACTCGGTAAGAAATCCCAATCTCAAACCAAATATCCGTGGAAGAAGAACTAGAGCTACTAGAATTCCCACCTATGAAACTCCCGAACCTTTCCGGTTATGCAATCAGGTGTTGGGGATACAGGGGAAGCATAATATCTCACCCAAATCTAGCAAATCCTACATCCAGCTGTATCCATCCTTCAACACATAACCGAGAAAAACTTCGGAAACCATCTACCTCAACCTTCGAAAAGCATCCGTTATACAAGTTATGGCGATACTCCCGAACTCCCGCCCCAGTACTGGGTGGCGTCGAGGTTATCTCACCAACGAACTGCATAAAAGAGATTTTCGATGTCGGCGTACTAAACTCAGGTATTCCAGAACTGCAACGATAAAATTATGACGACAACACCTCAGAGCTCAACTCTCCGGGACACTTCCACAAAACCCCTGACAGGAGGCACCAAGACAATGTTCTCATCATAAAACCATCGGGACGATTCCAAGATACCCGCGTGATCCTAAAAACAATTTAGTGAAATTTGAGAAGAGAAGAGTCAAAACTCTACGTCAGGATGCCTTACCAGAGCGATGAGGAGACTGGGGAGTAAAAAGAATTCCTAAACTCTCCGATATATAATTCCTAAATGACTCAAAACATTTTTCTAGACTCAACAACGGCTGCTAAAAACGATCAATCAGTGGGGGCTCCTAAGGTTGGGGAAGGCTCTGATTACCAACTTGGAACACCCTCGATGCGACTATATCTCCCACGTGTCGAGGCACGACTTAGAGGCATAATCGCATTGAAGGCATATGTCGCAAGTTAGGCAATCTTCACAACATCCCATGTAATATAGATAATAAAAGGGGAGATAACATAGTTGGCTTACACTCGCCACGTCAATCAAGTACATAAATAACATTACATCATTCAAACACTCATGGCCCGACTAGGGCGCCAAAATAAAAGATAACCCAACAAGCGACACGGTCCCGATCACCCCCAACTGGGCACCACTACTGATCATCAGGAAAGGAAACATAGTATCGTTGAGAGTCCTCGTCGAACTCCCACTTGAGCTCGAGCGCGTCACCTGGAGCGGAATCATCAGGCCCTGCATCTAGTATTGTAGTAATCTGTGAGCCACAGGGACTCAGCAATCTCGCACCCTCGCGATCAAGACTATTTAAGCTTATAGGTAAGGCAAGGTGAATATGTGGAGCTGCACCAAGCGACTAGCAAATATGGTGGCTATCCTATTCGCAAAAGAGAGCGAGAAGAGGAGGCAAAGCGCGAGCGAGAAACTAGAGAACAACCTGCGCAAGCATTACTCCAACACCGTGTTCACTTCCCGGACTCCGCCGAGAAGAGACCATCACGGTAACTCACACTGTTGATTCATTTTAATTAAGTTAAGGTTCAAGTTATCTACAACCGGACATTAACAAATTCCCATCTGCCCATAACCATGGGCACGGCTTTCGAAAGTTCAAATCCCTGCAGGGGAGTCCCAACATAGCCCATGACAAGCTCTCACGGTCAACGAAGGAATAGACCTCCTCCCGAGACGTTCCGATCAGACTCGGTATCTCGGTTCTTCAAGACACTTTGACAGGTTAAAACAAGACCAGCAACACCGCCCGAATGTGCCGACAAATCCCGATAGGAGCTGCACATATCTCGTTCTCAGGGCACACTCAGATTGTCCAAACTTCCGGTAGGCCAGCCCAGAGTTCCCCCTGGTGGCCACCGGCGGCTGACGAGGTATGTGGCAAATGGTAAAAGGGGCTAGGTGGCAAATGGTAAAACCAAGGTTGGGCATTGCTGGAAAAGCTTTAATCAAGGTGAACTATCAAGGGGTTCCCATTATAACCCAACCGCGTAAGGAACGCAAAAATCCGGGAACATAACACCGATATGACGGAAACTAGGGCGGCAAGAGTGGAACAAAACACTAGGCGAGAGGCCGAGCCTTCCACCCTTTACCAAGTATATAGATGCATTAAGATAACATGGCAATATAATGATATCCCAACAAGTAAAATAAATGTTACAACAAGGAACGGTCTCCAATCTTCACCTGCAACTAGCAACGCTATAAGAGGGGCTGAGCAAAGCGGTAACATAGCCAATCAACGGTTTGCTAAGACATGGTGGGTTAGAGGTTTGACATGGCAATTTGGGAGGCTTGAAAGCAAGTGGTAGGCATCGTAGCATTGGCATAGCAAAAGAGCGAGCATCTAGCAAAGCAAAGATAGTAGTGATTTCGAGGGTATGATCATCTTGCCTGCAAAGTTGTCAGAGTTGACTGGATCCTCGAAATCAAACTCAACGGGCTCCTCGTTAGCGAACTCGTCTCCCAGCTCTACCCAAACAAGGCAAACAAGAAACAAGGAAACAATCAACCACGTGCAAGGCTCAAACAAAATGATGCAAAGATGATATGCTATGCGGGATGCGATGCGGGATGCATATGCAAGATTTGACAAGGAATGCATGAACCTCGCCTCAACATAGAAATCCAAGTGTGCCACTAGAAAGATGAGATGAAATCGCTTGAAAATGATATAAAGAATGCCGGAATCGGAGTTACGGTTTGGAAATGGCAAGCGATTGAAATATGACACCGGTCTGCGATTTACAGCAAGTAGCCATCTAAATGCAAAGAGATGAACATGCTACAGCACCCAAACATGACAACAAAATACATGGCAGGGATGCATTCAAGATGCTTAACAAAAGTCTAGCACTGAGCTACGGCCAAATCATCCATTAACAGGTTCAAACAAGCATGGCAAAAATGCATATGGTAAACAGATCTCAGACTTAGTGAAATTAACACTTGTCTGGAATTTCAGATCAGGTAGCACACTTTGGAGCGACAAAACTACATGCTACAGGACCTGAACATGGCAAAGTAAAGCTGGGAATGGAGCTACTCAAATATCTTAACAAAAGTCCCTTAGTGACCTTGAGCCAAAAGGGATCAGAAAATACAATTACAAGCATGTGAACATGGCAAAAACACAATCAGTTCTCAAACTTGGTGAAAACTGGAGCATGCTGAAAACAGATATCAAGTAGGCATGTTTACGAGCTCGATGCACTCACTACGGAGCAAGTCATGACAATCTAAGCATACACCCATCAAGAATACACAAAATGAGGCTAGACATGGCAAGAACAATAACATAGCATGCACGGATCAACTACAACATCCTCGGCAAAATCGCTAACAAGTAGACAATCTGCCCAGATTTACGAAGTAGCAAAAGTAGAGCTCGATTGACTCAAGCTAGGGTGCTCCATAATTGCAAACAAAGACAAGGATGGATAGAGCACAACAAGATTAACAATACATCCTTACTGATCATCCTCAAAAGATGCACGGATCACTAGGAAACAACATGAACATATGGCCATATGAGATAAACAGCTCAAGGACTTAGTGGAAATGCTAAGTCCTTGAAATCAGCATTACCAAGTGCCACACTTTGCAATCTTGTGCTAGTCACCACACACCTCACAAAAATACATGGGTGACATATCTGGAAAGATGGCAAAACCCTTAACAAAACATATGTAGAGCTCCAGGTCATATCATGCACACAATAATCATGGCAAAAATGACAAATATCTAAATGGAGCAGCAGATCTGACAATTATCTCAAGTATCCCTCTTCTAACAGCATTTCGGGCATCAAGATGAACTCAAATGAAAATGATGCAATGTAATGAAATGATGTGCTCTCTGAGATGAACACTTTGATATGCTATATGCCCAAAACGGAGCTACGGATGCCGAGATATAGCATGACAAAGTATGCTAAAAATTCTGGGAGTTAGGAGAAAAAGTCAACCGGGTGGATCTAGGGTTTCACTGTAGCTGACGTGCTCCCGATCCGATGCGGCGGCGGATCTCACCGGAGAAGCTGCGCGGGCCGCCGGAGTTCACGAAGGCGGCCGGATCCGGGCGAGGGGGAGGCGAGGGCGAGGCCGGTTGGCACCGGGTGCGGAACGGCGGCGAGCGGGGTCGGCGGAGGCGACGAGGGGCGTCGGGGCGCGGCGGGTCGCCGGCAATGGCGACCGTGGCCGGCACGGGCTCCTCGCCGGAGCTGGAGGCGACGGGTGGCAAGAGTGCTGCGGAGGCGGCGGGGAAGACCCGCGGGGCAATCGGGTTGGGAGGGCCCTACCTGGGCCCGGGTGGGCCGGCGGCGCGGAGGCGGCGAAGTGGGCACCGCAGGGACACGTGGCGTGCCCTTATTGGGCGAGGGCGGCGAGACGAAACGGACATATCCGGCGGCGGGGTTTTTTTCCGGCGTGCGAGGGGAGGGAGGGATCTAGGGTTTCGTCCGGATTTGGACAGGGAGGCCCTTATTTATAGGTAGAGGGAGCTAGGAGACTCAAAATGAGGTGCGGTTTTCGGCCACGCGATCGTGATCGAATGCTCTAGATGATGGAGAGGGTTTTGCTGGGTTTTGGGCCAACTTGGAGGGGTGTTGGACTGTAACACACACGAGGCCTTTTCGGTCCCTCGGTTAACCGTTGGAGTATCAAACGAAGTCCAAATGGTACGAAACTTGACAGGCGGTCTACCGGTAGTAAACCAAGGCCGCTTGGCAAGTCTTAGTCCAATCCAGAAATGTTTAATCCCCACACACAAAAGAAAGCTAGAAATGGCCACCGGAGGAGAACGAAGCGCCGGAATGCAAAACGGACAACGGGGAAAATGCTCGAATGCATGAGATGAACACGTATGCAAATGCAAAGCACATGATGAGATGATATGAGATGCATGGCAACGATAACAACACACGGAGACAAAGACCCGAACCCGAGAAAATAAAATAACTTAACGCCGGAAACGACAAGAGTTGGAGTACAAATTGGGAAAGTCATATCCGGGGTGTTAAAGTACCTTACGTTCCGCTATATCGGCTAAGGTAGCATTGGGAGAACTACTGCGATTGTGCCCCGGTTTTGCTGGGCTAAGCACCTCAGTAGAGAAAGCTAAAACTGACTGTCATGATAAGGCGAGAGACTGGTCGTTGTTCGAGAGGTTTCGAGTCCCTAAAGACCTATGCAGCTTAGAGCGAGGAGTCGGCTTTGTCCGGCTTAAGGCGTGTATAGCGCCCCGAATTCGGCCTTCCGAATACTAGGTGCTTCGCCAAAATTTAAAATTATAGAATTCTATGGCTAAGTGAGAGTGATAAAGCATTATAGTCTGATTTCCTTGTTCGTTGTGCTGAGCACCTCCCTCGAAGGACCCAAAAATGGGAACAAGAGTGCTTAGGTTTATCCCGAACACCCCAGTACTCGTGGCATGGGGGCAGAAGCCGACGACTAGCCATCTCTCATATTTGATATACAGCCAAACAGAAGGTAATATTTTAAGTTCAAACAAGCGTTGCATAGCGCATATGAACAAGTTTTCATAATACAGGATCACACGAGCAAGTTCATTCAAATATTACATCTTTCGCACACTCGTCTGCTACAAGACGGGCACCCTTCAGGACACCCTCATAATACATCTCGGGGTTGTGATGCTCCTTGCCCTGCGGCGGCCCCTCCTTCACCAGCTTCTCGATGTCCATCTTGACCCAGTGCACCTTCGCACGGGCAAAAGCCCGACGTGCACCTTCAATGCAGACGGACCGCTTGATGACCTCCAGCCATGGGCAGGCATCCACAAGCCGCCTCACCAGGCCGAAGTAGCTGTTGGGAAGGGCTTCGCCAGGCCACATCCGGACTATAAAGCCCTTCATAGCCTGTTCGGCCGCCTTGTGCAGCTCGACCAGTTGCTTCAGCTGGTCGCTCACAGGCATCGGGTGTTCGGTCCCAGTATACTGAGACCAGAACAGCTTCTCCGTCGAGCTTCCCTCCTTGGCCTGGTAAAATTGTGCGGCATCCGACACGCTGCGGGGCAAATCTGCGAATTCTCCTGGAGAGCTCCGGACTCGGGTTAGTAACAATTAATTTACTTTCACATGCTTGCTTTGCATATTGAATGCCTTACCCGCCGCTATCTTCCTTATCGCATCAATTTCCTGGAGGGCCTTTTGGGCTTCAGCCTTGGCATTCTTCACGCTCTCAAGGGCTGCGGCAAGCTCAGACTCTCGCGTCTTCGAGTCAAGCTCCAAACCCTCATGCTTCATCACGAGAGCCTGGAGCTCTTGCTGCACCTCGCCCACCCGTGCCTCTTGCTTCTACCGCTCAGTGCGCTCCTTGGCTGCTTTGTCTTCGGCCTCGGACAACGCTTGCTTTAGGGTCGCCACCTCGGTTGTGGCCCCTGGCACATTCATGATGATCCTGTCATTTTGCAACCACATTTTCTTTTTATATATATAGACAAGGTATTACTTACCTTTGTTCTCCTCGAGCTGCCTCTTGGCAAGGCCGAGCTCTTTTTCGGACCCCTCGAGGTCCTGTTTCAGTGCGGCGACCTCCGCAGTCAGTGCGGCAGAGGCCAGCAGCGAAGCCTGCATACACATACAGACATACTTATATTAGACTCCTGCATATTTTATTTGATCCTCTATTTGGCTTTTCTTTGTGAACACCAAACAGAGCATCAGGGGCTACTGTCTATGCGGTAATATTTTTCCTACATTTTCAATACTTACCTCAAAGCCTGTTAGAAGGTTGGCACAGGCTTCAGTTAGTCCGCTCTTGGTGGACTGAACCTTCTTGATCACCGCACTCATAATAGTACGGTGCTCGTCGTTGATGGAAGCGCCGTGAAGCGCTCCCAGCAGGTTGTCCGGTGCCTCTGGATGGACAAAGGCCACCGGCATGGGCGTCTTACCCCTTTTGTAAGGGAGCCGCCTGCCCGAGTCCGGAACCACTAGAGGTTCTGATGCGGTCTTCGGCTGAGAACCGAACTGGGAGCCTTGCTCCCCTTGCTCCTGGAGTCCGGATGGTTGCCTTGAGGCGCCTCCGGGACTGTCTCCCCCCGGCTCGGTGCCCCTTGAGACAATACCTCAGCATTGTCCGTAGGGCAAGGGGAGGTGGTGGTCGGAAGTGGATCGCTATCCATATCCGATGAATCCAAGGAGCCGTCCGACGAGGATACGTCGGTACGGTCTTGGGGCGGTCTGCATAATCATATTCGGCGTTAGGAGAAGCAGTGCGACAAAGGAATCCTATGAGTCACTTTGGTATCCGAATACTTACGACTTCGCCAGGGGCTTGGCCCTGAGCAGCCACTCGTCTTCGCCTTCGGCGGCGGTGGTGGAGCAGTCTCGAAGGAGAGTCCTTCCTTTCTTGGACCCTTCGGCCTCCCCGGTTGGGGCGACCTTCCTTTTCTTGTCTCCCCCGGCTGGAGGGGGAGCATCTTCATCTTCCTCCTCCTCATCTTCATGGGAGGAGTGCGTCGCGGAGTTATCGGACGATGAGTCCGATACCACCTGGCGCCGGGAACTCTTTCGGGTTCCCTTGACCTTCTTCTTGGTCTTCTCCAGCACCTTATAAGTAGCCAGAGTCAGCATCTCCGTCAGGAGAGCGCCCGCAGTGTCTTTGGGCAGAGGGCCGGACAGTCGATCTGCTCCGATGCCTCCACCCAGTCCTATTAAAGGCATGAGAGCTCAGACTCCACACAGGGTTAAGCTATGGGAAATAAATGTCCTGCCAAATGTGCAGAACTTACCGGATTCGCAGGGCACTCCGCGCTTAGCCCATGGTCCTCGGTGAGAGAGGGAGGGACCTCGGCGCCCTTGAACAGCACCCTCCAGACGTCTTTGTGTGTCGTGTCGAAGAGATCGCTTAGATTCTGGTGTCGGGCCGGGTCGAACTCCCATAAGTTGAAATCCTGTTGCTGACACGGGAGGATCCGGCGGAAGAGCATGACTTGGACTATGTTAACAAGCTTAAGTTTCTTGCTTGTCATGTTCCGGATACATTTCTGGAGTCCATCCAGCTCCACCGATGAACCCTAGGACAGGCCCTTCTCCTTCCAGGAAGTGAGCCGCGTGGGGATTCCGGATCGAAACTCGGGGGCCGCCGCCCAGTTGTTGTCGCGCGGCTCGGTGATGTAGAACCACCCTGATTGCCACCCCTTTATGGTCTCCACGAAGGAGCCCTCGAGCCATGTAACATTGGGCATTTTTCCCACCATGGCTCCGCCGCATTCCGCCTGTTGGCCGCCCAGCACCTTCGGCTTGATATTGGGTCTTCGGCCACAGGCCGAATTGGGGCTTGATGCGGAGGGAGGCCTCGCACACGACGATGAACGCCGAGATGTTGAGGATGAAGTTTGGAGCCAGATCATGAAAGTCCAGCCCATAGTAGAACATGAGGCCGCGGACAAATGGATGGAGGGGAAACCCCAGTCCGCAGACGAAGTGGTGGGGGAAGACCACCCTCTCGTGGGGTTCTGGGGTAGGGATGACCTGCCCCGTAGCTGGCAGCCGGTGCGCGATATCTACGGCTAAGTATCCGGCTCCGCATAACTTTTTGATGTGCCCCTCTATGATGGAGGAGGCCATCCACTTTCCTACCGCTCCGGACATGTTTGGAGAGAGTTGAGGAGGAGGATGTGAACTTGGGCACTGGAGCTCGAGTGCGCGAGAATGGATGAGCAAGGAGGAAGAAGGCATGGGTATAAAAAGGTGAGATCTTATCCCTTTATAAGGGTGGACTAAACTATGCGCCTCCACTAGCCTGGTAAAACTCGCTTGTTCACCAAGCACCGTAATTGATGGCGTGGTTGGGTTACCCATGTCCGTATCGATGAGAATCCCGTAATAAGGGTAACACGATCTCTGCTTTGACAAGACGTGTCAAGAAACCGCCTCGCGTTATGTGCGGTGCTGGTTAAAGAAAAATGGTTCAAATAAATACCGGGCCGTGGCGTGATGTCATGCTGCCAAAACGTGTCAGCAGATTAGATTTGTGGAAATATTATTCTCTCTACAGTGGTATGTGGAACTTATTTTGCAGGTTCGGACACTATCCTTGTATTCAAACTCTTCTGTGGTTTGTTCGGAGGAGGAACCCGCCTTGCAATGCAGAAGACAACGCTGCGCGCCGGACTCATCGTCATTGAAGCCTAGTTCAGGGGCTACTGAGGGAGTCCTGGATTAGGGGGTCTCTGGATAGCCGGACTATATCCTTTGGCCTGACTGTTGGACTATGAAGATACAAGATTGAAGACTCCGTCTCGTGTCCGGATGGGACTCTACTTGGCATGGAAGGCAAGCTAGGCAATACGGATATGTATATATCCTCCTTTGTAACCAACCTTGTGTAACCCTAGCCCCCTCCGGTGTCTATATAAACTGGAGGGTTTTATTCCGCAGGACAACAGACAATCATACCATAGGCTAGCTTTTAGGGTTTAGCCTCTCCAATCTCGTGGTAGATCAACTCTTGTAATACCCATATTACCAAGTATAATCAAGTAGGACATAGGGTTTTACCTCCATCAAGAGGGCCCGAACCTGGGTAAAACATCGTGTCCCCTGCCTCCTATTACCATCCGCCTTAGACGCACAGTTCGGGACCCCCTACCCGAGATCCGGCGGTTTTGACACCGACAATGATCAAGATTATATATGAACAACATTTTGTTCTTCTTTGAATTCTTTTATGCATGATTTAAATATCTTTCCAAGTCTCTTTGAATTATCAGTTTGGTTTGGCCTACTAGATTGATCTTTCTTGCAATGGGAGAAGTGCTTAGCTTTGGGTTCAATCTTGCGGTGTCCTTTCCCAGTGATAGCAGGGGCAGCAAGGCACATATTGTATTGTTGCCATCAAGGATAAAAATAAGATTGGGTTTATATCATATTGCTCGAGTTTATCCCTCTACATCATGTCATCTTTCCTAATGCGTTACTCTATTCTTATGAACTTAATACTCTAGATGCATGCTGGATAACGGTCGATGTGTGGAGTAATAGTAGTAGATGCAGAATCGTTTCGGTCTACTTGGCACAGACGTGATGCCTATATACATGATCATGCCTATATATTCTCATAACTATTCGCTTTTCTATCAATTGCTCGACAGTAATTTGTTCACCCACTAGTGAAACCTATGGTCCCCGGGTCTATTCTCGAGTATATCATTTTCCCGTTAACTAGTTATTTCTGTCGCCGTTTATTTTTCAATCTTTACTTTTCAATCTATAAAACAAAAATACCAAAAATATTTATCTTATTATCTTTATCAGATCTCACTTTTGCATGTGGTCGTGAAGGGACTGACAACCTCTTTACCACGTTGGTTGCAAGGTTGTTGATTGTTTGTGCAGGTACGAGGGACTTGCATGTTATCTCCTACTGGATTGATACCTTGGTTCCCAAAAACTAAGGGGAATACTTATGCTACTTTGCTTCATCACCCTTTCCTCTTCAAGGGAAAACCAACACATGCTCAAGAGGTAGCAAGAAGGAATTCTGGCACCGTTGCCAAGGAGATTTGCACCAAGTCAAGTCAAGATTTGATCTCCCGTCAACTAGACATTTCTAGAGGCCATTGCCAGGGAGATCTACGAACAAGTCAAGACATACCAAGTACCCATCACAAACTCTTATCCCTCGCATTGCATTATTTTCCATTTGCCTCTCGTTTTGCTCTCCCCCACTTCACCCTTGCCGTTTTATTTGCCACTTTTCCGTTCACCCTCTTTTCCGTTCGTCCTTTTCCCAGTTGCCTTTCTTTCGCCATGGCCGAATCAAAAAGGGGTAATGCTTTTCTCCTGAGTACTAGCACTTTGGATAGACCCTCTGTCCTTTCTAAGCTCATAAATAATGATGCTATGGAAAGACCTACCGGGGTTATCAATGAGAGTTTGGATAATTTCGATGAAGATGATCCTGGAATCTTTCGTTATTTGCTTGATGAGTCTTTGAAAGACGCTTGGGATAGGTTATTAAGGATCCGAGCTAGCTATGTGCCCCAATATCAAATTGAGATATACCTAAAAAGATTTTATGTTGGCTTACCCTCTTCCTTCAAGCAAGTTTTGGATTCTATTTTTGAAGAAGGATTTCTTGAGGGGATGCCATAGATACCTATGAAAAGATGAAAACTATATTTGGCCACCCCATCAGTGAGAAGGTTGAATCCACCTCTCTTTTGTGCTTTTATCAAAATGAAATTATCAAAGAGATGAAGGCTAGCTTAGATGCAAACTTTTGTAACATGCTTAATCTTTCTTCCACCATTAATGGCCATGTGCTTTCTCAAAATAGAAGGATAAATGCTATAGATAAGAAATTTTATCTTTTCTTTCCCAACACCAAAGAGGGTAATACCTAGATCTATTCTTTTTTATGCCTAGCTAGGGGCGTTAAACGATAGCGCTTGTTTGGAGGCAACCCAATTTTATTTTTGTTTATTGTTTATTGTTCCTGTTTAGTAATAAATAAATCATAAATCCTCTGTTATGATTGTGTTTTTTATGTTTTAATTAGTTTTTGTGCCAAGTAAAGCCTTTAGGATCTTCTTGGATTATTGTTGCTTTGGTCTTGCTGGAAAAAAAAACAGAAAGTATGTGCTCACGAGAATAATTTTTATTTTTAACCAGGGAGCGATAAAATACTGATTCCAACTGCCGTAGATCAATATACAAATTATTTAGGTCTTCCTAATTTTGTAGGAGTTTTGGAGGTACAGAAGTATTCGAAACATACAGATTACTACAGAATGTTCTGTTTTTGACAGATTCTGTTTTTCGTGTGTTATTTGCTTATTTTGATGAATCTATGGCTAGTATCGAGGGGTATGAGCCATAGTGAAGTTGGAATAGAGTAGGTTTAGCACCAATATAAATAAAGAATGAGTTCATTACAGTACCTTGAAGTGGTGGTTTGTTTTCTTATACTAACGGAGCTCATGAGATTTTCTGTTCAGTTTTGTGTTGTGAAATTTTCAAGTTTTGGGTAAAGATTTGATGGATTTTGGAATAAGGAGTGGCAATAGCCTAACCTTGGGGATGCCCATGGCACCCCAAGGTAAAATTCAAGGACAACTAAAAACCTAAGATTGGGGATGCCCCGGAAGGCATCCCCTCTTTCGTCTTTGTCCATCGGCAACTTTACTTGAGGCTATATTTTTATTCACCACATGATATGTGTTTTGCTTGGAGCGTCTTGTATGATTTGAGTCCTTGATTTTTAGTTTACCACAATCATCCTTGCTGTACACACCTTTTGGACAGACACGCATGAATCGGAATTTATTAGAATACTCTATGTGCTTCACTTATATCTTTTGAGCTAGATAATTTTGCTCTAGTGCTTCACTTATATCTTTTTAAGAGCACGGTGGTGGTTTTATTTTATTGAAATTATTGATCTCTCATGCATCACTTATATCATTTTGAGAGTCTTTAGAACAGCATGGTAATTTTCTTTGTCTATAAAATTAGTCCTAATATGATACGCATCCAAGATGGGTATAATAAAAACTTTCATAGAAAGTGCATTGAATACTATGAGAAGTTTGATACTTGATGATTTTTTTCAGATATGAAGATGGTAATATTAGAGTCATGCTAGTTGAGTAATTTTGAATTTGATAGATACCTATGTTAAAGTTTGTCATTCCCGTAGCATGCAGGTATGATGAACCGTTATGTGATGAAGTCGGGGCATGATTTATTTATTGATTGTCTTCCTTATGAGTGGCGGTCAGGGACGAGCTGTGGTCTTTTCCTACCAATCTATCCCCCTAGGAGCATGCATGTAGTACTTTGTTTCGATAACTAATAGATTTTTGCAATAAGTATGTGAGTTCTTTATGACCAATGTTGAGTTCATGGATTATACGCACTCTCACCCTTCCACCATTGCTAGCCTCTCTATTACCACACTACTTTCGCCGGTACCATAAATCCACCATATATCTTCCTCAAAACAGCCACCATACCTACCTATTATGGAATTTCCGTAGCCATTCCGAGATATATTTCCATGCAACTTCCCACCATTCCATTTATGATGACACGCCTCATCATTGTCATATTGCCTTGCATGATCATGTAGTTGACATCGTATTTGTGGCAAAGCCATTGTTCATAATTTTTTCATACATGTCACTCTTGATTCATCGCATAACCCGGTACACCACCGGAGGCATTCACATAGAGTCATATTTTTGTTCTAGTATCGAGTTGTAATTATTGAGTTGTAAGTAAATAAAAGTGTGATGATCATCATTATTAGAGCATTGTCCCGGTGAGGAATGGATGATGGAGACTATGATTCCCCCACAAGTAGGGATGAGACTCTGGACGATTTTTTTAAAAGAGGCCATAAAAAAGGGCCCAAATAGAAAAAAGAAGAGAGAGAAAAAGAGAGAAGGGGCAATGCTACTATCCTTTTACCCCACTTGTGCTTCAAAGTAGCACCATGATCTTCATGATAGAGAGTCTCCTATATTGTCACTTTCATATACAAGTGGGAATTTTTCATTATAGAACTTGGCTTGCATATTCCAATGATGGGCTTCCTAAAAATGCCCTAGGTTTTCTTGAGCAAGCAAGTTGGATGCACACCCACTTAGTTTCTTTTTGAGCTTTCATACACTTATAGCTCTAGTGCATCCATTGCATGGCAATCCCTACTCACTCACATTGATATCTATTGATGGGCATCTCCATAGCCGGTTGATACGCCAAGTAGATGTTAGACTATCTTCTCCTTTTTTGTCTTCTCCACAACCACCATTCTATTCCACCTATAGTGCTATATCCATGGCTCACGCTCATGTATGGAGTGAAGATTGAAACAGTTTGAGAACATCAAAAGCATAAAACAATTGCTTGGCTTGGCATCGGGGTTGTGCATGATTTAAATATTTTGTATGGTGAAGATAGAACATAGCCAGACTACATGATTTTGTAGGGATAACTTTCTTTGGCCATGTTATTTTGTGAATACATAATTGCTTAGTTAGTATGCTTGAAGTATTATTATTTTTTATGTTAATATTAAACTTTTATCTTGAATATTTCGGGTATGAACATTCATGCCACAATAAATAGAATTACTTTGAAAATTATGTTAGGAAGCATTCCACATCAAAAATTCTGTTTTTACCATTTACCTACTCAAGGTCGAGCAGGAATTAAGCTTGGGGATGCTTGATACGTCTCCAGTATATCTAGAATTTTTGATTTTTCCATGCTATTATATTATCTGTTTGGGATGTTTAATGGGCTTTATTATGCACTTTATATTATTTTTGGGACTAACCGATTAACCAAAGGCCCAGTGCAAATTGTTGTTCTTTGCCTATTTTAGTGTTTCACAGAAAAGGAATATCAAACGAAATCCAAACAGAATGAAACCTTCGCGAGGATCTTTTTTGGAACAAACGTGATCCAAGAGACTTAGAGTGGACGTCAAGGAAGAAGCGAGGTGGCCACGAGGTAGGAGGGCGCGCCAAGGGGGGCCAGGCGCGCCCCCACCCTCGTGGGCCCCTCGCAGCTCGACCGACCTACTTCTTTCGCCTATATATACTCATATACCCTGAAAACAATAAGGCGCACCACAAAACCCTATTTCCACCGCCGCAACCTTCTGTACCCGTGAGATCCCATCTTGGGGCCTTTTCCGATGCTCCGCCGGAGGGGGATTCGATAGTGGAGGGCTTCTACATCAACACCATGGCCTCTCCGATGATGTGTGAGTAGTTTACCATAGACCTTCGGGTCCATAGTTATTAGCTAGATGGCTTCTTCTCTCTCTTTGGATCTCAATACAAAGTTCTCCTTGATTCTCTTGGATACCTATTCGATGTAATTCTCTTTTGCGGTGTGTTTGTCGAGATCGATGAATTGTGGGTTTATGATCAAGATTATCTATGAACAATATTTGGTTCTTCTCTGAATTCTTTTATGCATGATTTAAATATCTTTGAAAGTCTCTTCGAAATATCAGTTTGGTTTGGCCTACTAGATTGATCTTTCTTGCAATGGGAGAAGTGCTTAGCTTTGGGTTCAATCTTGCGGTGTCCTTTCCCAGTGACAGCAGGGGTAGCAAGGCACATATTGTATTGTTGCCATGGAGGATAACAAGATGGTGTTTATATCATATTGCTTGAGTTTATCCCTCTACATCATGTCATCTTACCTATTGCGTTACTCTGTTCTTATGAACTTAATACTCTAGATGCATGCCGGATAGCGGTCGATGTGTGGAGTAATAGTAGTAGATGCAGAATCTTTTCGGTCTACTTGTCACGGACATGATGCCTATATACATGATCATGCCTAGATATTCTCATAACTATTCGCTTTTCTATCAATTGCTCGACAGTAATTTGTTCACCCACCGTAGATTATGCTATCTTGAGAGAAGCCACTAGTGAAACCTATGGTCCTCGGGTCTATTCTCCATTATATTATTTTCCCGTTAACTAGTTATTTCTGTCACCTTTTATTTTGCAATCTTTACTTTTCAATCTACACAACAAAAATACCAAAAATATTTATCTTATTATCTTTATCAGATCTCACTTTTGCAAGTGGCCGTGAAGGGACTAACAACCCCTTTATCGTGTTGGTTGCAAGTTTCTTGATTGTTTGTGCAGGTACGAGGAACTTGTCTGTACTCTCCTACTGGATTGATACCTTGGTTCTCAAAAACTGAGGGAAATACTTACGCTACTTTGCTGCATCACCCTTTCCTCTTCAAGGGAAAACCAACGCATGCTCAAGAGGTACCAAAGCGAGAGGATCGTCGTGCGTCCCCTTGATGAACTGCGGCGCCAATGTATCGGCACGGCGGGGAGTGTGGCTTTGGCGGAGCGAATGGAGTGGAGGGGGACGGGGGGAGGGGGTTTGGGGAATATTATTGGCTAGTTGGCCAAAGAGCGGTTGAATTTGGGATTTGGGAGGAATTTTTTTTGGGGGGGGGGGGTTGTTGCGCGATGGTCGGTTTCTCCAAGTGCAGCCCTACGTGTCAGTGAAGAGGCAAGCCGATGCACCTTCCGTTTGCATGAGCCGTGTGTAGGACTGAACGTATGTGGGGTGCAATGCGACCTCGACAGGGGTGCTGTGAGTGTACCTCCTTTTGCCTTTTAAACTAGGTGCTTCTCCCCCTCATAAAAAAACATGGTGCTTCGCACGATCCATCGATACTACTACTAGTAATCCGGTAATCCCGACTAAAACAGCGCGGCCGGGTCTTTTCCCGCGCGATATGCTGGGAGGTTGGCTTAGTTGGGTTTTTTGGACGAGTAATGCTACACCTACGTAATCCCAGTTACGTAATTAACGTAATGTGAAATGTGTGAGCTGTTGATTGTAGATTGGGGGGAGGGAGAGGCCTACCACCATGAAAATCAGGGAGGAGAGAGAGAGGCAATTTACGTTAACCCTTTCGTAGGTTCCCGTAGATGTAGAAAGATGTGAAATGTGTGAATGTGTTGTGGACATACTATTGGAGTGCCTAAGATAAATTGTCTATGTATACCCTATGTGTTTATTTACTTAGCATGTTAGCTTTGTCTCGGTTCACTAAAAAGCAGAGTTGGTGATGATGATGTGACTGCCATCCTACAATATAGGCCGTCCGATCTATATCTAACGGATAGGAAGGAAAGTATGACAATTTACCCGCACTCCTCTCTACATTTGTAGATAAGGCCTTCCCTCGGCAGTGGTTGCCCATGCGGTGGGGAGTACAAGGGTTTACTGGTCAGGCTGTCGTCGCCGGAAAATAACAGGAGGTGTGGGTGAGTAGAGGAATGGTCTGGCCAGCAATGGAGTAGGGTGGGGCGGTGCGGCCTGTGCGGCAACACAGCCGGCCACGGGAGGCGGGAGCAGGCAGTCCCACAGGTGCTGGTTTGGGCGGCTGGAGAAAGAAGCTCAGATATTGAAGAAGCAGCACGGCCGTTGGATTAACATCCAACGGTCAGTGCTGCTAGAATCATTTGTGGACAAAGTTGACAAAGCCTTTCGTACACGTCAACCAAGTAGAACCACAAGTCAGCCCCCAAATCTGTCCCAAACAGCATACAACCTGAAATTTCTAGCCAGATTCAGATTAATTTAAAAACTAAACATACCTTAATTTAAATTCAATGAAATTTTACCCGCACAAAAACAATGAAATTTAAAAACATCAAAATCCGAAAGAAAAAAGTATTTTGGAACTAATTGCCTGTTTGTTGTATTTTTTCATTTTACACCCATTTAATATTACTTATAGCCCATTTATTATTACTTATAGCCCATTTTCTGGGCAAAATGCATCCCTCCTCATCTTGAAAGATTTTCGGCCCAGCAGGGTGTAGAAAAGCAAGTAGGCCTACATTGGTTATTCTGCAAAAACAAAATAGCTGGGCTAGCCATTTTCAGAAAGGAAAAAAACAAACTGGGTTGGTCATGTGCTAGACAGGCCACAACTCCCGCACAACCCAGTTGATACCCTTCTCTGTCCCGAAAAACAAAATTACTGTGCGCGCTGCTGGGTCCCTACTGTCGTCCTCACCATGTACAGTCATCTCCTTATTCCTCTCGATTGTTGACCATGTTAACAACACCGGAGGACAGCGCTGCGGCGAGCGAACCAAGGCGGAGGACGATGGTGAGGCCTTGGACGGGAACAAACAGGAGTCAGGGAAGATGCTCAGAGTTTTAGGGTGCGATGTGGCCACGATGCGTGCGCGGCAGCACAACCATCTGTGGGAGGCGGGAGTAGGCGGTCCCGCCGGTGCTGGTTTGGCTTTGGCGGTTGGAGGAAGAAGAGACTGAAGAAACACGACAGACGTTGAATGTCAATCCAACGGTCAAGGTTGGCACAATCGTTTCTTAACTAAGCTGACACAAAGTAGCATACTTTTTTATATATAGGAGGAAAAGAAAAACTGGGCTCGTTCACCTGATAACATTCCCGAAACTGCGACCATTCGGTCTTGTGTCGAAACTAAAACTGCGAGGAAAATGCATTCGTCTGCCGTCCTCCTCCTAGGGAACGTTCGCCACATAAGTGACTAGCACGCTTGGTTTTCAACCGAGAGGTCTTGGGTTCGAGTCCCAGGAACACTCAATTTTGTCCTCCTTCCTTCCTTGCAAAAAAAGAAAGAAAATCAAAGACTAGAGAAGGCACACAGAACAGGCTAGTGTACTAGTAAAGAGACGTTGTTGAGTTTTAGAAAACAGAGAGACGTGTTCATGTAGGTCGCTTGAATCCAAACCTAGACTATGACTATATATGGTGCTATGCTACTCTGCAAGTAATGAAACTGACATATCCAACGTTCTCTTTTCCTCTTCTCTACTTACTCTGCCTAGCATCGGAAGCTCTGGCAGCAGCAACCATGTCCGCTAGCTGCTCGTCCACCTGCTCTTCAGCAGGCAACAACCAGATATGCGCCAAGTCGCCACCCGTACCATCGCCTACGGGTCTCATCACACCCCTGCCGACACAGGCACCGCAGCCGGTTGCTCATCGCAACCCACTGCCGTTGGTGTGGTGCCACTTCAGCAAATCACGCAGAGTGATCCGTCGCGTCTCAACCACAATCCTCAACCCTAGTCGAGTCTTCTACAAATGTCCGAATCCTGGGGTAATAATATGTTTAAGTGTTGTTCTACTGCTTTCAGTTGCTGATTTTTTTAATAGTTTGGTTGATGATCTTCCAATTTGATTCATGCAGAAACGGGAAGATTTGTGTGATTTGTATTTCTTGGAAGTTGCTGATGTGGGGGAACGCAACTATGCTGATTATTTGGTTAGCCGAGGAATCCCAATATCAGCAGGTTGGAGTGTTGGACAAGTAACTGAAGGAACGACAGAAGAGGAAGATGTAGAGCTGAAGGTTAAAGATGCAGTTCCTCTGATCATGGCCAAGCAACAGCTGTTGAACCACCTTGACGGCAATGAGGAGATGAAAGAGCTTGTGAAGATAATGGGAAAAATCGATGTGCTCTGTAGGATGATTGTCTCTTTATTTGTAGTGTATGTAGCACTCGTGAAGTATTCAATGGCTATGACATGAGCACTTTCCTGAAACTAGTAATGAATGAAACCAGTGTAGTAGGTTGGGCATAGTGTTGTGAACATCTGATGATTTCTATTAACAAAAATTGGTGGGTATCCCTTTTTGCTCATAAATAAATAAATAGCATATGCCCTTTTGGTAATAAATAAATAAATTAGCAGAGGTCCTGTCAGGTCAGCTTTGTTCCCATTCGAAGACGTCGAGCAAATTGCAGTCCAACAGCAAACTATGTCATCAAATTCAAGTTTCATAGACAAATATGAGTACAACTAAACAACAATGTCATCATGTTTTAGTCGTCATACAATCATCGAACACAAATGAACATACATAAAAAGTGATGTTCTCACAGCAAAATACTAAACGACACGTTCATCAGGTTTCAGTTGTCATAGAAAACGCAATTTCACATAGTAGATAACAAAACGTCTTCTGATAGTCAAATACGACAAAAGCAATCTAATCATCATCGACAGCAGAAGCATCAACATCTTCGCCATGTGTATCAGTCTGAATCGTAATTCCCCAGAGTGTCATCTTCTTCATCCTTAATGTCCTCGAATGTTGGCTTCTTCTTGATCAACTCTTGTATGTCCACAACATGACATGCAATCTTTTCGCCAGCGTCATTGACATGATGGTTCTCAAATATATTAGGAACATCTGTGGAATCTTGTACATCAGGAGAAGTGTAAGCATCATCTTGTTGTGCAACTTCATTAAACGAATTCCTCTGCTCAAACCTTTGCAATACTCTCCAGTCATCGCTACGTGCAAATGTGTCTTCCAAAAATATAAATGTGTTGCTTGATTTGCCAAAATAAAAGGCTCGTTGGTCTGGTACGCCGCCTTGACATTGATGGATTTGAAGTAATCATCAGCTCTGGGTTTTGCGATCCTGGAAAACAGGTTATACCAACGATAATACAACAGAAGCACACACCGATGATCCTCGAAACTTAAGATATACTTCAACTGAATAATGTGTGTTATGTTAGCATACATTTCAGTTGTCTCTTTGTCGTACGTATCCATGCTCATGATGGCACTGTTTTGTGTCTTCCTACCTTTGTCGCGTGCAAGGGTGTTGTAGCACACATCTCCAACAACGTAAAATTCATAATGTCTTACCCGAGAATGAGGACCCATTGCTAGTGCGTAAAGGGCATCATCAACTGCCTGCCCATCCTCCCGTATCTTCTTAACCTATGGTTAGAAAATAGACAAGCTGATCATCTTATGTACTCAATATATTAAAACACCGATAGTGCAATTCAAAAGCTTACATCGCTATTGAACCATTTCGCAAATCCTGCCATAACCAGTTTGTCAATGTTTCTTGGATTTTGTGGCAGTAACTCCTTTTTGTAGATGATGCACAACATAGTGATCGCGTCAACATCTAAATATATAAGAATGTGCTGCAAGTTTAGTAGATTACGATATATAAGCTGGAGTACTTAGCACTTACATTATATAAGGTAGTATCTCAGGACAGTTATTCAACACATACCAAACCATTTTGTCCAAATATTTAGGTTTGTCCTCTTGTCAAGTCTTCCCTGTAACTCGAACAGAATAATCGAAAACATTGAGCCCGGGATTGTTTTCACCCACCTCTTTGTTAAGCTGATCAGTTGTTTCAATGTATTTTGAGCAGAATGTCAATGCTTCTGTAGAAATGTAGGCCTCTGCAATGGAACCCTTGGGTCTAGCTCTGTTCCTAACATAGCCCTTGAAAATGCCTAGTTGCCTTTCAATAGGGTACATCCAGCCATACTGTAGTAGAGCTCTAATTAGTGCCTCATCAGGTAGATGAACAGCCAAATGCACCATCACATCAAAGAAGGCTGGAGGATATATCTTCTCAAGGTCGCATAAGATAGTTGGTATCTTGTCTCTAAGATGCTCCAAAGCATCTACCCTAATATTTCCACTTCAAAGTTCCCGGAAGAATTGTCCCAACTCTACAACTGCTATGTATAAGTCAAGGCGGCCCAATCCTCTATGGATAATACGTAAAACCCTTTGAAGTAGGACATGGCAGTCATGAGTTTTCAACCCTTGTACCTTATTCCATTTGGACTGACTCTCCTATTAGGGTTGGAAGCAAATCCATGTGGGAATCTCACACGTGACAGGACCTCACATAATTCTTTTCTTTTTACCTTGTCCAAGACGTACACAGCTAATGCCATATCCCGTGGTTTACCTTCATCTTCCACCTACAAATCCTTTCCAATACCCAGGTGTGTCAAATCAATCCTAGATTTTAAGGTATCTTTCATCTTGCCTTCAATATTAAGAAGTGTGTTGATAATGCTGTCACATATATTTTTCTTGATGTGCATCACATCAAGATTATGCCGCAGATCCAAATCTTTCCAATACTCCAAGTCCCACAAAGTGGACCTGCGGGTAAACAATAATCTCTCTTCTGCCCTGCCACGCTTCCTTTTCCCGCTACCATTACCAGGATGGTTTCCCGGTGTAATATGCCTGACCTTCTCTAATTCCACTTGCAACTCATCGGCGGTGAGCCTCTTTTGCGCATCGCGGTTTTCATGCTTTGCATTGAACACATGTCTTCGGTATTTTGTTGGACACAACTTGTCCTTGGCAAGGAAATGGCGATGTCCAATGTAACATATCTTGCTAAGTATTGCGTATGACAGCGGATTCCTGTCACACCGAACACATGCATTGTAACCATGTGTCGTTCGCCCTGTCATAGTACCCAAAGCCGGATAATCAAGGATGCACCCAATTATAACAGCACGCAGAAAGAAATCAGCTGTTGGGCTGCCATATAGGTCTCGAGTGAGAACACCCCTCCATAGATGTTGAAGTTCCTCCACAAGAGGCTCCATGAATAAATCAAAATCCTTTCCAGGACTTTTTTGGACCTGGGATGAGCAAGGCCATCATGTAGTTTGATTCGTTGGTGCAGACATTTGGAGGCATGTTGTAAGGGATAACAAGCACTGGCCACATGCTATGGCGGCATGCCTCCACAAGAAGGTCGCCAGCAGTGGTGGACGGCAGTCTACGAGAGCGTACTGTGGGAGCGAGACGGTCGCCGTGCTTCGCCTCGACGAACCGCGGCACTGACGTATCAGTGCGGCGGGGAGCGCAGCTTTGGCGGAGCGAATGGAGTGGAGGGGGACGAGGGGAGGGGGTTTGGGGAATATTATTGGCTAGTTGGCCGAAGGGCGGTTGAATTTGGGATTGGGGGGGAATTTTTGGGGGGGGGGGGGGGGGTTGTGCGCGATGGGCGGGGGAGTTTGGTGCATGGTCGGTTTCTCCAAATGCAGTCCCACGTGTCAGTGAAGAGGCAAGCCGAAGTGTGTTCCATTTGCGTGAGCCGTGTGCAGGACCGAACGTGTGTGGGGTGCAATGCGACCGCGACAGGGGTGCTGTGAGTGTACCGGCTTTTGCCTTTTAAACTAGGTGCTTCGCCCCCTCAAAAAAAACTTGGTGCTTCGCGCGATCCATCAATACTACTACTAGTAATCCGGTAATCCCGACTAAAACGGCGTGGCCGGGTCTTTTCCCGCGCGATATGCTGGGAGGTTGGCTTAGTTGGGTGTTTTTGGACGAGTAATGCTACACCTACGTAATCCCAAGTATGTAATTAACATAATTTGAAACGTGTGAGCTATTCATTGTAGATTGGGGGGAGAGAGAGGCCAAACACCATGGAAATCAGGGAGGAGAGAGAGAGGCAATTTACGTTAACCCTTTCATAGGTTCCCATAGATGTAGAAAGATGTGAAATGCGTGAATGTGTAGTGGACGTACTATTGGAGTGCCTAAGATAAATTGTGTATGTATACCATATGTGTTTATTTACATAGCATGTTAGCTTTGTCTCGGTTCAATAAAAAGAAGAGTTGGTGATGATGGTGTGCCTGACATCCTACAATATAGGTCGTCGGATCTATATCTAACGGATAGGAAGGAAACTCAGACAATTTACCCACACTCCTCTCCACATTTGCAGATAAGGCCTTCCCTCGTTCATCCTTTTCTCCCACAAGATCTTGATGTACTCCTAAAATATACTATATTATTGTGAAAGTTCATATACACCGGCCGAGATTAATACAAACATGGTAGATTTTCATTACATTTCCAACTTTTATAGGACAGAAAAATAAAAGAAACCCGACCCTAAACCTATTCTATGGCGGCGACCGACGTCCTCCATCTGCGATCTCCATGTATGAGGGCGGGGTTCAAGGCGAAGGTGCGGTCTCCGGCGAGCCAGTTGGCACACCATGCCCGGCCGCCTCCCATGCCCTACTCATCCTCGGAGGAGTCCCCGAGCTCAGCGGTGCCAGACGTTGGACGGCGGAAAGTAGGACGCGTGGCTGACGGTGCTTCCGTCGTTGGACTCCATCGTGGCCACCGTTTGCGCGGTCGCGTCCGCGTCCAACTACGCCGCTATTGCATCGCGAGCGGTGACTTGAGCGAGGGCGGTGACCTCGAGCTTCATCCTCATAGACAAAGCTCTCCCGCAGAGCGTTCGCGCTCGCAGTCATGGCGGATGTGGTGCCAGGTAGTAGGACGATGCGCTATGGTGTGGAGGTTACCCAAGCATTGCCGCTTTAAGTAACGCATTCCGGTGAGGCCAAAGCGTCCGGGCGAGTCATTAAGTCACCGGAGTTTGTTCCACCGGCACCGAGCCTCTTAACGATGGCATACGGATGGATGGCATGAATGCGGGCAGCTGGCGCCGGCTGGGAACGCACCGCGCGACGGCGCGAGGGACGAGGGTTTTTGGTGTGCCAAGGTAGTCAGCTGCGGTCGTGGCATCGTTGGAGATGCCCTTTGCTCACATGTGAACGCACATGTTAGTGAAAAAGCAAGACGACCCGGCATGGTCTCAGGTCCTGGGGATGCAGTTGGCCGCACTACACCACTCCGCGGACGCGTCGCGGCGCGCGCGCACTTCGGCGCCCCGTGCATCCTCAACGAGCTGGGTGATGATCTGCTGGTCGTGCCACAGCACAAACGCCACCCTCGGCACACTAAAACCGACCGTGTCCAGTGATGATGAGCGTGTCGCTCACCGCGGTCGCGCTGTCCAGAGGCGGTGCTTGAGCTGCGCCATGTTGCTGGCCCCACGACCCACATGAACGGTTGCCGGTGGCGACGAGGTCATGGGCCAGCTCCTCCATTGGACTAGTTCGCGCCATGTCGTCCCGACAGGTGTGCCCCACATGTCGGTTTCCCTATTTTCCTAGCCATATTCGAGCAGCAGTGCTTCGCGTTGCGCATTAGGCGCAGAACAGGTGGTTTCTGTGCCCTGGTTCAAATATGGTACAGTACCAAGTTGTTACCCTAGCCCCAAGTGTGGTGGTTTTGGGTACGGTACCACCCTTTTCCTTTTCAAGTAGTGAAGCTTAACACTTGATTAAGTAGTCGGATGGTGTGCTAAATGTAGGTGTCCGACTATTTGAAAGAATAATTGATGTGTGCCCAGTCCGTGCCCGCATTTAGGGTCCAACTTACCATGTTCCGGCAGTAGTAACTATACTAGTCCCTGCGCACTCCCTCTGTTTTTATTTACTCTGCATTTTAGCTTTGCTCAAGGTCACACTTTGTAAACTTTGACAAAGTTCATAGACAGAAATAATAACATATACAATAGCATATCAATACCATTAGATTCATTATTGAATATACTTTCACATCATTTATATTTGCTATTGTAAATGTTCATATTTCTACTCCTACTAGCAAGATGCCCGTGCATTGCACGTAACATCAAGATGCATTTGTATGACTAGTTTATCTTGTGTGAGAGAAGGATGAACCAGGGAAGGCCTTATTTGCAATTGTGGAGAGGTGTGTGGGTACCTTTTGCAAAATTGCCATAGTTTCCTTCCTATTCGTTAGATATAAATCAGACGGCCTATATTGCAGGATGGCAGGCACACCATCATCACCAACTCTTTTTTTTATAAGAGTCCGTCTGATTTATATCTAATGGATATGAAGGAAACTATGGCAATTTTGCAAAAAGATACCCACACCCCTCTCCATATTTGCAAATAAGGCCTTCCCTCATTCATCCTTTTCTCCCACAAGATAAACTACTCATACAAATACATCTTGATGTTCCGTGCAATGCGCGGGCATCTTGCTAGTGTACATAAAAAAGTAGAGTTGGTGATGATGGTCTGCCTGCCATCCTGCAATATAGGTCGTCCGATCTATATCTGATGGATAGGAAGGGAACTATGACAATTTACCCGCACTCCTCTCCACATTTGCAGATAAGGCCTTCCCTCGTTCATCCTTTTCTCCCACAAGATCTTGATGTTCCGTGCAAGGCACGTGCATCTTGCTAGTTTTCTATAAACTTGGTCAAATTTTATGAAGTTTGAGTTCAGTCAAACCTACTATGCAGAGTAAATAAAAACATAGGGAGTATCATACTCCGTGACCAAGACAGAAGGGAAAATGAGAAAACTTATTGTTTTGTTTGAGCTGTTCAAGTATAATCATGCAGCATTGCTTATTTTTCATTCCTCTCCAACCCTCTTCTCCATCGATCATGTCGCCCTCCGGTCGAGTCCATCCTCCCGCATGCGTCATTTGAACATTCCGCTGAGTATCATTCGCATGTGGGCCTAGACCATGCTTGTATTTCAAATGTTGTAATTTGTCTGACATGCATACAAACAAACGGTTTGTTTAAAGTTTCACTTTGCCTCCACTACATGTTTCTTCCCGTCTTAGTTTTGACATCCCATTCGGTTCATGCCCCGAGACATCTTGACGAGATCGATTGATGCTGAGAGATCAATTGCGTGTCATCCAAGGAGATAAAGGTTTGGTCTATTTCTATGATAGAAATGACCCGCGGGGGGGGGGTCTGTGGGGATCAGAGAGAGTATATTGTACGTTCATAAGAGAAACGAACTTATTGTAACCACCCTAGTCCTCTTTCAATCGATCTCTGGACCCCAAGATGAAATCGAGAGAAAACGAGTGGGTGCATGTGTGATACCTAAGGCGGATTCAAAATTTTGAACCAGTGACCATAACATCCACAAATCATATATAAAGGGTATTCAATGTTCGTTTCACTTTTGAACGTACAATATACTCCCTCCGTGTGATGGCCTGGCATATTAGGGATGATAGACTACTCATGCAATAAGGAATTCCTTTTTTCCGGGAGCCCATTCGGACAGAACTCCAAAGTTAAGTGTGCTCAGCTTGGAGTAGTGTCAGGATGGGTGACCGACGGGAAGTTTCTCCCAGATGCGCGCAGAAAAGACTAGTATTCATTTGCGGGGTCAGTCTAGATCCCGCCAGGAGTAACGACCACCAGAGGGTGTGTCCGTGGCGTTACAAGTTGGTATCAGAGCCGACCCTCGCGGTTACATGGATGTTTGCTGACAGGTGCGTGGTCATGTTGTTCATGACGTTTGTGACCCGTCGTGGCACACGGCATGGTACATGTACCGGACCGGATGCACAGACGTATGTGCCAAGAGGGAACATTCTTGTGACCCGACGAGGACGTTGGTTCCTCTAAGTGGGGGTGTATGTGATGGCCTCGCTTATTAGGGATGATAGACTACTCATGCAATAAGGAATTCCTTCTTTTCCGGGAGCCCATTCGGACAGAACTCCAAAGTTAAGTGTGCTCAGCTTGGAGTAGTGTCAGGATGGGTGACCGACCGGGAAGTTGCTCCCGGGTGCGCACGAGTGAGGACAAAGTGCGCAGAAAAGACTAGTATTGATCTGTGGGGTCAGTCTAGATCCCGCCAGGAGTAACGACCATCGGCGGATGTGTCCGGGGCGTTACACTCCGATCCTTTCTAGTTTACATATAAGTTTTATGTGTAGTCAAAGTATCTCTAGTTTGATCAAACTTACAGAAAAAAGTATCAACATTCAACAACGCCCAATCAATATTGTTAGATTCGTACATACTCCTAGATTTGTATTCAAACAGAGATGGTTTCCAACTTGTTTTCAACCACGTGAATATGCTTGTTCTCACGCAAGCTCTTCCTACTAGGATTTCACCATGTATATCCAGTCCAATAGTAACTTTTTAAGCTCCCTTTCCAATAGTACTAGTGGAGTACTGACAACATCTATAGTACAGTATGCAGTGCTCATGGTACTCCCTCCTTCCATTTATATAGGGCCAAAGAGCAAGTTTAATAAGGCCTAGTCAGCAGGCTATAAGACTTGTCATGTCATTAAAATCCTACTTGGAGGAGTGCGAAGAGAGGAGAGAGAGTGAAGCGAGCTCTTATATTCTACAGCCTGGCTATAACACATAGATCAAGAAAATATTGTATGCATGCAACTCTCTTCCAATCATATACCTTGCTCATGCAAATATTAAATGCTTAGAGCCAACCTAATAGCCATTCTAAGAGCCAACTTACATGGCACTTTTTCCTATGTGAAGGAGAGAGATGTGAAAAAGTAAGGAGAGTGAGCTCTCATGCAAGAGCATAGCTATATACGCATTCCTAGGTAAATACAATAAATATGAAGAAAGAGATAGAGAGGAGATGGGAAAAAGTACTAATACAATAGCCAACCTTATATTTTTTTGTGGGAAATTGCCAACCTTATAGCCCACACTATTGTATGAGTGCATATAGATGATGGCTATAGATGACATGGTAGTTCCTTATAGCCATTGGCTGACTATATTATTAACCATGCTCTAATGCGTTTTTCAAAACCGCCTTTGAATATTGACAAGATTAATAGTACATGAGATGTATAATGTGAAAATTATATCATTGGAAGCTCCTTTCACATACAAATTTGACCTTATGATTTGTGTAAGTTGCATGTTATATATTATTACTCTAACATTTGGTCAAAGTTAACCTCGGAAAACGCATTAGGCCCTGTAGATGGAAGGAGGGACCACAAGTGGAAGTGGATCCTCTGACGTAGGTATCCCTTCCTTACCCTCCCTTTCGGTCACTTACTAGTGGACCCCATGCTTGCTAGGCCCCACATGTCAGTTACTCAATGGGTTCAGCCATGTCTGGCGATCCTTGTCCATAGTATACTCCCTCTGTTTTTATTTACTCCGCATAAAACAGAGGGAGTGGTAGTATAAATGACGCGGGCGGGGGAGGGGGAGGGACGTCGGTTCAACTGTGGTCCCACAAGCGAGCGAAAACGCAAGACGAAGCGTGTTCCATTCGGTGAACGACGTGGAGGGTCCAACGTGCCGGGGTGCAACGCAAATGCGACAAGAGCGATGTACAGTAAAACCGATTGACCGGTCGTCACAGGAACCACTATTCACACCAGAACCTTTGCTCCTCGGCCTACGCCAGCCACTGCCCCAAAACCACACCTCCTCTCCAGCCCATTCCCCCACCTTTCTATCCCCTAGCCCGCATCAAGTGTCCCCTAGTTCGCGGGAAAGCCATGGTGCGCCACAAGATCACATACTACAATATGCTGACACCGGAGCGCCACGCAGAAATCGCGGCGGCGGTCGGCACCACAGACCTCCGTTCCCAAGCTCGCTTTGCGGTGGGCCAGTCCCCGAGTTCTCTGGAGCCAAGCTATGAGGAGGAGGAAGCTGATCCAATGTTCATGGCGGAGGTCACGGCGCAAAAGGCCCCCGATGGGTATGAGACGATGGACGTCGACTTCATGCCGGTGTTCGGGTCCCCCATGGTGCTGGTGGACCAACGGTTCAACCTGGCGATACTAAAGGAGGACCGGGAGGCAGATGCTCAACTCGACGCAGAGTGCGCGCATGCCTCTACCATCGAGGCTCTCCTGTAGGCGGAACCGGATGTTGTGGATGTGAACCGGGCGGCGGAGGTTCGACTCGACACGGAGCGCGCGGATGCCGCTGCCATCGAGGCCCTCCTGCAGGCGGAACCGGACGTCCTGGACTTGAACCGGGCGGCGGAAGCTCAACTCGACGCAGTGCACACGGATGCTGCTGCCATCAAGGCCCTCCTGCAGGCGGAACCGGACGTCCTGGACTTGAACCGGGCGGCGGAGGCTCAACTCGACACGGAGCGCACGGATGTCGCTACCATCAAGGCCCTCATGCAGGCGGAACCAGACGTCCTCGACTTGAACCAGGCGGTGCTCTCATCCATGCAGAGCGCCCACACGCTCCGCATGAACGAGTAGCTGGAGGCCGAGGACAACCACGGTGCGGAGATACACGACGGCAGCTACGGCTGGTTCGCGCCGGCAGCCAAAGACGATGAGGTCGGCTCGTTCCGCTAGCAGCAATAGTTTTTATTTATGTTGTTGTTTTTAGGGATCTTTTGTTGTGTATTTTTTTGAGGGAGATCTTTTGCTATGTAAAAACATATTGTTATGCAAGTCGCCTGACTTTCATCATTTGGGTCAGTCTACCATTTCAGGCGGTTGGATGAATATCCTATGTCTCCTAACCCTTCTTCCTCACCTCTTCTTCTTGCCCAACAGACCACCGCAGGGGTCATACGGATCAACCACAACATGCGGTTGGATAAACATAATGTATGAAGGAAAATTATCTGTCAGCGGTAGCACGTGTCAGTAAGGGTGCATTCCCTTGGTTGGGTTTGTGGCGTGATGGAGCGACTGTGTGACGGTGCAGTGCGACCACCGCGTGCAAGAGCGACCGTGTGAGGGTGCGGTGCGACCGCGACAGCCATGTGCAAGTGTACCTCCTTTTCTCTACTCATATAAAAAACCGAGTTGGTGATGATGGTGTGCCTGCCATCTTGTAATATAGAATGTCCGATCTACATCTAACGGATAGAAAGCAACCTATGAAAATTTTACGAAAAAACCCACACCTCTCTCCACATTTATAGATAAGGCCTTGCCTCATTCATCCTTATCTCCCACAACCTCATTGCTGAGCAATGAAAAAAGGAAGTCTCTGGAACAATCTGGCATGGTGGCCGCTACCGGTGCCGTCCATCCCCATGCCTCCGCCCAGTCCGACCACCAGTAACCACCACGCCCCACTCCTCCTCACCTTATCCCTCATCTTTCTCGAGATATCATTTTTCGATGAAATTCTCAAGATACCTTTTTTCCGATAAAATTCTTGAGATATCATTAGTTTTTACACATGGGATTACTCTTGCATGGGTCAATCACAACAGGTGTTTTGTAAAAAAATGCATCTTGATGTTCCGTGCAATGCACGAGCATCTTGCTAGTCATTTTGAAAACTTTAGTCAAGCTTGGCAAAAATGCGTGGCGAAGTATGGCAATGCAACGCCAAGACCCAAACAGGATAAGTACGTACGTACTAGGAGTACTAGTGTTAAAAAAGAAAGGCGGGGTTTTCCTTCGCGGGATTAATCGATAAAAATCCTTGTTTGACGTGTCAATTATTGTGTATTTTTTTCTCCAAAGCCCAAAAAGCTAACCATCTCACTCCTCATCGCTTGATTAATGCAGCGCCATGCAATCAAACCTTCTCACTTCCGCATGCATGCAAGGGTATATTAATGTCCTTGGTTGCTAGTACGAGGCAAACCCCAACAATTTTGCCTCGATTAGTGTTAGTGACCTTTTGCAAATTGTAATTTTGATATACTGGCCTTGTGTACAAAAAAATAGAGGTAGTAACTATTTAACTTCCTCCCCCATTACGGTGATGTCGATGATATCTCGAACGTTGTAGTTTGGCATAGTGCGTTCGACGGAGAACACCATTGAGGGAGACCATGGTAAGTCGTTCACAAGTCATTCGCAAGTGCCGTCTACAAGCTGAGACAACCGCCTTATTTGCATCTAGGAAGTTCGTTGAACCAAAGGACGCGTAAATATACTAGTACTACTAGTGCACAATAGCCTCGTCCATCCAGCTTAGTGCGGTGAGGTGGTTTCTTGAAGAAGACGATGGAGAAGCGGACTCAGCGAAGAGTGAAATGATGGTTGCTTCGTCTGTGCTTTGTGATTTGACACTTCACTGCTTTGTGATTTGTGATAGAAGGGACAGGGGAGTAGAATCTATGCTCTATACTGTACATGCGTCCAAGCACGGGAGAAAGAGGAGAGACGTTGCATTTTTCTATTCCTTCAATCAATCAAACAGGGAGCTTCGGATCCATCTTTTTGGCTTTGGCAGCACCGTCCATAATGGTTCCCATCGATGACAAAAGCTATTTTTCACATTTGGCTACACATTGTGGATACCCTTAACCGTACCACTTGGTTTTGCTCATGTGTGTTGTATATACAAATCTCAATTATATTGATCTAAAAAATTATAGAATTAAGATTAGTAAAAAAGAGATGATTTTGCCGCGCGGATGGCAGGGGAGGTTTCTTATTTTTAGAGGACGTTGGCTTGGCGGTTTGCTAACATGCGGCCCCACATGCCAGTGCTTTACCAAGCCGATCCGCGTCCCACATGAGGCAGAACAACGACAGAAGCAACACGTGGTTAACTTGAAGAAGATGAGGGACAAGCGGATTCAGCTGCGAGTGAAATGATGGTTGTTTCCTCCCTCCAACTTCTTTTTTTACTACCATTATTATTACTTTGTCCCTCCAACTTAACCGCGGGAAAGGTGCAACTTTGTGATTTGGCGCCTCCTTGCTCATTACTACGCCGGGGCCATGACTGGGGTGCTTCACCCCTACTGCTCTGCACTATATTTCGGTATGGCACGTGGACCCGGTAGCTTGATATCCCACATATCGGTGAAAGGGACTAGAAAATTTATGAAAGCGAGCGCTCCACTCTTACGACGGAGGAGTACACGACACGGCGGCCGAGTGAAATATAACTTGTACTTTGTAGTACTATAATTTTGTTGTTTCGCATGATCCATCGATACAAACCCGATTAAAGAGGAAATGGCGGGATTTTTCCTGCGTGGTAGATGATACTGGCCATACATTTCAAAGGCTATTTTAATGTATGCAAACTGAATAATTAAGTAACAATATGATATCTAGTAAAACTAAAACATATATGATTTATTGTGTTAGAGTGTAGTAGTAGTGTTGTATTGCATAGTTGTTAGATGTAACATGCAAGAACGTGTAGAGATGTAGTTTTGGAGGGCCTACAGAGAGAAAGCATAATATGATCACCGAACTTCAGAATGCGCTCATTACGGTCACTATATACGTTTTGCGGTGATTATATGGTCACTTGCTCACCATTCAGCATCGGATTGCACTCTGTTGACCGGCCAAATAGTCTGCGTGGCACCATGTTTACTAGTTAAATTGACCACATTCCTTGTGGGTCCCACCTATCAGTTCGCATAGGAAAAAGGTCAGATAAACACAAATTTACGCATGCGCGACAAGACTCTAACCCGTGCGCGGGAATCACCTGGTTGTGTATGTGTCTGTCAGGGCCTGATGTGTGTGCATGCACGTGTAGGTTGAGCACTTAGCGTGAGAGTGTGTGTTGGTCGTGTGGTGTGTGCATGCATGCGTGCATGTGTGCGTGTGAGTGTTGCGTGCATGCGTGGCTGCGTGTGTACGTGTGAGTGTTGCGTGCGTGCGTGGCTACATGTGTTCGTGTGAGTGTTGCATGCATGCAGTTCGTGTGCATGCGTGTGTGTGTGTGTGTATAATCACCACACCAGCTCCTGTGTGTTAAAACAGATGGCTCAGCATACCAATACAAGGCCACCTTGTCCATTGTGCCCGCGGTCATGACTTCGAACCACCGTCCAATATTTTTTTGTCATTTGTTTTCATTCTTACTAGCAAGATACCTGTGCGTTGCACGTAACATCAAGATGCATTTGTATGACTAGTTTATCTTGTGAGAGAAAAGGATGAACGAGGGAAGGCCTTATTTGCAAATGTGGAGAGGTGTGTGGGTACCTTTTTGCAAAATTTCCATAGTTTCCTTCCTATCCGTTAGATATAAATCGGACGGCTATATTACAGGATGGCAGGCACACCATCATCACCAACTCTGTTTTTATAGGAGTGTACTATAGTTATAAGAGTGTAGATGTAGATGTAGAGTAGATACAAGACGACAGGTGGGCCCAATGGTAGTGAGATAATGTGATGCAACACTAGAGGTGCCACGTGGAGCGTTTAACTGGTCAACTAGTCATGTCTTGAGAAAATATATAGTTGTAGGGTGAGCCCATGATTGTATAATAACCCCAAAACGTAAATGGTGACTGTAATGAGTGGATTGTGAAGTCCAATGTACGTATCGTGCTTTCGCTTCAAATATAATGATCGTCAATGTATATATCGCGAGAGAAAGATGAAGCATGCGTGAATGTGCTGGGGGCTTAGTTTTAGAGGACCTGGAGATAGTTTGTGTGCATACGTGAAAGGGGCGTAGAGGGGGTGTATGCGATGGAGAGAGAGATGATCTTCGTTTCTCTTTATTATGACTAACTTTATATACAGTATAAAAATATAAAAATTCACAGCGCAGAATAAATATCATTGTGGGCACCATGCAATGCAATTTAACGTTCATACTCCTCCATATAACTTTGTAATGTTGTATATATTTAGAAATTCTAAAAAAAATCGGCCACACTTTATTCAAATGTAATGATGTATGCGAAATAAACGTGAAGAGAGGGACTTTTAGACCAATGGGGTACATGATGTAACATGTGTGAATGTGTAGTTGATGTATTTGGTAGGGCCTAGAGAGGTATGTGTGTGTATTACGTATTCAAGAGAGGCATGGATAGAGGGACGGCGGGGGGAGGGGGCGTGAGAGAGATAGCACGAGAAATGAGAGAGGTCTAGAGAGAGAGGGGGATATGATGTCACGGCGAGAGATTCCCTTGAGTGTGTATATGCAAGGGGAGAGGGGATAGAGGCACGAGGAGATTTTTTGTGTGTGGTGTCTGTGTTGGTATGTGTGGGTGTGAGAATATAACAAGACCTGGGGGCAGAGGGTGTGTCACCGCGTGAGGTCCGATGGGTCGAGGTGAGGCCCTTGGTTCGGTTCCATCCTGCGCCACATTGGTCGGCCCGTGACGCATTTAGGGAGACCCATGGATGACTAGTCGTACAAGAAAAAGGTAGCAGAATTGTGAAGGACTCTGCATGTCCACTGACAAAGTCGGCTAGGATTTGTAACCCTAGGTTCACGGACTAAGGTAACCCCTTATCTCTGATATTACTATTCATCCAACCTAACTTTAAGGGGCATCCTACAGAATGCTTTGCTAGAATCATACTCGTCGATTAGGAAGAGAGGTGTGAGACAATGCATGAGAGACAGGTCTAAATATAATGTGCATATAGGAGACACGTAGGCATGTCTATCTATATAGAAAGGGTCGATGGGGATTGTGCATGTGTATTCTTGTGAGAGGAAGAGTGCTTATGATAAAGGTTAGTGAAAACAGTCATAAATGGTTACGAGAGGGAGGGAGGGTTATATATATCGAGAGCATGTCTGCAAGAAAGACACCCCGGGAGAGAGTGTGTGAGCATGTGTTGAGAGACCACCGATGGAGAGTGAAACTACACATAAAAGACTGATGTACACATTGATTAAAGATATAAACTGTATCCAAATATTTTCAATTAGCGTAAGGAACGGTCATTGATCCATCAGACATCTAGATTCTATCGAATTTGAGCATGTCTATGTTATTATTCGACATAATTGATCCACATAGTTAGTATTTTGAACTCCAGACAATGCATTGCTTTAGCAATCGAATATAAACATGACTATAGTTCATGTTGTGTGTGTAAAGCACATTATCATACGAAAGTTACACAATGAACATTATAAATAGCTAGCTATGCACTAGCATACATTTGAATTCAACTTAAGGTGGTTTAAAAAAATCGAATTCAACATGAAGTCCATTCAATTATTTGAATTCGATATCATGGCATTTGTAAATCATACCTAAATTATGGGGGCACCAATCTTTGCTTTGATTTTGTACATAATAGCATATATAGTCGTGTACAAAACAGATTCAAATTTAGCTCCTCCATTACAAAATAATCGTAGATAGGATTTTCAAGTGTCAAAATTTCAAAAAGAAGCGGATAATTTAATGAGGTTTTCAAACATACAAGGTCAAATTTAGCGTTGTCTATTTATGTCAATCCTCAAAGTTCAAGAGTACTCTAAACGTGAATGCTTATGTTTCAAAATTTCGAACGAAGCGCCAAAAGAGCCTCTACTTGCCCGAAACCGCGTGAGACCAATGTTTGGTAGTAGAAGGAAACTATTTTTCTAACTCCGACCCGTGAAACCTGCCGGGCTGACGTGCAAAGCTCTAAATTGGGGTAGGTTTGTAGCTTCATCTAGACGCCACACAACCGCCACCGAAAAACATTTGTACACAATGGCCGCCTAAGCATACATGCGTGCGGCTGAAATTGCTCCCGCCCACTATTTGGGACACCTGGGAGTATCATCGTACCCCCAACTGCAGTAGGTCCGAAATTTAAGAGGGGGGGCAAAGTTTGTACTTTCCCCAAATTTCAAACAAGCGCGTCCCATCTTTTCAAAAAAGACAAAAACAAGCGCGTCCCAAACCGAAACAAGGTTCTCCCTTAGCTCCCCCCCTGTCCGGTTCCCCATTCGTACTCCGTGGGCTCCAAAACTACCTCTCCACCAGCCGCGAAACCCTGGCGTCCTCCGTCCTCCGTCTGCCACCCCATCCCACCCATCAACTGCCGCCCTCCTCCATCACGCCGGAGCCGATACCCCGATGTCGTCATCCACTGCAACCTCAACCGCAATGCCCTCCAAGGCTAGTAGTTAAAGCCGAGGCCGAGCCGTCCGTACCTGAGCCAGTTCAACCACGTCGTCCTGCGCCTCACCGCTGCCGCTCCAACTTCACCACCGTCCACCGCACCGGAGCTGTTCTTGCTATGCCGTCCTTCACTGCCTCGGATCTGCTTCCCCTCCGCCGACATACGGCCACGGCAATACAATCAACAATTTGGCCATGGGTTCGTCCAAGCCTGCACCCTCCTCCAAAACATTGGTTTCCCCGGCAAAAAGAAGAAGGTCGGCGCGACATATGGGGGCGACCACACTAGCAACCGGAAATGGTACTCCTCTTCCCTTATTCGTGCAAATCTTACGTATCTGCTTGCACGGTATTCATCCCATAGAAGACACTAGTTGACCGCTTCTTCTTGATACTAGATATTCCTAGTAACTCGCGATGCACAAGGTTTCTCCTCATATAATATTTCACCTTAGCTAGAGGTTTGTCGCCCCCTGGATTTCAATTCCTGGTCAGTTGATTCCCAATTAACAGAAGCATTCCCCAGGGTAACAGGCGCTAGTCTGCCTATTACGCCGGGGAAGCAGCGCCTCGGTGTTTATCTTAGGGGCGTGTGGGGCCTAGAGCTACTGGCACCTGATCTGGAGGTCGACCAGGATTAAAGGGATGGCCTGGGGTGCTGCCAAGCACGGCGGTGGAGTGAGGTCGAGGGGAGGGCGGGGCAGCGGAGGCAGGGTTCTGGGCCGGTGGTCGCTGGCGGTTCGAGAAAGATCATCAACAGTGACTAGCGGGAGGTAGACGATGGCCATCTGCCCGTTCCTTATAGATAGGACGGTTCGTAAAAAAATCGACTGACCTATTTATTTTTAGTCGACTGTTATCTTGATAGGACCACATGTGGTGGTGTGCTAGAGGAGTACCTGCATTTCCTGTGCTCATATATTACAAAATCATACGGAGTAGAATCTAATTTTGTTTGCCATGCAATGTTGTGAGCTATCATATGTCGCCTATCATTTATTTTTCAGCCACCTGCTTTCTGCTACTTTACAGTGCACTAGTTCTGCACACACTTCACTCATACTCTCAGTATTGTGTTTTTATGCAAGGTATTTCAGACTCTACTTCTATGAGAGAAGCAAAAAAGAAAAAAGAGAAGTCGCTCCAGCGTCATACGTGGATAGGCCAGACACGTTTCAACCTTATAATAGGTGCAGTGTCAGTAGATGGAGACGGTAAATGTAGCTCTAGAGTTCATGACCTCGCTCGCAATGAACCACCATCCCTGGTGCTTGCTTTAACTTCACGATGCCATATGTGGTTGCATATTGCATATGGTGTCTAGCTTGTATTCGAAAGGCCGAAGTCAGTCTTTATTAAGATAAGGTCAAATATTTTTTACATGAACCACCATCCCGTGAGCACCAGAAGAGAAATAGCTAGTCAGGGTATTGGCCGAGCCAGTGATAAGCCCAGCACAGACATGCATCACCTGGAAGCCAACTAAAAAGCCACGATGGTGGCGAAGCAGCCCGCCTCCCACCAGGCTCTCAGGTCCTAGATGATCATGCTTACCACTCCAGCTGGATGTCTAGCTTGTATTGCTTCCAATTTGGTTAAATTGCATCTGCCTAGCTTACACATTATACCTTTGAATATTACATGCCTTCCTATTTTTGGTACACACTAGTACATATTTCAATTAACCATGTTCTTACATCAAACTAATGTTCTTGTGTATCCCTCATCAATCACTTATGATGAGGCAGTCAGGCCAGTGGACTACTGTGAGTAAAGATCCTCATTTAAAGATTGCAGGGTCAGCCTGCCGACATGATTCTCAAGAAACAACAAGGCTAGATTAAGATAGTGATCGTAGCTCTGTAGTTGATTACCGCATTTCCCCTACACTAGCATCGCAGGTGCTTGCTCTAACTTGGCAGCGTGATATGTGGTTGCATGTTGCATATGGTGTCTATATTGTAATTCTTCCAATTTGGTTAAATTGCATGTGCTATTCTACTTAGTTTATACATTGTACCTGTTAATGTGACATGTCTTCCTGTTTTTAGTACATAGTACATCTGTCTATTAAGCATGTCCTTACATAAAACTATTATTTTTTTTGTATCCCGCATCAATCAATATGACGAGACACCTTTAGTATATGCAGTGTGATATTAGTTGCATCTTTCATATGATTTATAGCATGCACTGCTACTAATTTGTTGAAATGCCATTTATGATGGGGTGCTTTTAAATTGGCAGAGTCATATTGGTTTCATATTTCATGTGGTGTCTAGTTTGCATTGCTTCTTATTTGTTGAAATGTTTTCTGCTTAGTTTACACAAACAGTTGGGAATATGCCATGCCATCTTGTTTTCGTATAATTCCATCCTGGTATCATGTGTTTGCCTTACATCACAGTAGTGATTGTCAGTATCATGCATGAATGAGTTCTGAAGAGTGAATTTTATTGCTTTTTCTTGTCAGTTTTACTTGACAATTCAAAATCAATAAAGCGGAAGGAAGTTAGCAAGGTAGCGGATAAAGGTGCTCCTTCCAAACTGAGGGCCTCTACAGATTGTACTCCTCCATCCCCCCAAGATGATTTTCAAGACAATACATGCATAGACACTCAATGTAGCTATGTTGATGATGAGCACATCTCCCTAAGTGCACCATCACAGGTGCTACCTCTAACTTGGCACTGTTATATGTGGTTGCATTTATGTATGATGTCTAGTTTGTATTGATTCTAATTTTGTTGAATTCCATCTGCTTACTTTACACATTATACTTGTGAATAAGACACGTGTTCCTGTTTCTAGATCATACAATATCTGTCTATCACACCATGTTCTTACATCAAAGTACTACTGTTTTGTAATCTGCAACAATCACTTATCATAATACACATTTGACTTGGGAGTGTGATATAGGTTACATCTCACATTATTTTCTAGCTTGTACTACTTCTAATTTGTTGAAATGGCACTTATGACGAGACAATTTTAACTTGGTAGAGTGATATTCGTTGCATCTTTCATATGGTGTCTAGCTCTCATTGCTTCTAATTTATTGAAATGCCTTCTCCTTAGTTTACACATCACAAGCTATGAATATGCAATGTTGTGAATATGCAATGGCACTAATGACGAGAGACCTTTAACTTGGTAGTGTGATGTTGTTTGCATCTTGCATATGATTTATTTCTTGTGTTGCTTCACATTTGTTTAAACGCCATTTAAGATGAGACATTGTTAACTTGGCAGAGTGATATTTGTAGCATCTTTCATATGGCGTCTACCTTCCATTGCATTGCTTCTAATTTAGTGAAATGTCTTCTGCTTAGTTTAGTAGTTTACACATCATAGTTCTAGTTATCTCATGTCGTGCTGTTTTTCGTACATATTATATCCTCCTATCATGTGGTTGTCTAATATCAGAGTTCAGTTCGTCTGTATCACGCATCAATTTGTTCTGAAGAACTAAATTGTTATTCATTTTCTTGTCCGGTTGACTTAACATGGCACAGAGAAAGAGGAAGCAACACAAATTGATAGTGAACATGAAGGGGAAGAATCCTACAGATTCTGCTGGTACTGATGGTGCAATAGAAGGTCAAAGTCCACCAGAAAATTGTACAAATAGGGTATCCCATGCTACACGAGCTGCAGAACAAGCCAAACAGAAACAAATAGCTGCCACCAAACAAGCAGAGACAGCCCTAGTTGTTGCAACACCTGCCACCGTACCACCAGTTGCACGATTTACTCGTTGGTCAACTCAGCTAGCAGCACGTTCCCACGCTCCCTTACCACCTGACACTACTTCCGAAGCACTCTTGACACAAGATGAGTTGGCAAGATCAGATGAACTTTGTGAGCTTCAATAGGAAGAAGGTAGTTGCTGGAGTCAAGTTACAGTTGCATGCTTCTTTATATGTAGTCTCACAGTTTGATGTACACCAACACTTCCAATGTTCGTTGTTCGATTAGCACCTAGGCGCAAGAGGAAACAAACATCAGGGGTAATGCTCGATAGGTTAACAAAATCTAGAGGAGGAAGAATGGAGATCCATTTTTAGGCAGGTTTAAAAAGGCCACGTGATGCTACAGAGTCAGCCAAGTTAGTATCAGAGGCAGCGGTTGCCGTTAGGTGTCATGTACGTATCCTTCGAACATGGATTCAGTACAGGAATGACAAAGAAGAAACCCAGTTCAACACCTTCCTTGACAATTTATCTGTAAGTATGGTTATGTATGGAAACTAGTAATATCGTCTTGCTCTGGTTGTTGATAATGAGACTCCCATAATTTTCAACAGATGAGGTTCAAGTTGGATAGCCAAGATGATGTAACCAGAAAATCTTGCACCCATGTTTTCAAGTCTGCTCTGCGACAGTATCGGTATAACTTGAGAAAAGCTCACTTTGAAGGCAAGGCTAATAGTGAACTTTCCGAAACATCTCCAGTGGAAAACATATCGGATGAAGGCTGGAGAGGCCTCGTTAAACACTGGTCTGATCCGAAGTATCAGGTACATTATATATATGTGATCAGATCACATGTTGAAGTCCTATTTGCGCATGTGCCACACAAATCTATCTTCTTGTAGGTGAACTGTTCAAAGAACAGGGCCAACCGTATGAAAGTGAAATTCCAATAGACGACAGGATCTCGTAGCTATATTGCACACCATGAGGCTCTTGTAATTAGTTGTTGTTTCACTCTTTTCGCTCTACCATATTATCAGATCTATATTTACTTGTTCCAGATGCATAGGAAAGCCCGCAAGGACCAAAATGTACCTGAACCAAATGCGATGGAAATCTTCAAGGCCTGTCACACCAGCAAGACGAAGGGCATGACTACACCAGTCAAAGCCGTTGTTGTAAGTCCTTAATCCTCATGCCTTTTAACTACTACTTACTCTGACTCATGCCTTGAACTGCATGGTTTGCAGCCAATGTCTATTACTCTTTTCAATTTTATACACAATTGTCTTAGCGTATCATTGCACCTTACAAGGTTCAAAAGAGAGGAGTGATGTTCCTTTGATCTTAACCTATAATCTAGTTCTGTGCTGGACTTGCCCACACAATGTTACAATTTCCTGTTTGTCTGTTCTCAGTTGTTTTGTGATATGAATGATGTCATACTATGCTTACCGTATTATAAACTTTGTCTCTTTATCCTTAGCTCTCAATACAATGTGAAGAAATAGACAATACATTAGGCATGGTACATGGTAATATGTTTGGAACCTGGTTTTATTATGTACTTTGCAGTAAAATACAACTAATATTTTACATGGGTTCACCAGAATAAGTTTTGTATATAGACCAAAGCTATTTTGTTTGGTTTTGCTGCCTCCCTAATATCTTCAGTTCTGGTACTACTAATGTAAAAACTCAACTTTTCAGCAAGCTATGGGAAAAAATGGTGGAACCACCACCTTCTGAAGGTGGCGAGGCAACTATAACCGCAATGTCAGCTCTTGATGCAGTGGGTCAGTACCTGTCCACTAACAGTGCCAAAAGCACATTCCTGTGTAATACTGGGTTGGCTGTTAAGGCAATCTTGTCTAAATTGCCTCATGATCAATATATGCAAGCTCAAAACAATGTTATATCTGCTCTCCAAACACAAGTCCATTCCCTAACAAAGACCCTTTGTGAAACAAGGACAGACATTATTCGATGTCTTCAAGATATGCATGGTTTTGAAACCAGACTATCAGACATTTGCTATGTTGTTCAGGAGCCTAGGAGAAATACAAAATTTGCTATGTTTTGAAACCATACAAAATTTGTTCTTAACGTGCAGCCACCGACTGAAGAAAATAGCAAGCCATTTTTGTATAGTGTAGGGTGTTCCCTATATTTGCACTGGTGGCGATCTTTGATGCCCAGTGGATGTAATCTGTGCAATCGCCTTAATAGCCTAGCATTAGTTTTGGGCTTATTTATTTCCTAGTACTCTTTTTTCCTGGTTTGCTAGTGGTTGTAACAACCATAGGCCATATACGGACCGTGGTAACCTTGACCCTGCTACGGGCCGTAGGATCCATGGTCCTCCTACGGGCCGTCGGTAAATGGGCCTCCAACAGGGCCGTAGAATCGGTGGGCCTCGGGAAGTCAGATATATGGGTCAACATGCGCCGTAAACGGGCATAATTGGTATCGGCCCAGCACGGTAACGGGCCGTTAACAGGCCGATGGATAGCAAAGGCTTAATTCTGTCACAGGCATAATGGGTCGTTAATGGGCCAGAATATAGGACGGGCTGGAAACGGCGCAATGGGTTAACAGGCCAGAAACGGGCCGACTCTTGCCACGGGACGAATTTGGCCCATTAGGGGATCAAGCCAGTAACGAACCAGAAGTAATCGAGGGCCGGAAAGGAGCCCAAGAACGTATGGGCCGTCAGTAGGCCAAAAGCTAACACGGGTTGGAAACGGCCCATGTGAATCATTGGTCGTTAACGGGTACAAAGAAATTTACTGTTCATTATGAGCTAGAGTCACCGTGGGCCTCTAAAGATACGAATGCCTCATATAGGACGAAAGACGTCATTGGCCATACATGGGCTGAAAGTGAAACGGGCTGGTGTTATATTCGACGGCCCACATGACGTTGTTGGGTCGATTTTGGGTAGGCCCTAACGGGCCATGAGTTATCGGGTCGTAAAATGGGTTATTTGCGAACAGACCGTTAACAGGCTTTTCATGGGCCAGCCCGCTAACTTTTGACCAAGTAAAACGGGCCGGCTTTTGTCAGCTAAATGGGCCAGTGGTGGGCCGTCGCACATGTCGACATATCATAGGCGCCTATCTGACCCACGGACAAGCTGACACATGTTTCCTCCGGCCAATCAAAATTTTTCATGTGGAAATTTCCCATTGGTCCGGGCTGTTAACGGGTTATCGGATCCAAAACCAAACCCGTTAGCTTAACGGCAACCCGTTACGGTTGATGCCACATGTCGGTCACCCTTGACGAAAGCACTTCAGTGACGCGCGATTTATCGTCATGGAAGTGGACACTTCCATGATGATAATTTTCGTAATGTCATGGAACACTTCTATGACTATCTTGATTCTATCATAAAATTGTCATGGATGTACATACATGGTAGAAATCGTGACCTAATTTGACAAACACGTATCATCACGGAAGTGTCTTTTTTTGTAGTGATTGAAACATCACAAGGCAGGTGCTGCCAGAGCAGAGAATGGCCCAGATGTCTATAAAAAAGTAGGGAAAGTAGCAAAAACGTGTTAGGCATGTTTAATAGAACATGCTTAATACATCGACCATACAGAACATAGCCATTAATTGCAACTAGTATTGGTAAGATTGAACTGGTGAGTACATACTTGGTAAGTCCTGAGAGGTAGTTGTTCGGGCACTTCATCTTGGCCAGAGCTCCCCCAAAGTTAGCGACGGCGGAGGCGAGCTGTTCCTCCGGGTCGAAGCGTGGATCAGTGCCACTGACATGTGTACCTACAGGCAACCAGTAAATGGTAGAAGTTAAACTGCAATTGCACAAATTATGTGAAATACTGTAAGACATGGGATGCAGATCACCTCGATGGCAAACAGAAGCATCGGCCGCTATGACCCTGCGTAAGTACATGGACAGGCATGTTACGTACAACAGGGTTAGCATCCACTAAAAGTAACAAATGGGCAGCATCTCTAGTGATATCCTGAGTCGTCTATTGTAAGTTTGTTGCTGGTATTGGTGAAATTGAGATAGACATGGTAATATTTGAACATCACACAGTGTGCAGTACTGAAATAAACAACGCACGAACATGCTTAATACATCAACCGTACAAATCATAGCTGTTGCAAGTGGTATTGGTAAGATTTATCTGGTCAAATCTTACCTGTTAAGTCCTGGGGGGTAGTCGTTGGGGGACTTCATCTGGGCCAGAGCCCGCACCATGTCGGCGGCGGTGGCGGAGGCGGGGTGTTCCTCCGGGTCAACACGCATGGCGGCCATCGCGCCATGGACCGCCATAAGCTCCTGGCAGGGGGATTTGGAGGCATGAGGATGTTTCGCAGGCGCCAGTTAAGCCATCAGGCCAGGGACGTGATAGAGATCGGTGGGTTACCTGACTGGATCCGAGCAGAACGTAGATGTGGTTGAAACTGTGGTTGCGGCGGCAGTGGTTTGAGATGCCGCTATGGGGAGGCGCGAGGGAGGGGGGATACTGAGGAGACGTGGATGTGGTTGGAGGAATAAATTCTGAAATCGCGCGCCTAATGAAAATTTCAGTGCGAAACTTGAAACTTGGGCGGGGGAAACACACAACGCAGACGAAGCGTGTAAAATACTCATGTGCTAGAAAAACAAAGTTGGCAGATCCCATCTCCAAAAAAATGTACACGTGTACTTGATTTTTTCGGTCAATGGCACGCCTGGTTTATTAGGAAACATCGCACAGGTAACTGACTTATGGGTCAGTAACGCAAAAAACACAGATGGGTACAACACAGAAACCGCATGTTTTGTGATCTTCTAATGATTAACGCAAAAAACGCACACGGACACACATGCTAATCAATTCTCAAAGCCCTCAAAGGATGCTCTTACCAACATTGTATGTCAATAGTACAAACTTAAAGTACTACTGGTAATTAGCTCTAATACTACAAACTTAAACTACTTCTCACATGCTGCCATCGCGGCATGCTGGCCAGACGCCGGCGTTCTCCTTCCCGGCCTTGTAGGTGGCAGCCCATCGTGCTTCCATCTCCGCCAAGCTCTCCTCACCACGGTGTGCGGCCTCTTTTTTCTTGCGGCGGCAGAACTCTCTTTTCTTGACTGCTTTCTACCTTTTTCTGCTCCTTCTATGCGGTTTTGGCCACATCTAGATCCACCACCCATTCGGCCATGGCAGCCTCAAAGTCCGCCCATGTAACTGCCTAGCCACCGGCGGCGATGAACTCGGCGCAGCGAGATGCCATCGCTTCCTTACCATGTGTGCATTCGCGGGCAGCGAGGAACACGGCGCAGCGGGATGCCATCGTTTCCTTACCAGTTACTGTGCACCACGGTGCCATGGACGACGCCTGGAGAGAGCTCTAGGACGGAGGGGCTAGGCAGCCGTATAGTGCTATGGTATTCAAGAGCTCAATGACATACGACAACCGAAATTTGGCTTCCCTTACAATTTTTCTCGTTCATTATCGCACACGGTTTATCTCCGTCGCTTCCGGAAACAGTGTGCGCTGAGCCTATTGTGTGCTGTGTTATGATTGGCCGGAACCCTAGCCACGCGGATCGCGCGTGTGCACCGTAGCAATCCATGTCCCTCACATCACACCCGTGCACCTGTAGCTGGATTGGATTTATATGCGCTAAATGCTTAGAAAATGCACATAATCCCCTAAATATGGTAAATGAGCTCGGAAAAAAATGCCAAATTTGAACACGGTGATTTGCAGGGTGTATGTTCGTCGTAGAAAAAACACCAGGGAAAAGAACGAAGAAAATTGAATTCCCCTTCAATCTTGGGGACTTCCCTCTCGAAAGCATGGAACTTCCTTGGTGATGGTTCGATTTATGATGGGCGTGCATGACGACATAAGCCAAATCTTCTCAAATTTTTACCAGGGCATGGTGAGGTCATACCATGGCACCATGTCAGGCGTCATGTTTTTTAAGCATTTATTACATTTTTTCTATAGTTGAAAACCCAACAAACAAACATTTTTGGTTGACTATTGCCACACATTTCATCGAAATATCTGTCCATTCATTGTAAAAGGCATGAGAATTTACTAAATGGCACGAGCATGGTTTTCTAGGCCATTCTTGTGGACCCTTTCATGCACCGATTGTTTGAACTTGAATTATGCGTATTAATGCCTAGGAAAAGCACATAATCCCCTAAATATGGCAAATGAACCCGAAAAAGTGCCAAATTTGAACACGGTGATTTGCAGGTTGTATGTTCATCGTAGAAACAACTCATGGACAAAGGACAAAGGAAATTTGGACCCCCTTTGAATCTTGGTGATTTCCCCCTCGAAACCATGAAACTTCCTCGGTGATGGTTCAATTTATGAAAGGCGCGCATCACGACATAAGTAAAACATTCTCCAAATTTTTCAAGGGCATGGTGAGGCCATACCATGGCACCACGCTAGGTGTCATGTTTTCTGACCATGTGTTTCATTTTTTGTATAGTTGTTAACCCAGTAAAGGACGCGTTTATGGTTGACTATTGCCACACATTTCCTTGAAATATCTGCCCATTCCTTGTAAAAGGCATGAGAATGTACTAAATAACACGAGCATGGTTTTCCAGACTGTTCTTGTGCACCTTTTCATGCACCGATTGTTCGAATTTCAATTATATGTCCATTAATGCCTAGAAAATGCACATAATCCCCTAAATATGGTAAACGAGCCCGGGAAAATGTCAAATTTGAACACGATGCATTTGAGGCGGTATGTTGATCATTGGAAAAAAACTGAATGACAAACTAGGATGGAAATTTGGAGTCCCCTTCAATCGTGGGGATTTCCCTCTCGAAAGCATGGAACTTCCTCGGTGATGGTTCGATTTATGAAGTGTGTGCATGACAACCTAAGACAAACCTTCTAAATTTTTTACCAGGGCATGGTGAGGTCATACTATCGGTGTACAAAAGTAGGGGCTCTCCTTTTACACCCCTTAACTTGTGCATGGGCAGTCAGAGCCGCGCCCACAGCCACACTAAGCAGGGCAGGGGAGGGATGCCGGAGCACAAAATGACCAAAGCAACAAAAAGACCAGAGACACAGAGAGAGCAAGAGGGCGAGGTGGACTCCCCCGGCAAGGCTCTTGCTGGGGTGGCTTCCGCAGCCTCGGCAAGATCCTTGCCGGGGCAACTTGCCTGACGCCAGAAGAGTGCGCCACCCTTGAGCCCAAGGGGTTCCCACACCATATAGGAACCAAGGCTCGGGAGGCACCTCCGTGGTGGCATGCAGATCTTTGTAGAGATCATAGACACACAAGATCAGATGGAAACTAGAAGATGACGATCCTTGGCGAGATCCTTGCCAAGGAGATCCACGAGACCCCCGACAAGATCCTTGCCGGGGACGACCATGGTGCCGCAGCAAGACCCTTACTGGGCCCTCGGCAAGACCCTTGCCGAGGAAGTTTGCGGGGCCACAGCCAGGCCCGCGTCCGACTAGACTCCACCGCTGCTCCCGTACAGCTGCCAGCTCGACCAGCTGAGTAGGCATCTACGTAGCAGCACACGGCCTCTACACCAACTCAGCAAGCACCTCGGTGGTGGCATGCAGATCTTCGTGAAGGATCCACCACCGCGCCAGCCCAGCTGCCAGCCAACGTGGCGCTACAACGCCTTGTCAGCTCGGATGCGCGTCGGAGCCAGGCGAGGCGACGACAGCTGGGACGAGCTTCTTTGTCGTCCCTAATAAAGCAAGAGGGGCACGTCGGCAGCGCATTAAATGCATTTGTACGGCGGTGCCAGGGGATAGACTCAGCCCCTGTACATGTTTCCACCTCCTATGTGCCACTGTGGCGACCCCTTTTTGTTTATAAAAGGAGGCCCGAGGCGTACTGGAGAGGGATTCAGATCTTTTGGACTAGAGAGCCACTGCAGCTAGTTCAAGAACACAAGAACACCTAAATACACATCAAAGCATGACTAGGATTTTACTCGTCTCTACCCTGAACATGGGTAAACGATTTGTGTGCTGACCGCTAGACCCGCTCTTTGCACAACCCCATGCCCGCCAATCGTAGAAGGGATCCTAGTGACCCCATAGGAGTCGTTTCCAACCAACATCTCTGGCGTGCCAGGCAGGGGGTGTACAGTTGTGAGAATCTAGTCAGTTAGTTTAGCAGTTCTTCGTCGCCATGGCTCCCAAGAAGAAGATGATCATGGCGATCAACTCGTCGGGGGCCGAACGGCCCGTTCCAGTGCGGGCGAGTGGTGGGGCGATCGCAGACGGAAGCCAAGGCGCGGCTCGCGAACACCCGCATCGCTCTGGCAGCCAAAGCCTGGCGAGCGGCGTCGTTCGTGTGCGAGACGACAGGCCACACGCCACCAAATACAAAGACGGAGCCGGACCCCCCAGGCGATGCAGGGCCCTCTGGGGGCGGCGTCGTGCCACCCACGGGTGGCGCGGCGACTTCCAAGGCGCCTACGCCGGCGCCCCCGACCACCGTAGTGGGAAGAGTCCTATGCATCGTTTGCGGGAAGTAGAAGGCCAACACGCGGGCCGAAGTGCTAGCAAAAATGGTGTACAGCCATTGGGCTATGATAGAGCTCCTTCTAACGTGGTGCTACCTCTTGAGCACTTGCGTTGGTTTTCCCTTGAAGAGGAAAGGGTGATGCAGCAGAGTAGCATAAGTATTTCCCTCAGCTTTTCAGAACCAAGGTATCAATCCAGTAGAAGGCCACGCACGAGTCCCTCGCACCTACACAAACAAATAAATCCTCGCAACCAACACGATAAGGGGTTGTCAATCCCTACACGGTCACTTACGAGAGTGAGATCTGATAGATATGATAAGATAAATTTTTTGGTATTTTTATGATAAAGAGAAATAAAAGATGCAAAGTAAAATAAAAGGCAAAGGAAATAACTAAGTATAGGAAGATTAATATGATGGAAGATAGAGCCGGGGGCCATAGGTTTCACTAGTGGCTTCTCTGAAGAGCATAAGTATTCACAGTGGGTAAACAAATTACTGTTGAGCAATTAAAAGAATTGAGCATAGTTATGAGAATATCTAGGTATGATCATGTATATAGGCATCACGTCCAAGACAAGTAGACCGACTCCTGCCTACAAGAGAGGGGGAGAACTTTGTATTGAGATCCAAAAAGAGAGAAGAAGCCATCTAGCTAATAACTATGGACCCGTAGGTCTGAGGTAAACTACTCACACTTCATCGGAGGGGCTATGGTGTTGATGTAGAAGCCCTCCGTGTTCAATGCCTCCTCCGGTGGAGCTCTGGAACAGGCCCCAAGATGGGATCTCATGGTTTCAGAAAGTTACAACGGTGGAATTAGGGTTTTGGCTACGTACCTGATAGTTTGGGGGTACGTAGGTATATATAGGAGGAAGGAGTACGTCGGTGGAGCAACAGGGGCCCACGGGGGTGGAGGGCACGCCTGGGGGGGGGGGGGGGGGGGGGCGGGGGGGGGGGGGGGGGGGGGTTGGCGCCCCCTACCTCGTGGCCTCCTGGTTGATGTCTTGACGTAGGGTCCAAGTCCTCTGGATCATGTTCATTCCGAAAATCATGTTCTCAAAGGTTTCATTCCGTTTGGACTCCGTTTGATATTCTTTTTTTGCGAACCCCTAAAATAGGCAAAAAAATAGCAATTCTAGGCTAGGCCTCCGGTTAATAGGTTAGTCCCAAAAACAATATAAAAGTGTATAATAAAGCCCAATAATGTCCAAAACAGAATATAATATAGGATGGAAAAATCAAAATTATAGATACACTGGAGACGTATCAAGCATCCCCAAGCTTAATTCCTGCTCGTCCTCGAGTAGGTAAATGATAAAAATAGAATTTCTGATGTGGAATGCTACTTCGCATAATTTCAATGTAATTCTTCTTAATTGTGGTATGAATATTCAGATCCGAAAGATTCAAGATAAAAGTTCAATATTGACATAAAAATAATAATACTTCAAGCATACTAACTAAGCAATTATGTCCTCCCAAAATAACATGGCCAAAGAAAGTTCATCCCTACAAAATCATATAGTTTAGTCATGCTCCATTTTCGTCACACAAGAATGCTCTCATCATGCACAACCCCGATGACAAGCCAAGCAATTGTTTCATACTTTAGTATTCTCAAACTTTTTCAACCTTCACTCAATATATGAGCGTGAGCCATGGATATAGCACTATGGGTGGAATAGAATATAATGATGGGGGTTATGTGGAGAAGACAAAAAAGGGAGAAAGTCTCACATCAACGAGGCTAATCTATGAGCTATGGAGATGCCCATCAATTAATGTTAATGCAAGGAGTAGGGATTGCCATGCAACAGATGCACTAGAGCTATAAATATATGAAAGCTCAACAAAAGAAGCTAAGCGGGTGTGCATCCAGCTTGCTTGCTCACGAAGACCTAGGGCATTTGAGGAAGCCCATTATTGGAATATACAAGCCAAGTTCTATAATGAAAAATTCCCACTAGTATATGAAAGTGACAAAACAAAAGACTCTCTATCATCAAGATTATGGTGCTACTTTGAACCACAAGTGTGGTAAAAAGAATAGTAACATTGTCCCTTCTCTCTTTTTCTCTCATTTTTTGGGGCCTTCTCTTTTTTATGGCCTTTCTCTTTTTTCTTTTTCTTTTTCCTCACTTGGGACAATGCTCTAGAAAATTATGATCATCATACTTCTATTTATTTACAACTCAATGATTACAACTCGATACTAGAACAAAGTATGACTCTATATGAATGCCTTCGGCGGTGTACCGGGATATGCAATGAACCAAGAGTGACATGTATGAAAGGATTATGAATGGTGGCTTTGCCACATATACTATTTCAACTACATGATCATGCAAAGCAATATGACAATGATGAACGTGTCATGATAAATGGAACGGTGGAAAGTTGCATGGCAATATATCTCGGAATGGCTATGGGAATGCCATAATAGGTAGGCATGGTGGCTGTTTTGAGGTAGATATAAGGAGGTTTATGTGTGAAAGAGCGTATCATATCACGGGGTTTGGATGCACCGGCGAAGTTTGCACCAACTCTCAGTGTGAGAAAGGGCAATGCACGGTACCGAAGAGGCTAGCAATGATGGAAAGGTGAGAGTTCGTATAATCCATGGACTCAACATTAGTCATAAAGAACTCACATACTTATTGAAAAAATCTACAAGTCAGCAAAAACCAAGCACTACTCGCATGCTCCTAGGGGGATAGATTGGTAGGAAAAGACCATCGCTCGTCCCCGACCGCCACTCATAAGGAGGACACTCAATGAACACCTCATGTTTCAAATTTGTTACATAACGTTTACCATATGTGCATGCTACGGGACTTGCAAAATCTAACACAATTATTTTTCAAATTCACAACTACTCAACTAGCACAACTTTGATATCACTACCTCCATGTCTCAAAACAATCATCAAGCATCAAACTTCTCTTAGTATTCAACACACTCATAAGAAAGTTTTTACTAGTCTTGAATACCTAGCATATTAGGATTATTTAAGTAAATTACCGTGCTATTTAAGACACTCAAAATAATCTAAGTGAAGCATGAGAGAATAATAGTTTCTATAAAACAAAAGCACCACCGTGCTCTAAAAGATATAAATGAAGTACTAGAGCAAAAACTATATAACTCAAAAGACATAAGTGAAGCACATAGAGTATTCTAATAATTTCCGAATCATGTGTGTCTGTCTCAAAAGGTGTGTACAGAAAGGATGATTTTGGTAAACTAAAAATCAAAGACTCAAATCATACAAGACGCTCCAAGCAAAACACATATCATGTGGTGAATAAAAATATAGCTCCAAGTAAAGTTACCGATGGAAGTAGACGAAAGAGGGGATGCCTTCCGGGGCATCCCCAAGCTTTGGATTTTAGGTGTACTTAGATTATCTTTGGGATCCATGAGCATCCCCAAGATTAGGCTCTTGCCACTCCTTGTTCCATAATCAATCAAATCTTTCACCCAAAACATGAAAACTTCACAACACAAAACTTAAAGTAGAAAATCTTGTGAGCTCCGTTAGCAAAAGAAAACAAAAAAGCACTTCAAGGTACTGTAATGAAATCATTCTTTATTTATATTGGTGTTAAACCTACTGTATTCCAACTTCTCTATGGTTTATAAACTATTTTACTAGCCATAGATTCATTAAAATAAGCAAACAACACACGAAAAACAGAATCTATCAAAAACAGAACAGTCTGTAGTAATCTGTAGCTAACACAAGATCTGGAACCCCAAAAATTATAAAATAAATTGCTGGACGTGACGAATTTATCAGTTAATCATCTACAAAAAGAATTAACTAAATATCACTTTCCCAATAAAAATGGCAGCAGTTCTCGTGAGCGGTAAAGTTTCTGTTTTTTACAGCAAGATTAGAAAGACTTTCCCCAAGTCTTCCCAACGGTTCTAATTGGCACAAACACTAATTAAACATAAAAAACACAACCAAAACGGAGGCTAGATAAATTAGTTATTACTAAACAGGAGAAAAAAGCAAGAAATAAAAATAAAATTGGGTTGCCTCCCAACAAGCGCTACCGTTTAACGCCCCTAGCTAGGCATAAAAAAGCAAGGATAGATCTAGGTATTGCCATCTTTGGTAGGCAATCCATGAGTGGCTCTCATGATTGATTCATATGGTAGTTTTATTTTATTTCTAGGAAAGTGTTCCATGCCTTTGCTTAACGGAAATTGGAATCTAATATTTCCTTCCTTCATATCAATAATTGCACTAATCGTTCTAAGGAAAGGTCTACCAAGAATAATAGGACATGAAGGATTGCAATCTATGTCAAGAACAATAAAATCTACGGGCACATAATTCCTATTTGCAGAAATAAGAACATCATTAATTCTTCCCATAGGTTTCTTAATGGTGGAATCCGCAAGGTGCAAGTTTAAAGAGCAATCATCAAAATCACGGAAACCTAGCAAATCACACAAAGTCTTTGGAATCGTGGAAACACTAGCACCCAAATCACATAAAGCATAGAATTCATGATCCTTAATTTTAATTTTAATAGTAGGTACCCACTCATCATAAAGTTTTCTAGGGATAGAAACTTCCAACTCAAGTTTTTCTTCATAAGATTGCATCAAAGCATCAACGATGTGTTTAGTAAAAGCTTTATTTTGACTATAAGCATGAGGAGAATTTAGCACAAATTGCAACAAGGAAATACAATCTATCAAAGAAAATTATCATAATTAAATTCCTTGAAATCCAAAATAGTGGGTTCATTAATATTTAAAGTTTTGACTTCTTCAATCCCATTTTTAACAATTTTAGCATCAAGATCTAAAGATTTCAAATTCTTCGAACACCGTCTAGGTAAAGGTGGATCATATTCAGTCCCATCATTATCAAGATTCATATTACAAAAAAAGATTTAATAGGGTACACATCAATAACTTTAAGATCTTCATCTTTATTATCATGGAAACTAGAAGAACACGCTTTTATAAAGCAATCTTTCTTAGCACGCATCCTAGTGGTTCTTTCTTTGCACTCATCAATGGAAATTCTCATGGATTTCAGAGACTCATTGATATCATGCTTAGGTGGAATAGATCTAAGTTTCAAACAATCAACATCGAGAGAAATTCTATCAACGTTCCTAGCCAACTCATCAATCTTAAGCAATTTTTCTTCAATCAAGGCATTGAAATTCTTTTGCAAAGTAATAAATTCTTTAATATTAGTTTCAAAATCAGAGGGCATCTTATTATAATTTCCATAAGAATTGTTGTAGGAATTACCATAATTATTTGAGGAATTACTAGGATACGGCCTAGGATTAAAGTTTCCTCTATACGCGCTGTTACCAAAACTATTCCTACCAACAAAATTCACATCCATAGATTCATTATTATTCTCAATCAAAGTAGACAAAGGAATATCATTAGGATCAGAAGAAACACTTTTATTAGCAAATAATTTCATAAGTCCATCCATCTTTCCACTCAAAACATTAATTTCTTCTATCGCATGCACTTTTTTATTAGTAGATCTTTCAGTGTGCCATTGAGAATAATTAACCATAATATTATCTAGGAGTTTAGTAGCTTCTCCTAAAGTGATTTCCATAAAAGTGCCTACCGCGGCCGAATCTAAAAGATTTCTAGAAGCAAAATTCAATCCGGCATAAAAAAGTTTGTATAATGATCCACAAATTCAAACGATGCGTAGGGCAATTACATACCATCAATTTCATTCTCTCCCAAGCTAGTACAACATGTTCGTGATCAAGTTGCGTAAAATTCATAATATTGTTTCTAAGAGAGATAATCTTAGCGGGAGGAAAATAATTAGAGATAAAAGCATCCTTGCACTTATTCCAAGAATCAATACTATTTTTAGGCAAAGACGAAAACCAAGCTTCAGCATGATCTCTAAGAGAAAAAGGAAATAGCTTCAATTTAACAATATCAATATCCACATATTTCTTCTTTTGCATATCACATAAATCAACGAAGCTATTCAGATGGGTAGCGGCATCTTCACTAGGAAGGCCGGCGAATTGAACTTTCATGACAAGATTCAACAAAGCAGCATTGATTTCACAAGATTCAGTATCGGTAAGAAGAGAAATCGGAGTGCTAAGGAAATCATTGTTGTTGGTATTGGTAAATTCACACAATTTAGTATTATCTTGAGCCATCATGACAAGCAAGCAATCCAATACACAAGCAAACAAGAAACGGGCAAAAAGAGGCGAATAGAGAAAGAGAGGGAGGATGGAGAGAGAAGGCGAATAAAACGGCAAGGGTGAAGTGGGGGAGAGGAAAACGAGAGGCAAATGGCAAATAATGTAATGCGGGAGATAAGGTTTTGTGATAGGTACTTGGTATGTTGACTTTTGCGTAGACCTCCCCGGCAACGGCGCTAGAAATCCTTCTTGCTACCTCTTGAGTACTTGCGTTGGTTTTCCCTTGAAGAGGAAAGGGTGATGCAGCAAAGTAGCATAAGTATTTCCCTCGGTTTTTGAGAACCAAGGTATCAATCCAGTAGGAGGCCACGCACAAGTCCCTCACACCTACACAAACAAATAAATCCTCGCAACCAACGCGATAAGGGGTTGTTAATCCCTACACGGTCACTTACGAGAGTAAGATCTGATAGATATGATAAGATAATATTTCTGGTATTTTTATGATAAAGAGAAATAAAAGATACAAATTGAAAAAAGGCAAAGGAAATAACTAAGTATTGGAAGATTAATATGATGGAAGATATACCCGGGGGCCATAGGTTTCACTAGTGGCTTCTCTCAAGAGCATAAGTATTCACGGTGGGTAAACAAATTACTGTTGAGCAATTGACAGAATTGAGCATAGTTACGAGAATATCTAGGTATGATCATGTATATAGGCATCACGTACGAGACAAGTAGACCGACTCCTGCCTGCATCTACTACTATTACTCCACACATCGACCGCTATCCAGCATGCATCTAGAGTATTAAGTTCAAGAGAACAGAGTAACGCTTTAAGCAAGATGACATGATGTAGAGGGATAAACTCATGCAATATGATATAAACCCCATCTTGTTATCCTCGATGGCAACAATACAATACGTGCCTTGCTGCCCATACTGTCACTAGGAAAGGACACCGCAAGATTGAACCCAAAGCTAAGCACTTCTCCCTTTGCAAGAAAGATCAATCTAGTAGGCCAAACCAAACTGATAATTCGAAGAGACTTGCAAAGATAACCAATCATACATAAAAGAATTTAGAGAAGATTCAAATATTGTTCATAGATAAACTTGATCATAAACCCACAATTCATCGGTCTCAACAAACACACCGCAAAATAAGATTACATCGAATAGATCTCCACAAGAGAGGGGGAGAACTTTGTATTGAGATCCAAAAAGAGAGAAGAAGCTATCTAGCTAATAACTATGGACCCGTAGGTCTGAGGTAAACTACTCACACTTCATCGGAGGGGCTATGGTGTTGATATAGAAGCCCTCCGTGATCGATGCCCCCTACGACAGAGCTCCGGAACAGGCCCCAAGATGGGATCTCGTCAATACAGAAAGTTACGGCGGTGGAATTAGGGTTTTGGCTCTGTATCTGGTAGTTTGGGGGTACGTAGGTATATATATAGGATGAAGGAGTACTTCGGTGGAGCTACAGGGGGGCCCACGAGGGTGGAGGGCGCGCCTGGGGGGGGGGGAGGTGCGCCCCCTACCTCGTGGCCTCCTGGTTGATGTCTTGACGTAGGGTCCAAGTCCTCTGGATCATGTTCGTTCCGAAAATCACGTTCCCGAAGGTTTCATTCCGTTTGGACTCCGTTTGATATTCTTTTTCTGCGAAACCCTAAAATAGGCAAAAAAACAACAATTCTGGGTTGGGCCTCCGGTTAATAGGTTAGTCCCAAAAATAATATAAAAGTGTATAATAAAGCCCAATAATGTTCAAAACAGAATATAATATAGCATGGAACAATCAAAAATTATAGATACGTTGGAGACGTATCACGTGGTTAGAAGTCGGAGCGGATCCCGGTCCGCGCAGCTTTCGCCACCACCCACGCCAGCACAAGCTTTGGCACGCATGCAATTGCTCCTTGACTTTCCTCCCACTGCGGAGAAACTCGATGAGTCACGACCAACGGGGCCCTCCGGTCGGCGCTCCGTCGAGCCACCGCATGCTAGTGGTGGAAGTATCGGGGGCGTTGCGGCCACGATGCACTCCCCTCCTCCACGCCAGCCACCGCGGGCGTCGATCCGTCATGATGACGCTTGTCATAATATTTTTGTAGCATCGTCCGACCCACCGACCCATCGCGATCAGCGCCAAGTTCTTCGGGAGCGAGCTCGTGAATACGCTCGAACCACCATCAAACGCCGGCGCGATGCATGCCACCAATCAGATAGGCGGGCAGGGCCCACTATGGACCACCTAGCATCGGGGGGCTCTGGCGACCTAACCTACGAGGTGGGTTGCCCGGCCTTTACCCGTGAGCTACGACAATTCCAGTCGCCCTCCCACCGCACATTCAAGCCAGACATTAGCGAGAAGTACAACGGCAAGACCCACCCATCAGAGTTCCTCGGCATCTACACCATCGCGATGCAAGCTGCTAGAGCCTGCGACGATAAGGTGCTTGCCAATTACTTCCTTTTGGCACTCAAACCCAATGTCATGTCATGGCTGATGCACTTGCCGACAGATTCCATTTCTTCTTGGTCGGACTTGTGCCATGAGTTCGTTGGCGCCTTTACCGGAGGCCACCAAGCTCATGGCCAGGCCAGCGATTTGCATATCATCCCCCAGAAGGAAGGTGAAACCCTGCGCAAGTACATACAGAGGTTCAACCGGGTGCAATACAACATCCCAGATGTTCATCCCGCCGCCGTGATCAGTGCATTCCATCAGAATGTGCACAACCGCAAGATGCGTGAAGAGCTGGCGATGAACAAGGTCAAGGATGTGGCCGAACTTTATGTTCTGGCCGATAGGTGCGCTCGAGTGGAAGAGGGGAGGAAGTACCCCGGCGAGGACGCCGACGCGGAAACCGACTCCACAAACGAAGACGCGGCCACCCCGACGAAAAAGGGCCAGCGCCACAACAGGAAGCGCAAGGGCAGGACCATGCTTGCCTTCGAGGGATCAGAGGATGCTGGTGCTACCAAGAAGGCCAAGGCAGACGACCCCAGCAAGGAAATTGCCGGGTGTGCCGCTTGCCAGGCCTTGGCGGCCGCCGACAAGACAGGAGGCTCCGACAAGCAATATTGCAAGATCCACCGCACCAAGGGCCACGGCCTCCAGAACTGCCGGCAAGTCGAAGGAGGCGGGACAATGAGAAGGGCCAGGATGGTGCCGAGGGGTCTGGCAAGAAGTGTGGCGGCCAAGGAGGCCGACACGGAAAGGATAATCAGCAAGAGAGGCCCACTCGGGGCCGCGACAAGAAGCAAGAATATGATGATCATGACGAAGATGACGAGTCCGGCGAGCATGAGTTCTAGAAGGCTACGGAGGCCATGTGCTTCGACGGTGGTGCCTCGTTGCACACTTCTCACCGCCAACTCAAGCAGTGGGCGCGTGAGATTACAGCAACAGAGCCATCCCTCGATGCTCATAGGCCACTGAAATGGTCCAGCACACCTATCATTTTCGATGCCGAGGACCACCCTGACCACACGACTGCGGTTGGGTGTTTGCCGTTGTTGGTCTTGCCAATAATACGCAACCTCAAGGTGACGATGATACTAGTTGACGGCGGGGCTGGTCTGAACTTGATCTCGCCCATTGAGATCAAAAGGCTGCAGATTCCCGACGGAGACCTCGAAGAGACGGCACGTTTCAAGGGGTTAACCTGGGGAGGAGTCAGCCGAAGAGTAAGGTCACGCTGCCCGTGACGTTTGGAGTCGAGTTAAACTACAGGACAAAGAGGATTGTTTTCGATGTAGCTGAGATCCCCTTGTCCTACAACGGGATTCTCGGCCACCCGGCGCTAGCCAAGTTTATGGCAGCGTCGCATTACGCCTACAACACGCTGAAGATGCCGGGGCCGATGACCATCATCACCGTTCCCTCCGATAAGAAGGATGCACTGATCTGCACCGACCAACAATACTGGGAAGCAGTTGTAGCGACTGCCATCAAGGCACTCGCTCCTGCCGCTGGAGCCCCAGGAGGGAAGAAGACCGACAAGACCTCTCGCACCACTCCGTCAAGCGCACCTCTTCAGAGTGTTGTGCTCCCGTCGAGGACGTGCCAGAGAGCTCCACCGACAAGAGCAAGAAATCCAGAGCTGCACCACTAGAGACCAAGAGGGTTTCCGTCGAGGAGGATGGCACGGGAGGGGCTTTAACCATAATCTCCACCCTACACAGCAAATAGGAAAGCGCGCTCATCACCTTCCTACGGGCAAATGTCGACGTGTTTGCATGACAAGCATCCGACATCCCTGGCGTTCCCAGGGAGGTGATTGAGCACCATCTTGCTGTCTATCCTCATGCGCGACCCATCAAGTAGAAGGTCAGGAAGCAAGCTTTGGAATGGCAGGAGTTCATTACAGAGGAGATTAGGAAGTTGGATGCGGTAGGCTTGGTGAGAGGAGTACTCCATCCGACATGGTTGGCCAATCCCGTAGTAGTGCGCAAGGCGAATGGGAAGTGGAGGTTGTGTATTGACTACACATATATCAATAAGGCTTGTCCCAAGGACCCTTTCTCATTGCCGCGTATTGACCATATTGTGGACTCCACAGCCGAGCGTGATCTGCTATCATTCCTTGACGCCTACTCGGTGTACCACCAAATCTTCATGGCGAGAGAGGACAAAGAGAAGACAACGTTCATCACCCCATGTGGCACGTATTGCTGTTTACGAATGCCTTTCGGGTTGAAGAGTGCTGGCTCGACGTTTGCAAGGGCGGTCCAGATTGGTTTTGAGCCCCAACCACATAGAAATATCCAAGCTTATATGGATGACATAGTGGTCAAAACCAAAGCTAGGGCGACACTTGTACAAGATTTGGAAGAGACGTTTGCAAATCTGCGCAAGATCAACCTCAAGTTGAACCGTGAGAAGTGTGTCTTCGGTGTTCCGTCACGCATTAGCCTCCACGTCGCGTGTTCAACACGGGTCGTGGGGAAGCGGAGCGGACGGAGAAATTATTGCGGTAAAATTCTGCCCCACCTGCCCGCGCACCATTCTGGGCCTAGCCCAACAACGCGTCACGCTTATGTGTGGCCCAATCCCGGGGGCTCCTGTCGATGTACAAAAGTAGGGGATCTCCTTTTACACCCATTAACTTGTGCACGGGCAGTCAGAGCCGCGCCAACGGCCACACTAAGCAGGGCAGGGGAGGGATGCCAGAGCACAAAACGAGCAATGCCAACACCAGAGATGCATATAGAGCAGGAGGGCCAGGTGGACTCCCCCGGTAAGGCTCTTGCTGTGGTGGCTTCCGCAGCCTCAACAAGATCCTTGCCGGGGCAACTTGCCTGACGCCAGCAGAGCGCGCCACCCTTGAGCCCAAGGGGTTCCCATGCCATATTGGAACAAGGCTCGGGAGGCACCTCCGTGGTGGCATGCCGATCTTTGTAGAGATCATAGACACACAAGATAAGATGGAAACCAGAAGACGACCATCCTTGGCGAGATCCTTGCCAAGGAGATCCACGAGACCCCCAGTAAGATCCTTGTCAGGGACGACCGCGGTGCGGCAGCAAGACCCTTGCCGGGCCCTCGGCAAGACCCTTGCCGAGGATGTCTGCGGGGCCGCAGCCAGGCCCGCGTCCGACAAGACTCCACCGCCGCTCCCGTACAGCTGCCAGCTCGACCAGCTGAGCAGGCATCTGCGTGGCAGCATGCGACCTCTACACCAACTCAGCAAGCACCTCCGTGGTGGCATGCAGATCTTCATGAAGGCTCCACCACTGCGCCATCCCAGCTGCCAGCCAACGTGATGCTACAAGGCCTCGTCAGCTCGGACGCGCGTCGGAGCCGAGCGAGGCGACGACAGTTGGGACGAGCTTCTTTGCCGTCCCCAATAAAGCAAGAGGGGCACGTCGGCAGTGCATTAAATGCGTTTATCCGGCGGTGCCAGGGAATAGACTCAACCCCTGTACACCTTTCCACCTCTTGTGTGCCACTGTGGCGACCCCTTTCTGTCTATAAAAGGAGTCCCGAGGCGTACTGGAGAGGGATTTGGATCTTTTGGACTAGAGAGCCACTGCAGCTAGTTCAAGAACACAAGAACACCTAAATATACATCAAAGTAGGACTAGGGTTTTACGCGTCTCTGCGGCCCGAACCTGGGTAAACGATTTGTGTGCTGACCGCCAGACCCGCTCTTTGCACAACCCCGCGCCCGCCAACTATGGAAGGGATCCCAGTGACCCCATAGGTGTCGTTTCCCAGTGACACATACCATGGCACCATGCCAGGCGTCATGTTTTTGAAGCTTTTGTTTTATTTTTTCTATAGTTGAAAACCCAACAAATAAACATTTGTGGTTGACTATTGCCACACATTTCATCATAATATTAGTCCATTCCTTGTAAAAGGCATGAGAATTTACTAAATGGCACGAGCATGGTTTTCTAGGCCGTTCTTGTGGACCTTTTCATGCACCGATTGTTTGAACTTGAATTATGCGCATTAATGCCTAGGAAATGCACATAATCCCCTAAATATGGCAAATGTACCCGGAAAAGTGCCAAATTTGAACACGGTGATTTGCAGGTTGTATGTTCATCATAGAAAAAACTCGTGGACAAAGGACAAAGGAAGTTTGGATGCCCCTTTAATCTTGGTGATTTCCCCCTCGAAACCATGATACTTCCTCGGTGATGGTTTGTTTTATGAAAGGCATGCATGACGACATTTTTACCAGGGCACAGTGAGGTCATACCATGGCACCACACCAGGCATCATGTTTTCCAAGCATGTATTTCATTTTTGTATAATTGTTAACCCAGTAAACGACGCATTTATGGCTGACTATTACCACACATTTCCTTGAAATATCTGCCCATTCCTTATAAAAGGCATGAGAATGTACTAAATAACACGATTTCCAGACCGTTCTTGTGCACCTTTTCATGCACCGATTGTTTGAATTTGAAATATGTGCATAATTAATGTCTAGAAAATGCACATAATCTCCTAAATATGGTAAATGAGTTTGGAAAAATATCAAATTTGAACATGTTGCATTTGAGGCGGTATGTTGATCGTTGGAAAAAACTGAATGACAAACTAGGAAGGAAATTTGGACTCCCCTTCAATCTTGGTGATTTCCATCTCGAAAGCATTGAACATCCTCGGTGATGGTTCGATTTATGAAGGGCGTGCATGACGACATAAATCAAACCATCTCAGCTTTTAACCAGGGCATGGTGAGGCCATACCATGGCACCATGCCAGGCATCATGTTTTTCAAGCACATATTTCATTGTTCTATAGTTCATAACCCAGTAAATGACGCGTTTATAGTTGAATATTGCCTCGCATTCCATTGAAATCTCTTCCCATTCCTTGTAAAAGGCTTGAGAAAATACTAAATACAACGAGTATGGTTTTTCCAGAACATTCTTGTGCACCCTTTCATGCACCGATTATTTGAATTTGAATTACGTGCATTAATGCCTACAAAATGCACATAATCACCTAAATATTGTAAATGAACCCAGAAAAGTGTCAAATTTGAACACGGTGATTAGCTGGGTTTATGTTCATAGTAGAAAAAAAACTCATGGATGAAGGACAAAGGAAATTTGGATTCCCATTCAATCTCGGTGATTTACTATCGCACACGATTCATCTCCGTCGCCTCTGCGAACCGTGTGTGTTCACTCACACATGCAAAAGCAAAAAAGAAAACCCTCACCCAGTTTGTCCCCACTCACTCGCCGCGGACTCCTCCACAACTCTACACCCTAAGCTCGACGGCTGTTGGCGGTGGGCATAGGTCGCACTCCAAATGGCACCGGATTTCACCCTACCGCATTCCGCCGCCTATCTGCAACGACATTCTAGACTCTAGTCGACTGGGGTTTTCTATGGGATTGGCCCGGGGATTGTTCTCATGGAGAAGGTAATCAAATTAATTAGCGAAATAATCACTCATCTATTATTGCAGTCCGTCCGTCGTTAATCAACCGACGGAAATCGCCGTGGTATCATTTTTTATCTAGCTGATTCGTGGATGTTCATTCATCTATCCACAGTGCGAGCACAAATCGGGCAACTGTGGTCGTGCCTAGTCAGAAATGAAGTTCTATCTCACCATTTCGGATGACTTCAGGGAGCGCTTGGTATGTTCAAACTCAACCTACCACTATCGGCATGTCCTAAATGTGTGAACATATACTGTCTGTTGCTACATTATCTATATATTTGCATCAAATCTTTGTTACATTATCTATTTTTAATTCTATATTTTTGTTCTTTGCTAAATCTATATATATGGATCTGTCTATGACTTACTCCCATATTTGCATCTTTCTCTGTTATTTCAACATATCTAATTTACGATCTTAATTTTCATTTCAAGCAGTACATCCCTTGCTTTGCAAGAACAGGAGTAGAAGGAAATCTTGGGCTTTACTTTGCTGATGACTCCCAGGATGTCATATTGACAACGCGGCATGGATTTACAATGACGGTTGGCGTAAAACTTGATAAATATGGTCACTCCTATTTTAATGCGGTCCTTCGGAGAAAAATTTCTAAGTGTTATGAACTGAAATCTAGCAATAAAATTCTAGTGCGTGCACCATAGCCTGGTCTAATTAACATGGATGTTTACTTCCCCAAAGTCATCAGCCGATCAAAGCCTGATCGAGGTTAGTGTCCTTTCAACTTTCTCCATGCTGCCATATTACTATTTAAGCAACCAATTGATCACTATTTAAGCAACCAATTGTGATATCATATTCTGACTCCGTTCCTAGGCAGTAACAAATTCTAATTTCCAATTTTTGTGCACTATATATTCTTATGCCATGTTCTGAATAAATAATACCTTTCGACCTTTTAAGCAGGATATGTTGGATGCATAATGAACGATCTGTATGTTACTAAGCATACCAAATTTCACTAGAAGGACTTGAAGCATGTCATAAACTTTGTTGATAATCTGACAGAGATAGCACATCGTATGAACGCTGGATTTTGGATGGGATTAATTAGACCTATGGTGCACACACTGAACGAGACCAATTATGTGCACAAAACAACGGTAAAAAGTCTTACTTTAATGTTGATGCTCATAAACTATATATATCTTCAATGATATGTTACAATTGTTTTTTATTCTACATGTCAACGGAAATTGCCCCCTATAGCAGTTCCTGGAACGATTTCCCAGCATGGTTGAATTACACTTGTGCCTGCTAATAATGCCAAAGTGATTGCAAGATACTGCATTTCCCGTAGAAATGGAATCATTCAAATTAACAGGTTCTCGCTTCTCGTGGAAATGAATCCATATTGGAAAATTGGAGACACTGTTCTACTCATGATCTACCAAGGCACACGAGGGCTCTTCCTTTTCATTGACAAGATGCCGAGTCACCGTGATCAAGCTGCTTCCAGTGGATAGTTGTGGTTGTTTTCCCTCAGCCTCTTAAAATGTGCTAGCTATTACTATATATGTTAAGTATGTAGAAATGGACCATATGGTTGTTGGCCCTTAGCCTCCTAAAATGTGATAGTTGTTACTATGTTAAGTATGTAGATATGGACCATATGGTTGTCAAAACCGTGTTACGAAGATCCTCCTTTTGTCGAATACTGTAACCACTATATATGTGTTTCTCAAATGTTGTTACCCAAGTTCATAAATTTTCATGGAAAGTATTAGTATCGTACACAGTTCATTGACTTTAAGCTTGTGCCCGATGTCCAGAAGGCAATTGCATATTAACCCCGTCCATATTGCAAATTCACACACATGTTAACATAAGGAAACATATGTGTAACATACTAATCATCACACACGAGTACTCGCACACGCATCGTGTGCGATAATCCGCCACCTCAAGCAACTAGGTTGCATTTTTCAAAGTTTTTTGTACACACAGAATCGCATACGAAGTAACTGCATTGATCGTCTGTGTTGTAATTTCTCATCGCAAACAGTTCATCTGACTCGGCTGTTTGCCACGTATCACACACATCTTGTTTACACGACTCGTTTGTGTTCTTTTGGCTCATCGCAAATAGTTCATCCATGTGAACTATATGCCACATATCACACACTTCTTGTTAAGTTGAACCGTTTCCGTTGTGTTCCCTAATTGAAAACAGTTCGTCCGAGTTAACCGTATACCGTATATCGCACACACATTGATATGGCTGCCCGTTTCTGTTGTTCTACCTCATCGCAAACAGTTCGAATGGATTAACCTTGTGTCCTGCATCGTACACACATTGTTATGGCTGTCCGTTTCTGTTGTTCTGCCTCATCGCAGACAGTTTGAATGGATTAACCGTGTGTCCTGCATCGCACACGCAACTAAAATATGAACCGTGTTTGATGGATCCGCCATTGAAAATGTTTTGCACCTTTTTTGATGGGTTTTTTACACCACCATTTGCGATTATTGCATCGCACACAGTTTCGGCAAAGGGTCTCTGATCGTAGTGTCGCGTTAGCAGTATCCTGTAGTAGTGTGGGTTTAATCTTACGGTGCTTGATCCTAGTGAAAGAAGGGGAACCGACACGTATGTATTGTTGCTACTAAGGATAAAACGATGCGGTATATTTCTACATAAACAGATCTTGTCTACATCATGTCATCGTTCTTATTGCATTACTCCATTTCTCCATGAACTTAATACACTAGTTGCATGCTGGATAGCGGGCGATGTGTGGAGTAATAGTAGTAGATGCAGGCAGGAGTCGGTCTACTAATCTTGGACGTGATGACTATGTAATGATCATTACCTCGATACCGTCAAGATTATTTGAAGTTCTATCAATTTCCCAACAGTAATTCATTTACCCACCGTTTGCTATTTTTGTCGAGAGAAGCCACTAGTGAAACCTATGGCCCCTGGTGTCGGTGTCAAAACCGGCAGATCTCAGGTAGGGGGTCCCGAACTGTGCGTCTGAGGTTGATGGTAACAGGATACAGGGAACATAATGTTTACCCAGGTTCGGGCCCTCTCGATGGAGGTAAAATCCTACGTCCTTCTAGATTAATATTGATGAGTATGCGGGTTACAAGAGTTGATCTACCACGAGATCGTAATGGCTAAAACCCTAGAAATCTAGCCTGTCTGATTATGATCGTGATCCCCTCTATGGACTAAACCCTCCAGTTTACATAGACACCAAAGGGGACTAGGGTTGTACATAGTCGGTTACATAGAAAGGAAATAGTACATCCGTCCACCTAGCTTGCCATCTACGCAAAGGAGAGTCCTATCTGGACACGGGAGAAAGTCTTCTATCTTGTATCTTCATGGCCTAATAGTCTGACCCATATCCAATAGGCCGGCCGCCTAAGGACCCCTTAGTCCAGGACTCCCTTAGTAGCCCCTGAACCAGACTTCAATGATGAGGTGTCCGGCATGCAGATTGTCTTCGGCATTGCAAGGCGGGTTCCCCCTCCGATTACTTCAAAGTCCCTGACTTATAGAGTGGTATTCGGCCTTTCCATTTAATGTCGCACCCATCGGCTTCCATGACTTCCTGACTTCTGCTTCCATGTGACTTCCTGACGAGAGGTCGGGGTATTTTTGCACATACCACCCTGACCATACAAGAGAGGTGCCTATTTAAAGAGAATAGATCCATTCCACACCCTGCGAAAAAAAATCCTCAGAGCTCGCTAAGAGGAACCACTCCAACATGGCTAGTGCTCCCAGCTCTTCCTCTCGTACCCACGGCTCCGAAAAGGGTGATTGGGAGAGATGTTCTGTATCTCACGGTCAGCTGACGAAGCTACTAAAACAGGGCTTTCTTCCTCCCGCGGATCTAGTCCCCGTTCGAGTTGGATTGACATCCTTCAACAGCGGGGTTCAGGCGGAGAATTTCCCCAATCCATCCAAGGGGAATGAGTATGCTTCATTCCCTCCTTGCTAAGAGGCATCGGATTTCCAATCCATCCCTTCCTCCGAGGACATCTGGAGTATTATGGCCTCCAACTGCACAGTTTCACTCCCGCCTCCATCCTACACATCGCGGGTTACGTTGCTCTATGCAAGCTATTCCTGGGCTGTGAGGCCCATTTTGAATTATGGAGAAAACTGTTCTGCCTCGTCCCTCGTAATCAAGGGGGATCAATATTCAAAGTGGGAGGAGCCGAAGTGTGTCGTATCATCGGGACCGGATACCTGTCCGGCATGCTGAAGAAGGCTTCCGAAGAGTGGCCTTCCGAATGGTTCTATATTGACAACGTCGCTCTTCCTGGCCCAGTCCGGATGGGTCTCCCTGAATTTTCAAGCACTCCGTTGAAGAAATGCCACAGGAGGAGGATAGCGCGAAAGTTAGTCAGTTGATGGGAAAGATTAAGATGCTCGCCAAGTCCGGATTATCAATAATCGAGGTAATTGCAATCACCATAGTGCGGGGGTCCAACCACTCCAATTCAGAGGGCTTCCCATGTGGCACTATAATGGGGAAGATGACGCCTCGCGTTGTGGTCGGAAGGGCCCGAAAACTCCCACCGCTTTGGCAAAAATATTGGTCGAACTGTACAAAGGGGAGAAGGAGGAGTTCACTCATCTCCAATGTCGAGATGTATTTTCCATGTATAATCCTCCTAGCTGGGTGAGCTCCAATCCCGCCATTTTACTCCTCTCCCTGAATCATTTTTGATGGATAGTAACCTATCCACTTGCAACAGGAATGGTGGAAGGCTACCGAGGGGATCCATAGCCCCGCCCCCAGCCGGAGGGTCACAACCAGGACCTTGACCCCGGATTCGAAGAAGATCCATACATATTTGTGGCGCTCGAGAATGGAGTAGTCTATCCGACGAGCTACGATGGTATGGAAGTACCCATCATCGCCGATTACCCCGGCCTCCTCCCTGCTTCGCATGTAAGTAATTTAAAAGACACCTGCTTCGAAAGAGTTTCCTTATTATGCCTCACCCACCGCACTATTTTGTGTTCCAAAGGGGAGGCGCTCGATGTCACAACATGCACCAGAAGAGTCTCCGAGGAGAGCGGCGTGCGTGCCGAGCACATCTTCGGAGAGGAATGCAAATGATAATATAGTGGAACCTTCATTAAAGAGGTAAGGCTTTCTTTTCAAGAATACATCTCCTGATTGCCACATCAAATCGTGATGCCATTCGCCGCATTCTATCAGGAAAAGTGTCTGCCGGACTATGTCCGGGGATCCTGCTGGCCGTGCCTCCACTAGTCAGGTTCCAGACCCTGCAGTACGGATGGGGGCTGACACCGGAGTGGCACCGAACTGTCCTTCCGCAGAGGATTCTGACGATATGTCTATCACAAACTCTAAAGAGGAGAGCGCCATGAATCATCGTTGTCGGAGGGCCGCTCTCCGTGACCCCGGCCTTTCAAAGGAGGCATTCGATTCGTTCAGCTCAGCCGATGCGTACATCCAAGCTGCTCAGGATGGGCTTGCCAGAGCCACGGACTAGCATCTAAAAGATATGCGGGTAAGTGTAGATTTAATGATCATACACCAGTAGCCCCCGAGACTTAAAGCAGGTGACACAACTGATTTAAGGATCATTGTATAATCAGGCACTTATGGAGAAGAATAGCCTGCTGTCTCAAGAGCTGGAAAAATGCCAGACTCAACTAACTGCGGCTACCACCGAATTGGAAAAATCCAAGGAGGCTCCACCAGGTAATGTTTCTCCCCAGCGGAAAGAAGTATAATCAAATACCAGTTATATTAACACTGTTGTGTTTCTGCTGACAGAAGTAGTAGAGCAACTGAGAGAAAAACTAAAGGACGCCCAGGCTGGTGAACAAGAGGCCAAAAGGAAACATGCGGCAGGCGAACGTGTGCTCACGCGGGTCAGGGATGAGAGGCACAAGCTGCAAGATTCCCATACCCAACTGGGCGAAGAACTAAAAGATGTTCAAGCCCAACTAGCTGACGCCGTCAAGGGGAATAAGAGGCTACAAGGCGGCATATTCAGTATGCTTTCCAAACTTTCCTCCCTATAATTCAGCGAGGGCCGGAACTGACAGATTTATGTCTGCAGGTATGCTGACTAGCCGTCCCGAGGAAGAAATGTCCAGATCTCAAGGCAACCTGCTACAAGAGTTGTCCCAGATGCACGAGCGAGTTCGGCAGGCAATGCGTAGTGTTGCCAAGGCTTTATGGCCATCCGCCTCTCCTCCAGGAGGTATGGCGGAGCTCGTGGAGCTGTTCAAAGGGGCACGCCGGCGTATTTGATTATGGAAGATATCAGCCTGCCGGGAAGGTGTGTGAGAGGCCTAGGCCACGGTAAAAACACGGTATACCAAGCTTGATCTGAATCATATGGCCCGGGTCGGACCGCTAGGGTCAGATGGGAATGAAATTCCCGTTAATTTGGTATAGGACCAAGTAGAAGTTCCTTCCAAGTATTCCCAACAGGATTATAAGATAGACAGCCTGTTGGACGGTGTAGAGGAGGAAGTTTTTGAGTCCAAGTGACTATGTACTTTCCTTAATATATTTGTTCCTAGCCGGATTGTAAAACGATTATCATGGCCGACCTTTTTGCTTCGACCTCTGGACCCGAAGGTGCGGAGTCTTTCCGAATACTCGAGCGGTAAAATAGACCGGGGTATGCGTGGAAACCAGGCGTAGGGGTCATAGTTGCTTGAACAGACAAGTTGTATCCGGCTAGCTATGTTATATTACATTGTGATTGTAAGAAACATCTTCCAGAGAGAATAGTTCCATTAAGGGTTCCTTTCCCTGGGTGCGCATGCATTAATATGCATGTATGAACTGTGATTGAGAACATCGCAGTATAGGTAACATCTGGGGGTTCATAGTGGAAGAAATGTAAAACATCTTTAGTCTGCCGACCGAATATTCCCTTAAGAACGCTAGCTTTCGGCTTCACCCAGTCTGAGGTACACATCTGGATAACCTGGCAGTAGTAATCGCAGAGGTGCTCCCTTTATGCCCTAGCCGAACTAACGGGAATGTAGGGCATAAGCACAGGAGCCAGGCAACCCAGCTTGGCCAACACTTAAGTCATATCGATGCATATAATGGCGAAGAAAAGGTACATATGAGGAAAACAACACATATGTGATGAGCTTGATGCTCGAAAAATAACAATAATAAGCTTCTGTGCAAGAAGCCCCCAGGTATAATGGACGTACACATTTGAGAATGTGTATGTTATAGGTGTACGGTTTAGCCACACGAAAGCTTTATGGCTAATAAAAGAGGGCGAAAAGAGAGGATAAAAAATAATGTAAACAATAGGGAGGAGGAAGCAAACGAAGGGTTCGGTGCTAGGCATAGAATCTTCGGAGTCTGGCCACATTCCAGGGGTTTGGTTCGAGGCGGTTGTCTGATGCATCACGCAGGCAGTACGCTCCTCCAGTAAGAACTTCATCAATGATGAAGGGACCCTCCCTCTTGGGCTTGAGTTTGTCCTTTTTCTTCTCCGGCAAGCGTAGAACGAGTTCACCAACATTGTAAGTCTTGGCCCGTACTTCTCTTCTTTGATATCTGTGGGCCTGCTGTTGATAAAATGTGGAACGGGCTTTTCCAATGTCGCGCTCCTCCTCTAGGGCATCTAAGCTATCTTGCCGATCAAGCTCGGCCTCTCTCTCTCTTCGTACATGCACACTCGTGGTTAGTCATGAATAATGTCGTAGGGTAACACAGCCTCTGTGCCGTACACCAAGAAGAAAGGTGTATATCTGGTAGTGCGATTGGGCGTGGTCCGCAGCCCCCAGAGTACGGAGTCGAGCTTCTCAACCCAGTGCTTGTCTGATTCTTTCAAAGACCGCACTAGCCTGGGTTTGATGCCGCTCATAATAAGGCAAGTGGCTCGTTCGACTTGACCGTGTTTGCGGATAATAGATGGAGGCATAATCAAGATTAATGCCTAGATTAGCACACCAGGCTTTCACCTCGTCGGCTGTAAAATTATAGGCGTTGTCGGTGATGATGCTGTGTGGAACACCGTAACGGTGCACAACACCAGATATAAAGTCTATCACTGGTCCAGCTTTGACCGTTTTGACTGGTTTGGCCTCTATACACTTAGTGAACTTATCTACCATGACTAGCAGTTATTTTTTCTTATGGCTGCCTCCTTTAAGGGGTCCAACCATGTCAAGCCCCCAGACCACGAAAGGCCAAGTCTTGGGGATTGTTTGTACAGAAGTGGGTGGCATATGGCTTTGGTTGGCGAAAAGTTGGCATCCGACGCAAGTTGGACAAGGTCCTGTGCATCTCCTCGGGCCGTCGGCCAGTAGAAGCCTCTACGGAAGGGCTTGCTTACAAGGGCCCGAGGTACGGCGTGGTGACCACCGAGACCAGCATGAATCTCAGCCAAGAGCTGCCGCCCCTCCTCCTCGGAGATACATCTTTGAAGTACTCCGGTAGCGCTTTTCTTGTAGAGTTCTCCTTCGTGGACCTTATAGGCTTTCGAATGCCGAAGAATGCAGCGAGCCTCATTCTGATCCTCAGAGATCTCTCGCCTATTGAGGTAGGCCAAGAAGGGTTCGGTCCATGGCGCAATGACTGCCATGATAAGATGGGCCGACGGTGTTATTTCGGCAGTTGAGCCTCCGATGATATCGGTATGTTCGGAGTCTGGGGTTATGGTTGGATCCAGACTGACATTGCCGCTCTCCCCTTGCCACACAACAGATGGCTTAGAAAGACTTTCCAAAAAGATGTTAGGTGGGATGGGGTCGCGCTTGGCGCCGATGCGAGCAAGCACATCCGCCGCTTGATTACTTTCTCGAGCCAGATGGTGAAACTCGAGCCCCTCGAACCGAGCCGACCTTTTGAGAACGGCATTACGATAGGCCGCCATCTTCGGATCCTTGGCATCAAAATCTCTATTTATTTGAGATATCACAAGGTTCGAGTCCCCGCACACTTCCAGGCATTGTATGCCCATGGAGACAGCCATCCGAAGACCATGCAATAAGGCCTTGTATTCGGCTGCATTGTTGGAGTCTGTGTATAATATTTGGAGTACGTACTGAGCTGTATCTCCCGTGGGGGATGTTAAGACAACGCCTGCCCCTAAGCCTGCCAGCATTTTAGAACCATCGAAGTGCATGACCAAGTTGGAATATGTGTCGTACTCTTTAGGGAGTTCGACTTCTGTCCATTCGGCGACAAAGTCTGCCAGTACTTGGGATTTGATAGCCCGACATGCCTTATATGTTATATTGAATGGGAGGAGCTCAATGGCCCACTTGGCAATCCAGCCCGTGGTGTCGCGATTGTTTATTATGTCCTTCAGTGGAACTTCGGAAGCCACCGTGATCGAGCACTCTTGGAAATAGTGTCGAAGCTTCCAGGATGCCATGAAGACCATGTATGCTATATTTTGATAATGAGGGTACCGGGATTTGCATGGGGTTAGGACAGTGGATACGTAGTATACCGGCTTCTGGAGTGGGAATTTGTGTCCGTCCTCCTCTCATTCGACGACGAGTACTGCGCTGACCATGTGGTGTGTTGCAGATATGTATAATAACATTGGTTCGCTGACGGTTGGCGCGACTAGAATTGGGTTGCTTGCTAAAAGATCCTTTATTTCTTCCAATCAGGCCATTGCTGCATCTGTCCACTCGAAGTGATCGGTGCATCGGAGAAGTCGATAAAGTGGCAATGCTTTTTCTCCTAGTCCGGAGATAAAGCGGCTTAATGCTGCCACGCATCCAGCTAGCTTTTGGACCTGTTTAAGGTCTGTTGGTGTAGCCAGTTGTGATAAAGCTCGGATTTTGGCTGGATTTGCCTCGATTCCTCTACTGGAAACAATGAAGCCTAGTAGTTTTCCAGAGGGGACATCGAAAACACATGTTTCCGGATTGAGCTTAATGTCATATGACCGGAGATTGTCCAATGTGAGACATAAGTCATCTATTAATGACTCGACGCACTTAGTCTTGATGACGACGTCGTCCACATATGCTTCAACTGTCTTGCTAATTTGTTTCTCCAGGCATGTTTGAATCATGCGTTGGTAGGTGGCGCCGGCGTTTTTGAGCAGAAAGGGCATGGTGTTGAAGCACAAAGGCCCATATGGGGTAATAAATGCCGTTGCGGCTTGGTCGGATTCCTTCATTTTAATTTGATGATATCCGGAATACGCGTCGCGGAAACACAGTGAGTCGTGTCCTGCAGTGGCATCAATAATTTGATCAATGCAGGGGAGGGGGAATGGATCCTTAGGGAAAGCTTTGTTGAGGTCTTTGAAATCGACGCACAAGCGCCAGGATTTATCCTTCTTTGGCACCATCACCAGGTTTGCTAGCCAGTCTGGATGTTTTATTTCTCTGATGAATCTGGCCTCAATTAGCTTAGCTAGCTCCTCCCCCATTGCTTGTCGTTTGGGTTCGGAAAAGTGCCGCAGTGTTTTCTTAACTGGCTTGTATCCCTTCAATATATTGAGTCTGTGCTCAGCCAACCTGCATGGGATTCCTGGAATATCAGAAGGATGCCAAGCGAATATGTCCCAGTTTTCGCATAGGAACGCTCGTAATGCGGCGTCCACCATCGGGCCCAGCTATGCACCAATGGAGGTTATCTTCTTTGGGTCCGTCGGGTGGACTTGAAATTTGACTATTTCATCTGCTGGTTTGAAGGAGGTGGATTTGGAGCGCTTGTGGAGGATTACGTCATCCCTATCCACCGTTGAGCGCAGCACAGTTAACTCTTAGGCCGCAAGGGCCTCAGAGAGTGCCTCAAGGGCCAGGGAGGCTGTTTTGTTTTCAGCACGGAGGGCTATATCCGGATCACTACCGAGAGTGATAACACTAGTGGGCCCGGGCATTTTGAGCTTCATATACCCATAATGAGGTATGGCCTGAAAGCATGTGAATGCATCTCGCCCCAACGGGGCGTGGTATCCACTGTTGAAAGGGGACACTTGGAAGGTTATCTCTTCAGACCGATAGTTCTCCGGTGTGCTGAATACCACGTCAATTGTGATTTTGCCCGCGCTTGTGCCTCCTGGCTGGGAATAATTCCTAGGAAGGTCGTGCTACGTTGCTCGATACGGCTCATGTCTATCTCCATTTTACTGAGTGTATCCTCGTAGATGAGGTTTAATCCGCTGCCGCCGTCCATGAGCACATTGGTTAGTCAAAAGCCGTCCACAATAGGATTGAGGACCAAGGCGGCTGGTTCCCGGACTGACCGGGTTCTTGGTTCGTCACTGGCATTGAAAGTTATGGCCCTGTCGTTCCAATGATTTATTGTTGCGACTTGACAGACTTCGGCGAGGTTGCGGAGTTCCCTTTTGCACCGATTGTTTGAAGCGGAAGTCTCGAAGACCGTCAATACTCTGCGTTCGTCGTGTTCCGGGGGGAGTTGTTCCGAGTTATTTTTGGTGAGCATATCCTCACCACTCTTGGCCACTTGCCAGAGTATCCAACATGCTCTAAGGCTGTGGGTAGGTATGGTATCCGGTGTTGTGTGTATTTTGCACGGCCTATCGAGCCATCCTGATACGTCTCCAATGTATCTATAATTTTTGATTGCTCCATGCTATATTATCTACTATTTTTGGACTATATTGGGCTTTATTTTCCACTTTTATATTATTTTTGGGACTAACCTATTAATAGGAGGCCCAGCCCAGAATCGTTTTTTTGCCTATTTCAGTGTTTCAAAGAAACGGAATATCAAACGGAGTCCATACGGAATAAAACCTTCGGGAACGTGATTTTCTCACCGAACGTGATCTAGGACACTTGGACCCTACTCCAAGGAGTCAAAGAGGCGGTCACGAGCGTGGGGGGCGCGCCCCCTAGGGCGCGCCCCTTCCTCGTGCGCCCTTTGATGCTCTACCGACGTACTCCTTCCTCCTATATATACCTACGTAGCCCCAAACGATCAAAACAGGAGCCAAAAACCTAATTCCACCGCCGCAACTTTCTGTATCCACAAGATCCCATCTTGGGGCCTGTTCCGGAGCTCCGCCGGAGAGGGTTGTCATCACAGAGGGCTTCTACATCATCATAGCCTCTCCGATGAAGTGTGAGTAATTTACCTCAGACCTTCGGGGCCATAGTTAGTAGCTAGATGGCTTCTTCTCTCTTTTTGGATCTCAATACAAAGTTCTCCCCCTCTCTTGTGGAGATCTATTCGATGTAATCTTCTTTTTGCGGTGTGTTTGTTGAGACCGATGAATTGTGGGTTTATGACAAGTCTATCTATGAATAATATTTGAATCTTCTCTGAATTCTTTTATGTATGATTGGTTATCTTTGCAAGTCTCTTCGAATTATCCGTTTGGTTTGGCCAACTAGATTGGTAGTTCTTGCCATGGGAGAAGTGCTTAGCTTTGGGTTCGATCTTGTGGTGTCCTTTCCCAGTGACAGAAGGGGCAGAAAGGCACGTATTGCATCGTTGCCATCGAGGATAACAAGATGGGGTTTATTTCATATTGCATGAATTTATCTCTCTACATCATGTCATCTTCCTGAAGGCATTATTCTATTTTTAACTTAATACTCTAGATGCATGCTGGATAGCGGTCGATGAGTGGAGTAATAGTAGTAGATGCAGAATCATTTTGGTCTACTTGTCACGGACGTGATGCCTATACACATGATCATGCCTAGATATTCTCATAACTATGCTCAATTCTGTCAATTGCTCAATAGTAATTTGTTCACCCACCGTAGAATACTTATGCTCTTGAGAGAAGCCACTAGTGAAACCTATGGACCCCAGGTCTATTCTCCTCATATCAATCTCCATCACTTTAATCTTGTTTTGCTTTTTTACTTTTCCTTTACTTTTTACTTTACATCTTTATACCAAAAATACCAAAAATATTATATCTATCAGAGCTCACTCTCGTAAGTGACCGTGAAGGGATTGACAACTCTAATTGCGTTGGTTGCGAGTAGCTATTGTTTTGTGCAGGTACGAGGGACTTGAGCATGGCCTCCTACTGGATTGATACCTTGGTTCTCAAAAACTGAGGGAAATACTTACGCTACTCTACTGCATCATCCCTTCCTCTTCGGGGAAAACCAACGCAAGCTCAAGACGTAGCACATCCCTGCAGAACGGTTCCGCGCCCCGTAATGGGTTTTGATTTTTTTTACTGCTGTGTCGGGCGCCCCGTGAGGGTGCATCCTTTTTGTCCGGACGGAAGGTTGAGTGGGAGCTGGTGGTTCCCAACGAGCTGCCTGAGTTTTCCAGGCGCTTTCCATTGCGCAGTACTACTGTACTATGGTTGCCAAGTTGGTGAAGTGTAATACTTGACATCGGTTGATAGCGTTGAGGATTCCTTCGTCCATACAATTACTGCGGAATATTGAGATCGCGTCTTCATCGCGGCAATACTTGATCTTGTTCCTGACAAGGAGGAATCTGGCCCAAAAGTGATGGACTGTTTCCTGGGACTGCTGCCGTTGGTATGTGAGATCGTGTATATCTGGGTGGTTGGGTGGATTTAAGTCCGAACCCTGACCCAATTTGGGATCCAGAGTTTGAGAAATTTCTGAGCTAAATAGTTCGGGCTCTGGGAGATCGACCTATTTTTCAGGCCTACCGTCTAATTCCAAGTTCGGAGGACAACGCATGTCGTTCTGTGGACAGGTATCCGGCTCTTCGAGCTCGGAGATCTGAACATAGTTCGTCCTTAGTATAGAGGGAGAGTTGTTGTTTTGCTCCTCCACTACCTCTATCTGATGGGTGATCGATGGAGATTTTATTTCTCTCTGATCGGGTTTTAGTCCAATCCAACTGTAGTCTGTAGCGACCCCCAAGGCGGCAATGCAATCCAGGAGTTCGTTCAAGGACGATAATTCCATTGGGTCCATCTGTTTGTAGTATTCGGAGTCAACTCGGAGGCAATTTTCGATGAATTGAGAAGTCATTGTTGGCTCACCGGCCGAACGGGCGGCCATGATAAAGCCACCCAATCGGAGGGTTTGGCCTGAGGCCAGGGCTCCATCGGTGGTGATGTTGTCCTTGATCACAAGGAGAGCCATCAACCCTGACTTTGACGTCACAGTGGAACTCTGCATGAAAGCACCAATGTCGGTGTCAAAACCGGCAGATCTCGGGTAGGGGGTCCTGAACTATGCGCCCGAGGTTGATGGTAACAGGAGACAGGGAACACAATGTTTACCCAGGTTCAGGCCCTCTCGATGGAGGTAAAACTCTACGTCCTGCTAGATTAATATTGATGAGTATGGGGGTTACAAGAGTTGATTTACCACGAGATCAAAAAGGCTAAAACCCTATAAGTCTAGCCTGTCTGATTATGATCGTGATCCACTCTACGGACTAAACCCTCCGTTTTATATAGACACCGAAGGGGACTAGGGTTGTACAAAGTCGGTTACATAGAAAGGAAATTGTACATCTGGCCACCTAGCTTGCCATCTACGCAAAGTAGAGTCCTATCCGGACACAGGACAAAGTCTTCTATCTTGTATCTTCATGGCCCAATAGTCCGGCCCATGTTCAACAGGTTGGCCGCCCGAGGACCCCTTACTCCAGGACTCCCTCACCCGGGTCTCTTTCTCATATTATTTTCCTTGGTATCATCACTGAGCGAAATACCTACTGTCGTTGTTCTGCATCATCCCTTCCTCTTTGGGGAAATAGCGACGTAGCTTCAAGCCGCATCAACGATGTACTTCAAGTGCTCCCCGGAGGGGGCAATAAAAGCACGCCAGCTCCTACACCTTGTAAGGAAAAAGCACCATCAAAATACATTATCCATTCTTGGGGCCATTCATTGCCGGGGATAACTGTCTCTATCGCTTCCTCATCAAGGGTTGGCGTACATTCTACCAATGCCCTGCTCTGAATAGTTGGTGTGCTCTCAAACTTCAAACCAAAACTGGATAACTCTGAAGCCCACTCCACTATTCTGCCGGTAGCCTCAGGGTTTCGGAGTATCCTTTGCAATGGAAAGCGAGGGACAACCGTGATCTCATGGGCTTGGAAGTAGTGGCGCAGTTTCCTTGAGGCCATGATGGGACCAAAGATCAACTTTTGCACGCTAGAGTACCTCGATCTAGCCCCTGTAAGAGGGAGCTGACGAAGTACACTGGGTGCTACACCACCTTCTTCCTTGCCGCGTCCTTGGGGTTGCTCTCGCCGCCATGCTCATTGTTTTCCTGATCCTTCCCTGACTCTGCCGGTCCCCGCTCACTCCCTGTCTCATCCACTTCTCACTGCGCCACCAAGGTTGCACTGACCACCTGGTTGGTTGCCGCTAAATACAGCAGCAACGGCTCATGTGGTTTGGGCGCAACCAAGATAGGCACAGAGGACAAGTAGGACTTCAACTCTTGCAAAGTTGTATCTGCTTCCGGGGTCCACTTCATAGGCCCTGCCTTTTCAAAATTTTGAAGAACGGCAGGGCGCGCTCGGAAGACTTGGAGATGAATCTACTTAGTGCGGCAACGCATCCTGCCAGATGCCTCACATCCTTAACTATCCTTGGTGCTTGGATCTACTTGATAGCTTTGATCTTGTCGGGGTTGGCTTCGATCCCGTGACGGGACACGAAGAACCCAAGCAACTTGCCGGAGGGAACACCAAATACACACTTTTCTCGGTTGAGCTTCAAGTTGATCTTGCACAGATTAGCAAACGTCTCCTCCAAATCCTGAATAAGGGTGGCTCTATCCTTGGTCTTGACCACAATGTTATCCATACAAGCTTCTATGTTTCTGTGCATCTGTGGCTCAAAACCAATCTGGATTTGCAAAAGTGGACCCGGCACTCTTTAAAACGAACGACATGCGGACAAAACAGTACGTACCACATGGAGTAATGAACGACGTCTTCTCTTCATATTCCTTGGACATCAAGATTTGGTGATATCCAGAATATGCATCCAGAAAGGACAGCAAGTCATAACATGAAGTGGAATCCACAATCTGATCGTTATGCGGCAAGGGAAACGGGTCCTTCAGGCAAGCTTTGTTGAGATCTGTGAAATATATGCAAAGTCTCCACTTCCCGTTAGCCTTCCGGACTACCACTAGATTTGCCAACCATGTGGGATGCAGCACTCCTCTGACCAAACCAACCACTGCAAGCTTCTTGATCTCTTCTGCAATGAACTGCTGCCTCTCCAAGGCCTGCTTCCAGAATTTCGGCTTGATAGGTCGGGCGTGTGGGTGGACAACAAGGTGGTGCTCGATTACCTCCCTGGGAACACCGGGGATATTAGATGGTTGCCAGGAAAAAACATCGATATTCCCCCGCAGGAAGGCAACAAGTGCACTTTCCTATTTTTCATCAAGGCTGGTGCTGCTAGTGAAAGTACCATCAACGCCAGCCATCCCTTCCAGGACCTTCTTCAGTTGGGGTGCAGCGACCTTGGATCTCTTGTTGTTGGAACACTCCGGCACGTCATAAACAGGTGATATGCACTCGGTGGGGGCACGCTTTCCAGGTTCTTTGCCGGAACTCCTACAATCCCTCTTTTTTCCTTTGTTTTCCTTAGCGGGAACCACTGTTTCCACTGCCTCTACCGCGCCCGCATCCCGGTACATCTTGTCCACACAAATGATTGCATCCTTCTCATCTGATGGTATGGTGATGACTGCCAGTGGTCCAGGCATCTTCAAGGTGTTGTAGGCATAGTGGGATGCCGCCATGAATTTAGCCAAGGCCGGGCGTCCAAAAATCCCATTGTATGGCAGGGGGAGATCAACCACATCAAACACAATCCTCTCAGTCCGGTAGTTTAGTTCTCCCCCAAACGTTACCGGCAACGTGATCTTTCCCTTAGGATGGCACCTGCCGGGATTAAGTCCTTGAAACATGCCGATAACCTTTAGCTCTTCCTCTTCTATCTGTAGCTTGCTGATAACTGATGGGGAGATCAGATTCAACCCGGCCCCGCCACCAACATCTTTGTGACCTTGAGGTTGCGAATTGTTGGGAAGACCAACAATGGAAAACACCCTACCGTAGTGGTACAACTAGGGTGATCCTCCTCGTCAAAGATGATGAGAGTACGGGACCACTTGAGCGGCTTCTGGGCCTCTGGCGCTGGTTCAACGAAATTGACTTCCCGTTCCCACCACTTGAGTTGGCGGTGAGAGGTGTGTAGAGATGCACCCCCGTCAATGCATAGCGTGTCTCTGGCCTTCTGAAACTCTTGTTCACTGGTTTCCTCTTCATCCTGTCCATCACTCTCATCATTATAAGCTTCCTTCTCTCGGTCTCTGGTGGGTTTTCCTTGGTTCCGAAAGGGTTTGCCGGGGCGATTTACTTCACCACCTCAGCCCTTACCACCAGCAACATTCTGACCTTTTTCCTTGTCATGCTTTTCATACTCTGCTCTTCGTCTCTTGACAAGGTGCTCAACCTGATAACACTCTTGAAGGTCGTGGCCCTTGGTTCGATGAATCTTGCAATATAGCCCATCACCTTTCCCGGCTTTCTCTGCAGCAACGGCTTCCCGACAGTCAGCGCACATGGGAGCTTCCTTGCTGGGGGGCCTTAGCTTTAGCCTTCTTGCCAGTACTAGGTGTGCCCGATCCTTCAACAGTCATCACTGCCTTATCCCTTCGCTTCTTACTGCGCTTCTTGCTCTTCTTCTAGCTGGTTGATTCATCATTATCTTTTGAATCAACATTTGTGCAATCTTCCTCTCTGGGCAACTTCCTTCCCTCCTCCATCCGAGCACACTTATCCACTAGAGTGTAGAGCTCCTTCACAGTCTTGGGCAATCGCACGTTCATCTTGGAATGAATCCGGCGATTGCGCACATTCGACTGGAAGGCCGCTATCATAGCCGCCAGATGGATATTTGGGATGTTTCTATGAACTTAACTGAATCTCTGTAAATACTTAAGGAGGGTTTCTCCTTCCTTCTGTTGGAGAACCTGCAAGTCGTTGGGTTTTCCTGTCTCTTGATGGCCGCAAGTGAAGGCGCCAATGAACTCGTGGCACAGGTCAACCCACAACGAAATGCAGTTCTCCGATAGGTGCATCAGACATTTGTGCAATCTTCCTCTCTGGGAAACTTCCTTCCCTCCTCCATCCTAGCACACTTATCCACTAGAGTGTAGAGCTCCTTCACAGTCTTGGGCAATCGCACGTTCATCTTGGAACGAATCCGGCGATTGCGCACATTCGACTGGAAGGCCGCTATCATAGCCGCCAGATGGATATTTGGGATGTTTCTATGAACTTTACTGAATCTTTGTAAATACTTAAGGAGGGTTTCTCCTTCCTTCTGCTGGAGAACCTGCAGGTCGTTGGGTTGGCCTATCTCTTGATGGCCGCAAGTGAAGGTGCCAATGAACTCATGGCAAGGTCAACCCACAACGAAATGCAGTTCTCCGGTAGGTGCATCAGACAATACCTCACATTGGACTTTTGGGCCAAAGGGAAGTAGTTGGCAATCACATTCTCGTCTCTTCCCCCGGCAGCCTGAACAGCGATGGTGTAGATGCTCAGGAACTCTGCCGGGTTCAGCCTTCCATCGTACTTCTCCCGTATCTCTAGCTTGAACGTGCGAACGGACGACCAACAGACTTGCCGCAGCTCATGAGTAAAGGCAGGGAAGCCAACCTCAAAAGGAAGGCATCCACCAATACTGAGCGCGGGCTCGTCGACGTAGGGGCCGTCACACCCATCGGTCCAGTAGAGGTTGTTGTGGCATTGCTCGACAATGACACGCATGTCTCCTCCCCACCTTTCCTCCGGGGCTCGTCGTTGGCCTGGACGTGCTCGAGGGTCAGAAGTGGCTATCGAGACGTCGTCGCGGTCTCGATTCTGTTGCGCTCGTGCTGGCTGCCATGGTGGGGACTACACAGTGGGGATGGCCCCTTCCGTACGGTCAGCAACATGAGCCGTTGTTGTCGCTTGGGGAGGTCGCGATGCGCCAGCTCGCCATGAGGCCTCAGCTTCGGCGAAACCGAGCAGACTTTGGATGGTGGCACGCCATTCGTCCATCTGCTCGGCCGCTGGCGGAAACCTCAGCGGTAGTTGAGCCCGTGATAACCCACAAGTACAGGGGATCAATTGTATCCTATTTCGATAAGTAAGAGTGTCGAACCCAACGAGGAGCTAAAGGTAGAACAAATATTCCCTCAACTTTTATCGACCACCGATACGACTCTACGCACGCTTGACGTTCGCTTTACCTAGAACAAGTATAAAACTAGAAGTGCTTTGTAGGTGTAACGGGATAGGTTTGCAAGAATATAAAGAGCATGTAAATAAAAACAAGGGGTTTTTAGGTAAATAAGCATTAAAGTTAGTATAGCGAGTGTGGAAAAGTAGTGGTAGGAGTTGCGAAATTGTCCATAAGGAATTGACTACTTTACTAGACCGATAGCAATTTTTATGTGGGAGAGGCCACTGCTAGCATGTCATCCCTGACTTGGAATTCTACGCACTTATGATTGGAACTATTAGCAAGCATCCACAACTACTAACGTTCATTAAGGTAAAACCCAACCATAGCATTAAGATATATTGGCCCCCCTTCAATCCCGTATGGATCAATTTCTATGCTAGGTTGAAGCTTATGTCAGTCTTGCCCTCCAATACATAGTCCTATGAACATACAACTAACCCTATGGTGTGATCTACGCGTGTGCTCATATGATGGGCACCAAAGGACAACAACATAACCACAAGCAAATTAAACCAATCACAGAAATTCACCAATTACTGATACGACAACGAAAATCTACTCAGACATCATAGGATGGCAACACATCATTGGATAATAATATGAAGCATAAAGCACCATGTTCAAGTAGAGTGTACAGTCGGTTGCGGGAGAGTGGACCGCTGTAGATAGATGGGGGAAGGTGATGAAGATGTTGGTGAAGATGACGGAGGTGTTGGTGTAGATCGCCGTCACACGATGACGTACCCGGCGGCGTTCCGGCGCCACCGGGAGAGAGGGGGAGAGGGGCCCCTTCTTCTTCGTCTTCCTTGACCTTCTCCCTAGATGGGAGAAGGGTTTCCCCTCTTTTCCATGGCCTCCATGGCGGTGGAGGGGTGAGAGCCCCTCCGAGATTGGATCTGTCTTTCTGTCTCTGTCTGTTCCTGCGTTCCAGATTCTGGCCTTTCACCGTTTCTTATATTCCCGGAGATCCGTACCTCCGATTGGGCTGATATTTTAACATGATTTGTATCCGGATATTGTCTTTCTTGTGGAGAAAGAAGGGCACCAACCACCTTACGGGGTGTCCACGAGGGTCAATGGCGCGCCCACCCCCGTGGGGCGCGCCCCTGCCTCGTGGCCCCCTCGGGAATCGTCTCGCGTTGATTATTCTTCCCAAAAATCACATATATTCCAAAAAAATCTTCGTAATTTTTTATCCCGTTTGGACTCCGTTTGATATGGATTTTCTGTGAAACAAAAAACATGCAACAAACATGAACTGACACTGGGCACTGGATCAATATGTTAGTCCCAAAAATAGTAAAAAAAATTGCCAAAAGTATATGAAAGTTGTATAATCTTGGCATGGAACAATAAAAAATTATAGATACGACGGAGACGTATCAGCATCCCCAAGCTTAGTTCTTGCAAGTCCTCGAGTAGGTAAATGATAAAAAAGATAATTTTTGATGTGGAGTGCTACCTAGCATAATCTTCATCATGTAATCTAATCAATGCATGAAAATTAAGACACGAGTGATTCAAAGCAATAGTCTATCATTTGACATTAAGACAATAATACTTCAAGCATACTAATAAAGTAATCATGTCTTCTCAAAATAACATGGCCAAAGAAAGTTCATCCCTACAAAATCATATAGTTTGGCTATGCTCCATCTTCATCACACAAAATGTTCAAATCATGCACAACCCCGATGACAAGCCAAGCAATTGTTTCATACTTTATTATTCTCAAACTTTTTAAACCTTCACACAATACATGAGAGTGAGCCATGGACATAACACTATAGGTGGAATAGAATATAATGGTGGAGGTGGTGTGGAGAAGACAAAAAGGGAGAAAGTCTCACATCAACGCGGCTAATCAATGGGCTGTGGAGATGCCCATCAATTGATGTCAATGCGAGGAGTAGGGATTGCCATGCAACAGATGCACTAGAGCTATAAGTGTATGAACGCTCAAACTAAAACTAAGTGGGTGTGCATCCAGCTTGCCTGCTGATGAAGACCTAGGGCACTTGAGGAAGCCCATCGTTGGAATATACAAGCCAAGTTCTATAATGAAAATTCCCACTAGTATATGAAAGTGATAACTCAAGAGACTCTCTATATGAAGAACATGGTGCTACTCTAAAGCACAAGTGTGGCAAAAGGATACTAACATTGTCCCTTCTCTCTTTTCTCTCTTTTTTTATCTTTTTTTGTAGGATTCTTTGGCCTCTTTTTTTTGGGGCATCTTTGGCCACTTTTATTTTGATAACCTCACATGGGACAATGTTCTAATAATGATGATCATCACACTTTTATTTACTTAAAACTCAATATTACAACTCGATATCTAGAACAAAGTATGACTCTATATGAATGCCTCCATCGGTGTACCGGGATGTGCAATGATCTAGCGTAGCAATGACATCAAAAAACGGACAAGCCAAGAAAATACCATGCTAGCTATCTTATGATCATGCAAAGCAATATGACAATAAATGATCAAGTCATGTATATGACGATAATGGAAGTTGCATGGCAATATATCTCGGAATGGCTATGGAAATGCCATGATAGGTAGGTATGGTGGCCGTTTTGAGGAAGATATAAGGAGGCTTATGTGTGATAGAGCGTATCGTATCACGGGGTTTGGATGCATCGGCGAAGTTTGCACCAACTCTTGAGTTGAGAAAGGGCAATGCACGGTACTGAACAGGGGTGAGAGTGCGTATAATCCATGGACTCAACATTAGTCATAAAGAACTCACATACTTATTGCAAAAATCTACAAGTCATCAAAACCAAGCACTACGCACATGCTCTTAGGGGGATAGATTGGTAGGAAAAGACCATCACTCATCCCCAACCGCCACTCATAAGGAGGACAATCAAAGAAACACCTCATGATTCAAATTTGTTACACAACGGTTACCATACATGCATGCTACAGGACTTGCAAACCTCAACACAAGTATTTCTCAAATTCACAATTACACACTAGCGTGACTGTAATATCACTATCTTTATATCAAATACTATTGCAAGGAATCAAACATATCATATTCAGTGATCTACAAGTTTTATGTAGGATTTTATGACTAACCATGTGCATGATCATTTGCTGTCATCTCTCTAAATAGATATAAGTGAAGCAAGATAGTTTAATTCTTTCTAGAAAAGATATGCTCATGCTCTAACAAATATAAGTGAAGCAAAAGAGCATTCTACAAATGGCGGTTTTCTATGTGAAGAGAAACAGGCAATCCAGACTTCAAACGATATAAGTGAAGCACATGAAGCATTCTATAAAGCCATACTCAAAAGATATAAGTGAAGTGCAATGAGCATTCTATAAATCAACCATGGGTATCTCATACTAGCATGGCGCATCAAAGAAAAGTGAAAACTAAATGCAAAACACGCACCAAGATTTGCACATATCACAAGAACGAAACGAACACGAAAACATACCGATACTTGTTGAAGCAAGATGGGATGCCTTCCGAGGCATCCCCAAGCTTAGACGCTTGAGTCTCCTAGAATATTTATGTCGGTGGGAACAACACCTATGGGGTCACTAGGATCTCTTCTACGGTAGGCGGGTGCGGGGTTGTGAGAAGAGCGGGTCTGACAGGGAGCACACGGATCGTTTACCCAGGTTTGGGCCGCAAAGATGCGTAATACCCTAGTCCGGATTTGGTGGATGTAATTGAGTGTTCTTGTGTTCTTGAGCTAGCTACGGGGTGCAACTTGCCCAAAAGAGCTGAATCCCCCTCCTGGTCACCTCGGGCCTCCTTTTATAGGCAAAACGGGGTCGCCGCAGTGGCACACATGAGGTGGAAAGGTCTATAGTTGATGAGCCTATCCTCTAGGACCGTCAGACAAACACATTTAATGCGCTGCTGAAGTGCCCCCCTTGCTTTATCGGGGACGCCAGGGAAGCATGCCCCAGTTGTCGCCGCCTCGCGTGGCCTTGACACGCGTCCGAGCTGACAGGGTGTCGAGGCGCCACGTTGGCTGGCTGCTGGGCTGGCGCGGTGGTGGAGCCTTCAGGAAGACTTGCATGCCACCACGCTGGAGCTTGCTGGGATGTTGTAGAAGCGGCACGTCGCCACGCAGGCGCCTGCTCAACTGGTTGAGCTAGCAGCTGCATGGGGACGACGGTGGAGTATTGGCTGGCGCAGGCCTGGCAGTGGACCTGCGGATGCCCTCGGCGAGGGTCTTGTCGGGGGCCTGACAAGGGTCTTGCCGTGGCGTTGCTGTCATCAATGGCAAGAGTGTTGCCAGGGGTCTTGTGGATTTCCTCGGCTAGGATCCTGCCGAGGGTTGCCGCCTTCTGGTCCTCATCTGAACTCATATGTTTATGATCTTGACGAAGATTTGCATGCCACCACAGAGGCGCCTCCCGAGCCTTGGCTCCAATGTAGTTGATTGGGTCGGAGCCTGTGGGCTCAAGGGTGGCTCGCTCTGCTGGTGTTGGGCAAGTCGCCCCGGCAAGGCTCTTGCCGGGGATGCGGGGGGGGCGCCTCGGCAAGGATCTTGCCAAGGGAGTCCACCTCGCCCTCTTGACCTCCCGCGCTTCTGCTCTTGGCGTCGCCTTGGTTGTCTTGTGCTTTGGCTTCTCTCCGGCTTCCCTCCTCTACCCTGCTAAGTGTGGCCGCAGCGCGTGGCTCTGACTTCCCGTGCACAATTAAAGGGGTCAAAAGGAGAGCCCCTACTTTTGTACACCGACAGGAGCCCCCGGGCATGGGCCACACATAAGCGCGACGCGTTGTTGGTCTAGGCCCAGAACGGTGCGTGGGCAGGTGGGCGGATTTTACCGCAGTAACTTCTCGTCTGCTCCACTTCCCCATGACCCGCGTTGAACGCGCAACGTGGAGGGTCGTGCGTGACGTGGGGGTCATGCGTGGGGCGGTTCCTGCACGCATGCGTCACATCATGGTTAACGGGAGAGGAGGCAGCTCGCGCCTTCCCCATAAAATGAGGAAGGCGCAGAGGCATGGCCCGTTTACATGGGCGGACTTGGGTCGTGGTCTTCAAGGCACCCGCACCCCACGATCACGGGGTGGGGAGCGGCTGCTTCGCCCTTCCCTTCAATGTTGCTCGCTCGCCATGTGTCCCTCATGCAGGTGGCAGGAGGTGGAGGCGGGAAACTAGGCCGTCGCTGATTGGGGCAGCGGGCCGGTCCTGATTCCCTGCGCTCCCGATGACCGGATTGGTTGAGTGGGGCTGCCGAGCCCCGAGTTCGCCCCTTTATAAGAAGGGGAGGGGCGACATTCCACGTTCTTCCATCATCCGTCTCCTTCCACCTCTGGTTCTTTCTTCCATCTGTCATGGCGAGAGGAAGCGCTGGCCCTTCGACGGTGGCGGCGAGGGTTTCTGCTCGCCAGCGCGTTCCTCCTCCCCAAGAGCTCATGACGGCGGAACCGGCCACGAGTGGAAGGGGAGGGGGTGAGGCCAAGGTCGTCGTGGCGCTCGGGGGAGAGGAGGACGGGGCGGTGCATCGGCCTCGCCTCCGCTAGCGATGCCTCCCCCGACGGAGCGCCACGTCGGGGACCAGCCCCGCGTGTTCTTCATCAGGCTACGCCGGCCACCGCGTCGCCTCCTCCGTCTCCCCTACTGCATTTGCTTGGGAGACGGAGCTCGATCCACCCAGACCCTCTGGTTGCACATGAGGGGCTACGGGAACGGCGGCACACGGGTCGATGTCGACTTCCCCACTCCTCACGTCATGTACCTCCGCCGCGGATGGTAGACGTTCACTCGCACCCACAGCTTGACGGCGGGGCTTGTCCTCTACTTCAATTTAATGGAGGGCAGCCTGCTTTCCATCAAGGTCTTTGGAGATCTCGGAACTCGCTTGAAGTGCTGTGTGGAGAGCTCCTCCGACGATGAATATTCCTCTTCAAGTGGGAGTGATGAGGAGGGTAGCGATAGCGATGACGAGAGCATCGAGCGGGGTCACGTCGACCTCCTCTCCGACTTACCGCGTCGCCCCGCACTATGTCGTGCAGCCTGCCGAGGGCCTTCCTCGTCAGGCTCTCCATCAGGGCGCTCCCCGTCGTCTCCTTGGGCGGCTGGCGTAGGAGTGCCGGAGGAGGCGAAGAAGGCGGGCGGCGGGCGTGAAGTTGGAGTACGCGGGCACCGACACCTTCGCTGCGTATTGCCGGCTCGTGGCCTCGTCTTCCAGCTCCTTTCTCGGCACCAAGATGTTCTCTTGGTGCCTTCTGCTCCTCGTACCTCGCTTAGGCGCTCTTTTCGCCCTCCCGCCATCTTGTTATGCTTTCTGAGGAGAGGGACAAGAAAAGGATTACGGGCATCTTATCTCTTTTTAGTTTGTAAGCCCGTGAGCACTTGTTAATTTTAAGACTTGTTATCCCCTTGCTCATGTTTTTGATTCCGTATGAACTGTACCTTTATGGGATGTTTTTAATGAAAAAGGGTGCTTGTCGGGTTATCTGTGCGTGAGCGAGGCCCATGCCAAGGAACAAATCCTTGTTATGTTTAAGATATAGATTGTCGCCCGACAACAGGCCTTGCCGTTCCCTGACTTCGATCGACCATTCTCACGCCTTCGGTGGAGGCAGGGGCGAAGTAGAGTTAGGCCCTCCATTTATTTCCTTGCCACCGCGTCTACGACCCGGTTCTGTCCCAGGGACTTGGGTACCAGAAGAAGGGGGAGCATGGTGGTCTTGGAGCAAAATGAGGTTTCATTTGTCCCAGTTCTATATAGAAATGCATAACAGGGGATGAAGGACTTATCTGAGTCCGCAGCCCCCGGCAACTTTGGCTTGCCTTGCTTTGATCCTTGTGTCTTCAGCCCCCGGCAGTCTCGGCTTGCCGGGGCTGGAGCACCGATTCATTTTCTTTCTCCCAAGCGGCTCAGCAGAAGTGTCCATCTGCCTTGTGAACCAAAGGAGACAGAAAAATGCATACTCGACCTCTAGGCTAGGGGTTAGTCGCCGCTACGCACTATCAACCCTAACCGAGGGAGAGACTTAACCTAGCATGCATGCTAAAACTTAGGGCGCAATGCTTCGTTTATTTATGCTCATGGTCTGCGCCTGACTTTGTACAAAGGGATACATGCCTTGCCGGCAAGGCTTGTAGAAAAGGTGGGTTGCCGGGGGGCCCGACAACCCCGCCTTATGGGTAAAACTTGCAAAGATGTTCAATATTCCAGGAGTTCCTCACTGGAATAGCATCTTCGGTCTCCAGGCAGACTGCACCAGGCCTGGTGACTCGTATTACCCGATAAGGGCCTTCCCACTTCGGCGTCAACTTATTGGAATTCTTGGCCGACTGAACACGCCGAAGAACAAGGTCGCCTTCCTCAAAGCTTAGGGCATGAACCTTGCGGCTATGGTAGCGGCGCAAGGCTTGCTGGTAGCGTGCTGCTCTCACAGCCGCCTGAAGACGATCTTCCTCAAGGAGCATTGCGTCATCTTGCCGCATTCGCTCTTTCTCAAGCTCGTCATAAGTGAGCACTCGAGGTGACCCGTATAGGAGTTTCGTGGGGAGAACTGCTTCTGCCCCGTATACCAGGGCAAAGGGTGTCTGGCCGGTGGCTCGATTTGGTGTCGTTCTGATCAACCAAAGAACCACCGGCAACTCATCAATCCAGCGCCTTCCGCTTTTGTGCAACTTGTGAAAAGTATTTGTTCTCATGCCTCGCAATACTTCAGCATTTTCCCTCTCCGCCTTTCCGTTGCTCCGTCGGTGTGCCACGGAAGCGAAACAGACCTTGCTGCCAAGGTCTTGGGTGTACTTCATGAAGGAGTGGCTCCGCACCCTCCCTACTTTTAACCCACATGGTGGGCCCATAACCCACAATTCCATAGGATCGAAACCCGACTCTCATGTACAACCCTGTTTCTAATGGTTATTCCCCACGCTTGGCTTCGTATTTAATTCACAGGCCACCTTCCTAGCGCTCTATTCTGGTATCAGACGCAATACTTACTCTCGCTGCTCTGAACCCCTTTCTCACTTTGGTTCAGACTTCGAGCACCTATCTATCTTCTTGGAACCTCTTATTGTACCTTCGTACCTTACTCTCCATGTATTTTATATGTTCAACTTGAGAGATAGTCTTATGCTCATTCATGGGTTAACCCCAGATTGTTTCCCTCCCAAGCATTCTGTCGTAGCCGAGCTACCCCTTTCCTATTCGTAAGTACGAAGGAACCCCCGAAGAAAGGATGACAACTTCATAATAATGACCTGAAGTAGTGGGATGAAGACATCAATGTAATGGACCGACATCTTCGAGAAAAGCAACCAAGACCAAGAAGGCTCGATAGAATTTCGTAACCACATCTTTCCCCTTACCCTACCTCTTAAATCTCAGGACGAGATTTCTTGTTGTGGAGGAGAATTGTGACGCCCGGATAATTAAGCTACAGTAATCCCATGCTAATGATGCCACATCACCTCAATTACTGTTGATAAACCCGCGTTGATTCGGCATCGATTCAAATTCAAAATCAAGTCAAACGGTAAAGGTTTTCAAATGTTAAAACTAAAATGTTCCGATTGTGCCAAATAGTGCATAAGAAAATTATGGTGGAGAATTCACACTTTTACAAAGTAGTTAAATGCACTAAAAAAAATAAAACAATGGTAAAACTATTATTTAAATACTCTTATATTAATAAACAACTACAAACTACTTTAATTAATGTGCCAAGTTATTTGTGGAAGTGGAATATTTAGTAACGCTAATTCAGAAACTCTTATTGTGTATTGTTTAAACTAAAGCAATTAAGGATTAAAAAACAGAAAAGGAAAACAAAAGAAAACAACAAAAATTAAAATCAGGCAACACCCCCTCCCCATGCTGGGCTGTGGCCCAACTGGCCTTTGGGCCGCCAGGCCGGCCCACCCCATTCCCCCTTAACCCCCCTCCCCCCCCCCCCGTGACCTAGATCCCCACCTCCACTTCCCCCACTCCCCATGATCCCCTCCTTCCTCTCGTTCTCAGCCAAACCGGCTCAGGACCGAGCGGACTGCCCGGACCCCATCATCACCGCCTGACCCTATCGTTGCTCCGAGCCCCTCGTCGGCGCCACCTTGCCCCGTCTCATGACCCCGAAGCCACCGGATCAAACCGCCCCCCCCCCCCCCCCCCCCCCCCCCCCCCCCCCCCCCCCCCCCCCCCCCCCCCCCCCCCCCCCCCCCCCCCCCCCCCCCCCCCCGCCTGGACTCCGCCGCCCCAAGTCGCCGCCACGCGACGCCGGCGCCCTCGACATCACTACCTCGTACGCTTCCCCAAGCCACTACCGCCCCCCTACGCTCCGTTGTGAGCCCCTCGCCGATTCCCCCTCCATCTCCCCTCTCTCTCCATCGTCCCCAGTGCCACCACGCAGGCGCACGCGCCTGCACCGGCCACGCTCGCCGCGCCTATGCGCTCCGCCCGCCGCGCTCGCTTGCTGCTCGTCATGCCTCGCGGCAGCCGCGCCCGCACCCCGCGCGTGGCCACCCATGGCCGTGCCTCTCGTGCCGCTTTCCGCCTTTCCTTGCACCGCCCCGGCCGCGCCTCCCCTCCGCCGCCTGCCCGCACCATCGCCGCTCGCCTCGCCCCGCTGCTTCTGCGCGCGCCCCCAGCGTCGCGTCCTCGGCACCGACGCGCGGCCCTGCTGCCCGGATTCGGCGCCTGACGGAACCCCTCTCTAGCCACTGCCGCTGCCGGGCGCCGCTCCGGCCGGCCTCGCCGTGACCGTGCCCGGGTCTGCCTCGCCCGTTAGCCCGTGCCCTCAACCGGCTTGAGCCACTGACGAACGGGACCCAGATCCCTGTAAAAATGAAAATTAGAAATAAAAAAATAAAAGATTTTAAAAATATATAACTATTAATTAATTAAGTTAATGATTAATTTAGTTGGCTTAATTAACTTAACGTCAATTAACCTGCTAATTAGCTAATTAACATTGTTAATTAGTAAATCAGAGAATGATAGTGGGCCCCACCCCCTGTTGACCAGTCAAACATTGACTGGTCAACTCGGTCCCCCTGGACCCACTGTCAACCCCTTAGTGTTTTTTTGCACTACGCTGGGTGCACTTAGCTTTTTATCCATTTATTTGCGAATTAAATAAAATCCAGGAAAATGCAGAATTGTTTAGATCTTTGGAAAATCATATAAATTAATCCGTAGCTCGGATGAAAATACTTTGTACATGAAAGTTGCTCAGAACGACGAGACGAATCCGGATACGCAGCCCGTTCGTCTTCCACGCATCCCTAGCATAGAGAACATGCAACTTTCTCCGTCCGATTCATCTGTCCAAAAACGTGAGACACTGGGGATATTTTCCTGGATGTTTCTCCCCTTCGCCGGTAACACCTAGTACTGCGTTAGGTCACCTCTAGCACCACATATTGCCATGTTATGCTTTATGATGCTTTGATTGCTCTGTTATTTATTGTGTTCCCCCTCCGTTACTTCTTTCTGGTAGACCCGGGCGAGACCGACGCTGATACCCCTGTGATCGGCTACATCGTTGACGACCCCTCCTTCTTGCCAGAGCAACCATGCAAGCCCCCCTGATCACCAGATATCACCTATTCTTCTCTCTACTACTTGCATTAGAGTAGTGTAGTATGTTACTGCTTTCCGTTAATCCTATTCTGTTGCATAGCTTGTCATTGTTGCTACAGTTGTTGATACCTTACCTGCAATCCTAAATGCTTAGTATAGGATGCTAGTTTATCATCAGTGGCCCTACATTCTTGTCCGTCTTCCATGCTATACTATCGGGCCGTGATCACTCGGGAGGTGATCATGGGTATATACTATATACTTTGTACATGATACATGTGGTTACTAAAGTCGGGTCAGCTCGTAGAGTACCCGCGAGTGATTCACGGATTGGGTCCGAAAGGACATTTGTCCCGACGGCCCTCTGAGTGAACCTTTGTGGCAGAGCGACAGGGTAGGTTGAGACCACCTAGGAGAGAGGTGGGCCTGGCCCTAGTCGGCGTCCGTGGTTATTTCAAAATAACACGCTTAACGATATCTGGGTATTTGATCTGAGTCTGGCCACTGTCCTATACGCACTAACCAACTACGCGTGTCGGATTTCGGGTTCCGGCAGACCCTTGAGGTTCGAACACTGGGGTGCGCGTGGAGATTTCGCTTCCTACCTACCTGCACCCCTCCGCCTCGCTAAGATCTAAGCAATGGAAAGAAGAACACGAATGACACAGGGTTTATACTAGTTCGGGCCACCGTTGTGGTGCAATACCCTACTCCAGTGTGTGGTGTGGTGGATTGCCTCTTGGGCTGATGATGATGAACAATACAAGGAAGAACAGCCTCGCGAGGGTATGCTCTTGGCTGGGGCGATGAACTGCTGGGAGGAGTTCAGTCACCCTTCTCTCTCTCTCTCTGCTTGCTTGCTTTCTCTTGCTTACTTCGTCCCTCTGCCTGCTTGCCCCCGTTCTGTGGGTGGCTGGTCCTATTTATAGAGGACCTGGTCCTCTTCCCAAATATCGAGCGGGAAGGGAGCCAACAATGGCGGGCTAATTTGAAGGGGGACAACTAGTACTAGCTATCCTGACAAAAGTAGTCTTCGCCTGCGCAAAGCTCTGGTGGTGACGCCGTCTTGGGCTCCAGAATGACCTCCGTCTTGCAGTGCTCCTGGTCTTGGTCTTGTTGCACCGAAATGGCAACCTTTGCCTAATGCCTCGGTACTCCGCGGCTGCGCTTGCTCCCTTTGCACCAAAGAGGAAAGGAGGATGCTGCGCAGGCTGGCACCTGCCTGGCGCCTTCGGTCGTCATGGCTTGCGTCACGGGCACCTCATGAGGTACCCCTCCTTGATCCCTCTGCCTCCTCGCGAGCCAGCCTGATGAGGCCGTGCCTGAGGAAGCTCCGCGTCGTCCGCCCCATGAGGCTTGGCCCCTCGCGAGGGTCTTGGGTCTGTGTTGGTGAAGGTGGGCCGTGCTGGGCCCCCCTTTGAGCCACGCCGCAAGCCGCAGGCAGGCAAGTCTGGCGACCCCCGTTCCCAGAACGCCGACAGTAGCCCCCGGGCCCAAGGTGCACCCGGACTTGGCCGTGCAGGGAGGCGGAAGGGCGAGGGCGAAGCGCCGCGGGCCCTAACAGCCTGGGCCTTGGGCGCCGCATGGTGGTTGATTGGACGTGAGCACCTTAGCAACCGTGCGAGTTGATAAAGGAGCGGCATCTGCCTAGGCTTTGCTTTTTTACTTTCTCCGGTTGCTGCTCAGATCCCCTTTCTTGCGCCTCTCCTTCCTGGTTCGCACTCTTGAAGATGTCGCCCTTGGCCTTGGCCCCACGGCGGAAGCCGAGGCGCGTGTCCTGTCTTCTGCAGCACTGACGCGGGTGCTCACCCACATCTACCTTCGCGATCCCGACGTCGACCTCGATGGCCTGCTAGAGCCAGTAAGCGGTGAGCGTGCCGCTGCCGCTGCCGAGGCTATGAAGGGTCGCGCGGAGGTTCTGCTGGGGAAGTTCCGGGCCTTCAGCACCAAGCCGAAGCAAGGCGCTGCCGACCCTGCTGCTTCATGAGGCGAAGCCACTCCGCGCTGCTCCACCGCCGACAAGTGGCTCCGCTGTGGCTCCTGTCCTGCTTTTAATTCCTGCACATGTATCATGCCTCGAGGAGGCGCTCAAACTTGCGTTTGGTATCGAGATAACATTGTGGACTGTAATATTTGCTTTTGAATTCCTTGAATTTGCGCTTTTCCTTCCTACTTGCTTATGTTCTACGCCGGCAGAGCCCGGCCCCGCGCATACTTCACCCAGCATTATCCCCGATCGGAAACTAGGACGGGACCAAAGGAGTAAGGGGCTACGTGACAAGTTAGGCTCCTGAGTCGCGATGCTCGGGAGTCCCCCTTGGCGTACGAACGACAAGTAGGGAGGTGTGATGTAGGTGGATCTACCGTTCTACGTCTGCAAAGCCCGGCCCCGCGCATACCTCACCCAGCATTAGCCCCGGCCGGAAACCAGGACGGGACCAAAGGAGTGAGGGGCTACGTGACCAGTTAGGCTCCTGAGTCACGATGCTCAGGAGTCCCCCTTGATGCTCAAACGGCCTTCGTACCTTGGCTCCACTCGGGGAGAGACGCGCGATGAACCAGGCACGGGGGGCCTGGCTGGGTGGCGTGCGTCTAGGCGTGACCCAGGCGCAGCCCCTGTGCCCAGCCTCCTCATGCAGCACTCCCTAGGGGAGGCGTTGTGATGAGGCTAGACACTGAGCTCTGGGCTCCCTGAGGTTGATGCGGCCCGAGGGCCACCCTCAGTTGTTTATCACCAGTGCGGAGCATAGCGCTTCCGTATGTGTACGGGCATAGCCGCTCCTCCGCAGTGTCGTCAGCCAGCGCGGAGCATGGTGCTTCCACTGGTACGTGGGAGGGGGCCCCCCTCCGGGAGGAGCCCCCGGGGCGTGTACAGCCCCGCCCTGACACGTGGCTGGCATGGTAGGGCCTGGCGAGGTGTATCTGGGCACCCGTGGGCCAGCGCGGGACTCACGGGGCCCTACCTCTAGGCGGGTTGCGCCTGGCACTGGGCCTTATCTTGTGATGTGTCCCTGCAAATTTGGTTAGATGCCGGCACTCTACGTCCTCGGGTCCCGGCCCTCGAGCTGGTCTCAGCTGTCGTTGGTATGCCAGGTCGCGATGCCGTGGACAAGGCCAGAGCGTGAGGGCTGGAGAGCCAGTAAGAGCCCTGAGTCGCGATGCTCAGGTACCCCCCTTTAACGTGCAAGCGGTCGGCATGGAGAAGAAGAGGTACCGTGGGCCGGCATCCAATAATCAAGCATGGTGGGTATGACGCATGACCGGAAATAACTGCAAATGAGATACACGCCGCTGGGTCTGGCCTGGGTGACCTGGGGATCATGCGGCCCGAGGGGCGCCCCCAACAAGGTAAGCTAACAACATGAAATAAACAGGATACATGCCGCAGGGACGGACCCACGCGGCCTGGGAATAATGCAGCCCTGGGGGGGCACTCCCAGCTGGAAATGAAACTTGAAAGATGTCACCTGATGACGTTGGGGACGAAGGGGTGTTGGTGTAGCAGACTCGGTGGGCTGCGGAAGCTCCGGAGGCGCTGGTGGCTCCCTGCGGGCCATCTCCATCTCTACCAGGCCTGTGGAACGCCTAGCCTCCTGTGCCTCCATGACGCCCCTCATGAGGCGCTGGTACGTGACTGCCGCGTTCGGCAAGCCGTAAGGCATGCGAACGCAGCTGTGGAGTGGACCTCCGAAAGATTCAGACCCGTTGACTATAACATCTCTCACAAGCATAACATGATCAAACCCAGAACTCGTCGAGTGTTAATCACATGGTAATGTGAACTATATTATTGACTCTAGTAAACTCTTTGGGTGTTAGTCTCATGGGGATGTGACCTTGAGTGTTAATCACATATCGATGTGAACTGGATTATTGACTCTAGTGCAAGTGGGAGACTGTTGGAAATATGCCCTAGAGGCAATAATAAATTAGTTATTATTATATTTCCTTGTTCATGATAATCGTTTATTATCCATGCTAGAATTGTATTGATAGGAAACTTAGATACATGTGTGGATACATAGACAACACCATGTCCCTAGTAAGCCTCTAGTTGACTAGCTCGTTGATCAATAGATGGTTACGGTTTCCTGACCATGGACATTGGATGTCATTGATAACGGGATCACATCATTAGGAGAATGATGTGATGGACAAAGACCCAATCCTAAGCCTAGCACAAGATCATGTAGTTCGTATGCTGAAGCTTTTCTAATGTCAAGTTTCATTTCCTTAGACCATGAGATTGTGCAACTCCCAGATACCGTAGGAGTGCTTTGGGTGTGCCAAATGTCACAACGTAATTGGGTGACTATAAAGGTGCACTATGGGTATCTCCGAAAGTGTCTGTTGGGTTGGCACGAATCGATACTGGGATTTGTCACTCCGTGTAAACGGAGAGGTATCTCTGGGCCCACTCGGTAGGACATCATCATAATGTGCACAATGTGATCAAGGAGTTGATCATGGGATGATGTGTTACGGAATGAGTAAAGAGACTTGCCGGTAACGAGATTGAACAAGGTATCGGGATACCGACGATCGAATCTCGGGCAAGTATCGTACCGATAGACAAAGGGAATTGTATACGGGATTGATTAAGTCCTTGACATCGTGGTTCATCCGATGAGATCATCGTGGAACATGTGGGAGCCAACATGGGTATCCAGATCCCGCTGTTACTTATTGACTGTAGAGTCATCTCGGTCATGTCTGCATGTCTCCCGAACCCGTAGGGTCTACACACTTAAGGTTCGGTGACGCTAGGGTTATAGAGATATTAGTATGCGGTAACCCGAAAGTTGTTCGGAGTCCTGGATGAGATCCCAGACGTCATGAGGAGTTCCGGAATGGTCCGGAGGTAAAGAATTATATATAGGAAGTGCTATTTCGGCCATCGGGACAAGTTTCGGGGTCACCGGTATTGTACCGGGACCACCGGAAGGGTCCCGAGGGTCCACCGGGTGGGGCCACCTGCCCCGGGGGGCCACATGGGCTGTAGGGGGTGCGCCTTGGCCTGTATGGGCCAAGGGCACCAGCCCCAAGAGGCCCATGCACCAAGAGATAAGGGGAAGGAAGAGTCCTAAAGGGGGAAGGCACCTCCGAGGTGCCTTGGGGAGGATGGACTCCTCCCTGGCCGCACCCTTCCTTGGAGGAAGGGCCAAGGCTGCGCCCCCCCCCCCTCTCCCTTGGCCCTATATATAGTGGGGGAAGGGAGGGCAGCAACCATACCTAAGCCCTGGCGCCTCCCTCTCCCTCCCATGACACATCTCCCTCCTCCCGCAGCGCTTGGCGAAGCCCTGTTGGAATCCCGCTACTTTCACCACCACGCCGTCGTGCTGCTGGATCTCCATCAACCTCTCCTCCCCCCTTGCTGGATCAAGAAGGAGGAGACGTCGCTGCTCCATACGTGTGTTGAACGCGGAGGTGCCGTCCGTTCGGCGCTAGGATCATCGGTGATTTGGATCACGACGAGTACGACTCCATCAACCCCGTTCTCTTGAATGCTTCCGCACGCGATCTACAAGGGTATGTAGATCCACTCCTCCCTCGTTGCTAGATGACTCCATTGATTGATCTTGGTGACATGTAGGAAAATTTTGAATTATTGCTACGTTCCCCAACAGTGGCATCATGAGCTAGGTCTATGCGTAGTTTCTATGCACGAGTAGAACACAAAGTAGTTGTGGGTGTTGATTTTGTTCAATATGTTTACCGTTACTAGTCCAATCTTGATTCGGTGGCATTGTGGGATGAAGCGGCCCGGACCGACCATACACATACTCTTACGTGAGACTGGTTCCACCGACTGACATGCACTAGTTGCATAAGGTGGCTATCGGGTGTCTGACTCTCCCACTTTAGTCGGATCGGATTCGATGAAAAGGGTCCTTATGAAGGGTAAATAGCAATTGGCATATCACGTTGTGGTTTTTGCGTAGGTAAGAAACGTTCTTGCTAGAAACCCATAGCAGCCATTTAAAACATGCAAACAACAATTAGAGGACGTCTAACTTGTTTTTGAAGGGTATGCTATGTGATGTGATATGGCCAAAGGATGTGATGAATGATATATGTGATGTATGAGATGATCATGTTCTTGTAATAGGAATCACGACTTGCATGTCGATGAGTATGACAACCGGCAAGAGCCATAGGAGTTGTCTTAATTTATTTATGACCTGCGTGTCAACATAAACGTCATGTAATTACTTTACTTTATTGCTAACCGTTAGCTGTAGTAGTAGAAGTAATAGTTGGCGAGGCAACTTCATGGAGACACGATGATGGAGATCATGATGATGGAGATCATGGTGTCATGCCGGTGACAACGATGATCATGGAGCCCCGAAGATGGAGATCAAAAGGAGCAAAATGATATTGGCCATATCATGTCACTATTTGATTGCATGTGATGTTTATCATGTTTATACATCTTATTTGCTTAGAACGACAGTAGTAAATAAGATGATCCCTCATTAAAACTTCAAGAAAGTGTTCCCCCTAACTGTGCACCGTTGTGAAAGTTCGTCGTTTCGAAGCACCACGTGATGATCGGGTGTGATAGATTCTTACGTTCACATACAACGGGTGTAAGCCAGATTTACACACGCGAAACACTTAGGTTGACTTGACGAGCCTAGCATGTACATACATGGCCTCGGAACACAAGAGACCGAAAGGTCGAGCATGAGTCGTATGGTAGATACGATCAACAGGAAGATGTTCACCGATGTTGACTAGTCCGTCTCATGTGATGATCGGACACGGCCTAGTTGACTCGGATCATGTAATCACTTAGATGACTAGAGGGATGTCTATCTGAGTGGGAGTTCATAAGATGAACTAAATATCCTGAACGTAGTCAAAAGATCTTCACAAATTATGTCGTAGCTCGCGCTTCAGTTCTACTGTTTAGATATGTTCCTAGAGAAAATATAGTTGAAAGTTGATAATAGTAAGTATGCGGATTAGGTCCGTAAACTGAGGTTTGTCCTCATTGCTTCATAGAAGGCTTATGTCCTTAATGCACCGCTCAGTGTGCTGAACCTCGAACGTTGTCTATGGATGTTGCGAACATCTGACATACACATTTTGATAACTACGTGATAGTTCAGTTAAACGGCTTAGAGTTGAGGCACCGAAGACGTTTTGAAACGTCGCGAAACATATGAGATGTTTCGAGGGCTGAAATTGGGATTTCAGGCTCGTGCCCACGTCAAGAGGTATAAGACCTCCGACGATTTTCTTAGCCTGCAAACTAAGGGAGAAAAGCTTAATTGTTGAGCTTGTGCTCAGATTGTCCGAGTACAACAATCATTTGAATCGAGTGGGAGTTGATCTTCCAGATGAGATAGTGATGTTTCTCCGAAGTCATTACCACCAAGCTGCTAGAGCTTCGTAATGAACTATAATATATCAGGGACATATATGATGATCCTTGAGATATTCGCGATGTTTGACACCACAAAAGTAGAGATCAAGAAGGAGCATCAATTGTTGATGGTTGGTGAAACCACTAGTTTCAAGAAGGGCAAGGGCATGAAGGGATACTTCACGAAACGGCAATTCAGCTGCTGCTCTAGTGAAGAAACCCAAGGTTGAACCCAAACCCGAGACTATGTGCTTCTGTAATAAGGGGAACAACCACTGGAGCAGAATTACCCTAGATACTTGGTAGATGAGAAGGCTGGCAAGGTCGATAGAAGTATATTGGATATACATTGTGTTAATGTGTACTTTACTAGTACTCCTAGTAGCACCAGGGTATTAGATACCGATTCGGTTGCTAAGTGTTAGTAACTCGAAACAAAAGCCTACGGAATAAACGGAGACTAGCTAAAGGTGAGCTGACGATATATGTTGGAAGTGTTTCCAATGTTGATATGATCAAGCATCGCATGCTCCCTCTACCATCGAGATTGGTGTTTGCGTTGAGCATAGACATGATTGGATTATGTCTATCGCAATACGGTTATTCATTTAAAGAGAATAATGGTTACTCTGTTTCTTTGAATAATACCTTCAATGGTCTTGCACCTGAAATGAATGGTTTATTGAAATCTCGATCGTAGTGATACACATGTTCATGCCAAAAGATAGTAATGATAGTACCACCTACTTGTGGCACTACCACGTAAGTCATATCGGTATAAAACGCATGAAGAAGCTCCATGTTGATGGATCTTTGGGCTCACTCGTTTTTGAAAAGTTTGAGACATGCGAACCATGTCTATTGGTGTATATGCATGAAGAAACTCCATGCAAATGGACCGTTTGGACTCACTTGATTTTGAATCACTTGAGACATGCAAATCATACCACATGGGCAAGATGACTGAAAGCCTCGTTTTCAGTAAAATGGAACTAGAAAGCAACTTGTTGGAAGTAATACATTTTGATGTGTGCAATCCAATGAGTGCTGAGGCAGGTAGTGGATATCGTTATGTTCTTACTTCACAGATGATTTGAGTAGATGTTGAGTATATTTACTTGATGAATCACGAGTCTGAATTATTGAAAGGTTCAAGTAATTTCAGGGTGAAGTTGAAAGATCGTCGTGACAAGAGGATAAAATATCTATGATCATAGAGATGAATATCTGAATTACGAGTTTGGCACAGAATTAAGACATTGTGGAAATTGTTTCACAACTTATACAGCCTGGAACACCATAGTGTGATGGTGTGTCCGAACATCATAACTGCACCCTATTAGATATGATGCATACCATGATGTCTCTTATCAAATTACCACGATAGTTTATGGGTTAGGCATTAGAGACAACCATATTCACTTTAAATCGGGCACCACGTAATTCTGATGAGATGACACCGTATGAACTATGGCTTAGAGAAACCTAAGCTGTCATTTCTTAAAAGTTTGGGGCTGCGACGCTTATGTGAAAAAGTTTCAGGCTGATAAGCTCGAACCCAAAGCGGATAAATGCATCTTCATAGGACACCCAAAACAGTTGGGTATACCTCCTATCTCAGATCCGAAAGCAATAAGGGATTGTTTCTGGAATCGGGTCCTTTCTCGAGGAAAAGTTTCTCTCGAAAGAATTGAGTGGGAGGATGGTGGAGACTTGATGAGGTTATTGAACCGTCTCTTCAACTAGTGTGTGGCAGGGCACAGGAGTTGTTCCTGTGGCACCTACACCAATTGAAGTGGAAGCTTATGATAGTGATCATGAAACTTCAGATCAAGTCACTACCAAACCTCGTGGGATGACAAGGATGCGTACTACTTCAGAATGGTACGTAATCCTGTCTTGGAAGTCATGTTGCTAGACAACAATGAACCTGCGAGCTATGGAGAAGCGATGGTGGGCCCGGATTCCGATAAATGGCTCGAGGCCATAAAATCCGAGAGAGGATCCATGTATGAAAACAAAGTGTAGACTTTGGCAGAACGGCTCGATGGTCGTAATGCTATTGAGTACAGATGGATTTTAAAAGGAAGACGGACAATGATGGTAGGTATCACCATTAAGAAAGCTCGACTTGTCGTTAAGATGTTTTCCGACAAGTTCAAGGAGTTGACTGCGATGAGACTTTCTCACTCGTAGCGATGCTAAGAGTCTGTTGGAATCATATTAGCGATTATTGCATTATTTATGAAATCTTGCAGATAGGATGTCAAAACATTGTTTCCTCGATGTTTTTTGAGGAAAGGTTGTATGTGATACAAACCGGAAGGTTTTGTCAATCCTGAAAGATGCTAATAAGTATGCAAAGCTCCAGCAATCCTTCTAAGGACTGGAGTAAGCATCTCGGAGTTGGAATGTATGCTTTGATAAGATGATCAAAGTGTTGGGTGTATACAAAGTTTATGAGAAACTTGTATTTCCAAAGAAGTGAGTGGGAGCACTATAGAATTTCTGATAAATATATGTTGACATATTGTTGATCAGAAATGACGTAGAATTTCTGGAAAGCATATAGGGTTATTTGGAAAGTATTTTTCAATGGAAAGCCTGGATTAAGCTACTTGAACATTGAGCATCAAGATCTATAAGGATAGATCAAAACGCTTAATGGCACTTTCAAATGAGCACATACCTTGACAGATCTTGAAGGTGTTCAAGATGGACCAGTCAAAGAAGGAGTTCTTGCCTGAGTTGTAAGGTATGAAGTTAAGACTTAAAGCTCGACCACGGCAGAGGAAAGAGGAAGGACGAAGGTCGTCCCCTATGCTTTTGTCATAGGCTCTATACGGTATGCCATGCTGAGTACCGCACCTGATGTGTGCCTTGCCACATATCTGGCAGGAGGGTACAAAGGTAATCTAGGAGTAGATCACCAGATAGTGGTCTAAATTATCCTTAGAGGAATAAGGATATGTTTCTCGGTTATGGAGGTGATAAAGAGTTCGACGTAAAGAGTTACGTCGATGCAAGCTTAACACCTATCCGGATAGCTCTGAGTAGAGATGCCGGATACGTATAATGGAGCAACAATTTAGAATAGCTCCAAGTAGAACAGTTATTTGAAATGGCTCCAAATATAGCGTAGTAGCTGCATCTACAAGATGACATAGAGATTTGCAAAGTACATATGGATCTAAAAGATTCAGACCCATTGACTATAACATCTCTCACAAGCATAACATGATCAAACCCAGAACTCGTCGAGTGTTAATCACATGGTAATGTGAACTAGATTATTGACTCTAGTAAACTCTTTGGGTGTTAGTCTCATGGGGATGTGACCTTGAGTGTTAATCACATATCGATGTGAACTGGATTATTGACTCTAGTGCAAGTGGGAGACTGTTGGAAATATGCCCTAGAGGCAATAATAAATTAGTTATTATTATATTTCCTTGTTCATGATAATCGTTTATTATCCATGCTAGAATTGTATTGATAGGAAACTTAGATACATGTGTGGATACATAGACAACACCATGTCCCTAGTAAGCCTCTAGTTGACTAGCTCGTTGATCAATAGATGGTTACGGCTTCCTGACCATGGACATTGGATGTCATTGACAACGGGATCACATCATTAGGAGAATGATGTGATGGACAAAGCCCCAATCCTAAGCCTAGCACAAGATCATGTAGTTCATATGCTGAAGCTTTTCTAATGTCAAGTATCATTTCCTTAGACCATGAGATTGTGCAACTCCCGGATATCGTAGGAGTGCTTTGGGTGTGCCAAACGTCACAACGTAACTGGGTGACTATAAAGGTGCACTACGGGTATCTCCGAAAGTGTCTGTTGGGTTGGCATGAATCGAGACTGGGATTTGTCACTCCGTGTAAACGGAGAGGTATCTCTGGGCCCACTCGGTAGGACATCATCATAATGTGCACAATGTGATCAAGGAGTTGATCA